>NC_036248.1:16724430-16744124 GCF_002742605.1 Olea europaea var. sylvestris | reverse complement strand
CCTTTTATTCCCCCCCCCCCCCCCCCCAAAATAATAATAATAATAATAATAATAAAAAGCACTTGCGTAAATGTAAGTCTTAGAGTTATAGCAACATGTAGAACATTAGATAGATAATAGAACGAAAAAGTCTAGCATGTTAAAAATAAAAAAATAAAAAATCATACCATTAGGATCAACTTACTAATGAGCCAATAAGTTAATATTCCGTTCAACAAACTTTATCGATCAATTTATAAACAAACAAATTAAGTGCTTGCTTGGTAGGGATTTTGATAATTGATTTTTTAACCATTAAAGTAAACTGAGTCCTAACTATGAGAAAATAATTAAAAAAATGACGGTTGGCAGGGGCGGAGCCCAAGCATGTCCAGTGGAGTTTTGGGCCAAAAATTTTTCATTTTTTTTTCTTTTATTTATTTTAGTTTAACTTACTGGACTTCTGAAAGTTAGTTTGTTTTGTCATGGTAAAAGTGGGATTGCTTTAGATTACTATAATTGGAATACAAAATAATTTCAAAATAATTTTGATTTTTCCAAATATTTGAACGATAGTAACTTGTATGATTAATTACGCTATCATAGACATTCTGAAAGAATGCCAATGGTCTTAATATGCGTAAAATGGATTAACTCTGTAGAAAATAGAATGATTTCAATAAGCATGATGTGTTAATTCTTCTTTATTTCATTTTCGAAAAATTCTACAATGTATTAATTCCCAAACACTTAAATTCCTGACTCTGCAGGTCGTAGAATTGACTTGGAATCTCTCATTCTTTGGTCAGTGAGATAGAGATGTATTCATTTCCATGGTGTATTATAGATACATTTTATCGAGCATAATACATCTTTTTTCGAGGAATACTTCTTGGTGCATGGGACGTTTGATACAACTTGACGTTGATGAGGATAGGCTAGGAAAGTAGTTGTACATAAGAGACTTGACGGTGGTAAGTGTTACTTGTGTTAACAGGGGCGGACCTAGGGGGTTTTGTAGGGCCAATTGACCCTCTAGATTTTGGGGGAAAAAAATTTTGCTTTGCTTTTTTTTTTTTCTTTAACTTTTTTTTTATTAGAAGATACCCTATAAATTTTATTTTTGACCCCCTAACCCAAGTCGTCTGGGCCCGCCCCTATGTGTTAAGATATAGGATGCAACACTTCAAATACAATAATTCCAAAGTCAACCTTTAGTTGGATTGTTTTTTCGACAATGGTTTAAATTTTATGAGTAAAGCTTGAGATGAAACTGCAGAATGAAGCTATTTTCTTTTTTTTGACTGAAGCGATTATTTGTCTAAATAAAGTTACATGAGATCAGAGGATCATGGTTATTTGAATGTATATTAAAGACTATCATCCCACTTAGTCGTCAAATATGTCTTGTTCTCATGATATTAATGTATAGTATAGCTTGATCACATTTCATAACACCATGTTGGTCGAAGTAAGAAAAGGGATATCTGCATGTTCCATTTATTATGTTTTTCCTCTTCTAACTAACCAGAATGCTCTCTGTTTAACAACTCTTCAGGCCTGGAGGCTCTTCGAAACAGTTTGGAGATACCTTTAGAGACTTCCTACAGCTTGTCTGCTGGGAGAGATAGTATTTAGGTAACAAAGTAATGCCTTGTTTTGGTTCCTTTGACATTTAGAGTCGAAATTTTTTTGCCCGCACTGAACTAAAATCCTGGCTCCGCCCCTGACGGTTGAAATTGTGAAATAACGGTCAAAAAATTGATTTTAATTGGATTAAAATCTCTACCAAACATGTTCTAAATTGTAAATAATCAAACTTTATTTTCAGTCACTCAATACAATGAATCCATAAATACTATCTATCCAGAATTTTATTTCATCTATAAATTAAACCGTTTATAAATTCTTTTCAAACAGAAGATTTGTGCTTCAATTTTCCCTCGAGATTATTTACGCAAACTCTCTACATATAGATATACAAAAATTAAACCGTATATGTGTAGCCATGTTAGGTATATGTTAATTCTGGTTAACACGTTTATGGTTGCGAGATTTACAGAATAAACAAAAGCAAGCACCATATTTTGCCAAGCTTGAGCTTCTCTGGGCTAGAATTTTGCCCCATTGAATGAAAAAGAAATAAATTCTGTCACATGGGACAGCTAGAGTAGGCAAAAAGCTCCTAGTTGTCATGTGCTATTAAAGTTTAGTTTAGGCACTCAAATTAAAGCCAGATAATGACTGACCACTCCCCTAAAGAAAAGCAAGAAAAATAGCTCACAATTCCCAGCCTTCATTTAAATTACAGAGATGCTAGGCTGACGGGGTATTTGGCACCCTCCCCTGTCCAATTTTCTGTCCAAATACCCTGTTCGAGTGGTTTTTCGGTTTAAATTAGGTGTTTGAACATGCATCAACCAATTAAGGCACGGCGCCCTGTCCAATTCCCTATCCAAATATCCTGTTTGAGTGGTTTTTCGGGTTAAATTAGGTGTTTGAACATGCATCAACTAATGAAGGATTCTTTAGTGACCATATTGTTAGTTGTGACATCATAAAGTTTTATCGAACCTGGGCAACTCCAGGATCTAATATTTTACCAGTTGTTTGAGTTTCGTATCTTCAATGTCAATACTTTGAATGTGGAACTTGCCGAAATTTGAAATATTAGAATTCCTTAGAATTACAACTAGTATGGTTCTACGTCCAAGTGTAGTCATCCACTGATATATGCTTGGAAATGTCTCAATAACCTCTAAGTTAAACCAAGTCTTGTGAATTTAAGATTATTTAAGCCTCTGTATAACTTTATTAAAATTACTTTTCGAGTACAATTAAAGTCAAACATTAATTTCAATAATCATTTATAAGTACTATTCATTTATTATCTACACATTTCGTATGATCTATTAATACTCATTTTAAAGAAGATACTAATAATTCTTCACAAACAGAGATCGATTTTTCCATTTTTGAAGACCTTGCGGGGATCTACCATCACTCACGTCAAGCTATCGTTCGGTCCTCCTAGTTGATGTAGACGTTTACGAGTGCGAGGGTTCATAAAAGTAATTTGTAAAAGTGAGTGTCTTCGTCTGAATTTATTGCAAAAGCAAGAGGAAGAGTTATACCTCACAAATAGTCTGAATTTTTTGCAAAAGCTTCAAAGCAAAGGCCTCTATCTCATGTGGGTACATTAAGTGCTAAAAAATTCAGTAAAAACCTTTTCATATTGGCTGAATATTTCCTTTATATTATATCCTTTTTATTAATAAGGGTGTTAAATGAGACGAGTTTAGTCGCTTGACTTGCCTACCATCGGGCTTGACTCGACTCATCGGCTCACTCAAGAAAGTGGGCTCAACCTGCCCTTGATTAAACAAGTCGAGCTAGCTCGTAAGCTGCTAACAACTCACAAGACCAAATAGTTGTTCAATTCGACTCGATTCACTCCATTTAACATCCCCCGAAAAACAATGAGCCGCACATATTACCGTCCCATATTGAATGGCCCACTTTTTTATACCTCCTTGAAATAGGGATTTCTAAAATTTATTGCTCAAATCAATTTTTAAAATAACTAATTATATTTAATTCATTGACATCCATAACTTCAATTTAAATTAAAATCATATTATTTAGAAAATAACGCCCGTCTAGATTCCATGAAACAACTCGTGACTTGATCGTGGACCTTATGACTCATAAAAATACCCCAAATCCAATAAAATTTTACGACTTCACGCAATCTCTTTCTGGTTTGTAAAATTTCTGTTGATTTTATATTCATATATGTGTTTGCCCTTTTAGGAGTAAACTTCATGATTTCTAATTTTGCCTCTTACAGACCACCTACGAAAACTATCTTGACATTTCAGCTTTCTTCGAATTACTAGTTCAAAGTAAAATGTTTGGAAGGAAGAATAATAAAGTAAAATAAAATCAGGAGCAAAAAATAAATACACGTGTAAAAATTCCTAATATAATTATATTCTAATTTTAATATAATGAAAAATGTAGTAGAATCCCTCCCTGGCAGGCTCTAACTATATAGATTATTTTGATATATATAAACATTTTAGATATACAAAAATGGAAAAACTTGGAACTCTTCCCAAAGTTAACTTCACGCAATGGAACACCTCAATAACTCAACAACCAGAAGAAAAGATGATTTTCAAATTTGGACATGTAAGAATTTGATTTTTCTCCGGTTTTCAATTACTATAAATAAATTAAAATATCTATTTATCCATATTAACGCACCAAAATTGTCAGAAATAAGTTGAGCTCAATTGAGTTGTGATATATATAATGGGTGCCAACTAAATTCACTTTTTACCCTCGTTTACTTAGGGGTAGCAAACACGATCCACAAGCTCGAATTGGTCCGAACTTGTCATGAATCAAGCTGATCTCACTTTTTTCACGAGTTGAGTATACTCGTTTTGGGCTCATGGACTGACTTGGATTTGGACGTTGTTATTAATTTGTTCGTTTTTGGCTTATTTTATTAATTTCTTTAAAAAAATTAGTTGACCCATCCCACGAGTCAAAGTGTCTAGTTGAACTTAAGATTCGCTCGACTATAGGGTAAAGTCGAGGTCTAGTATCTAGGAATCATGTCGACCCAACTCGACACATTTTCACCCCTACATTTAACCATCATTATCTACCTCCATTGGCCACTTGCCATGTAACCTCATTTTCATCACTTCCTTCGGGTTTGAGATATGATTTTGTAACTTGTACATTCCTCCTTCACATCATTCTTGACATTCTTTTTGTTTTCAAAAAATATGTAGGCGGGAAAATAAATTTTTTTTTTTTTTTTTTTTTTTAAATTGACAAATGATAGTTTGCCATGTAGCAAACTATCAAACTTGAAGTAACATACAAGTATGATTAATTGAGATAAATGCAGGTAAATAGTCAAACAGGGTACTGCTAATGCCACGCAGGATTCCGCTTTTATCTGACATGGCAATGATTACAGTGCTCGCAACATATTTTTAATTTTAATTCGATACGTGTAAATGATAACATGCTTATCGTGGAGACTACTTAAGTGCGAAAGTGAAATGACGAGATTACCCTTTTTGGTTGTGACTTGGATTTGAAGGGTGAAAAACGAATGGATCCGGATTTGTCCGATCATAATATTCTTGTTCTTTCCTACAATAAAAATAATCATTTCTATTAATATCTTAAAATTGGGTACCATATAATCTATTTTTGTAAAATTGTTTCTATATATTATACCATTTTCTGCTTCTTTTTCGAGTCATGGTTTACAAAATTTGAGTATCTAAACTTAGGTATTCAATTTATTTCCTTCACTTTACTGGTAATCAAAACATGTTTGTCACGATCAACTTAATAGAACTAAACAAAATAATTGAGAAAGTTGGCATGTCCACAACATTAAGGTATTAGCCAAAGCAAAAGGGCAGTTTAGTCTTTTGCACTGTTATATTTACCTATTATTCGCTCACGTCCAAATTTATTCAAATTTTACGTTTTTAACATGCAGTGCACGTTTACCGTTCAATACTAGACATGACTAAAATGATAATAGATACGACTTTTATTTTCTCATTAATTCAGTTTGATGCTATCCAAAAATCTTGAAAGTGTAAAAAAACCCAATGTCGAGGTCTATACATCTAAACTCGAGATTATTAGGGATGACAATGAGGTGGGATAAAATCCGGATAAAGATTAAAATATTCCTATTTACCATTCCGTTCACAAAATTCGAATTAGTGATCATGTATTCAGTTCTCGTCCCACTTAACTCATAGAATGGAGATCCTGTCTTGTGGCTCGAGACATCAATATATATATATATATATATTGGAAAAGTGGATGATTTTCAACTCTTAAGCTAACTTGTAGCTATAACCAATATATTTTTTGGTTAGTTTAAGCCAAGGCACGACATTGGCTTCCCATTTGTCGGATATTTATGCATAGAATTCGGGTTTTATTGGGCAACCTAAAATGGAATTTTAAACATAAAATTAACTGTCCAAAATGAATTTTGGCACAAAATTAGGAGTTAATTGTTCCAATGATCACTAAACCTAGATTATTGATCGGTGAAATTTAAAATGTCGAATTTTGATCACTGAACTTAAGTCTAAGTTTTCGATTGTTCACTGAAATTTAAAATGTCAAGTTTTGATCACTAAACTTTGAGATATGTACATTACTCACTGAATTTTGAAAAATATTATACATTACTCACTGAACTTTGAAAAATGATTTATACTACTCACTGTAAATTCGATATTTTTCAAAGTTCAACAGTTATACTAGTGAGTAACGTACACCATATTCCAAAGTTCCGTGATCAAAACTTGACATTTTAAATTTCATTGAGCAATTCAAGACGTGGACATAGTTCAATGAGCAATTGAAGACATTGACTTAAATTCAGTGACTAACACTTGACATTTTAAACATCAGTGAGTTGACGTTTTTCTTGACGGTCCAAACCTGGCTTCACCACACGATTCCAAACTTCCTCCACATGGCACCATCCTGTACACATATGGGCCCACACAAGAAGAAGTCTTTAGCCCCCGTTTGGCCCCAATTAATTTATATTCCAGTACATTCTATTTTTCTCTCATATTTTCAATCACAAAATTATCCATAAAATAATATTACATGTAAATTGAAAATTTTTCCTTCTTTTTCAACCATTCATTTTTCAAAAAACATTATTTCACCTATTTTCATTTCTCAAAAAATGGGGGCCAAATGGGGGTTAAGGCAATTATTTGCTACAACTCGCAATAGCCAGTCGATTCAGGGGCCGTTACCTAGGGCTGTAAGCAAAAATCGTCAAATCGTCAAATCGAACCGAAATCGTATTTTAGAAACCGTCAATTTGGTGCCACGTGGACTTGGTCAACGAAATAATTTTGACCCAAACCAAACCGGTCAAAATAGTTTTGTTTAAATTTAAGAATTTTAATTATGGTTTAAAACCAAATCGAATCAGCGAAAAAATATAAAAAATTTGAAAAAAATGATTTTTTTTTTAAATTCATCCAAATATGTAAAATTCAATAGTTTGTCATTTGTAGGTATTTTTGTCAATTTCTAATTTTCTAATATAAATATATNTAAAATTAACTGTCCAAAATGAATTTTGGCACAAAATTAGGAGTTAATTGTTCCAATGATCACTAAACCTAGATTATTGATCGCTGAAATTTAAAATGTCGAATTTTGATCACTGAACTTAAGTCTAAGTCTTCGATTGTTCACTGAAATTTAAAATGTCAAGTTTTGATCACTGAACTTTGAGATATGTACATTACTCACTGAATTTTGAAAAATATTATACATTACTCACTGAACTTTGAAAAATGATTTATACTACTCACTGTAAATTCGATATTTTTCAAAGTTCAACAGTTATACTAGTGAGTAACGTACACCATATTCCAAAGTTCCGTGACCAAAACTTGACATTTTAAATTTCATTGAGCAATTCAAGACGTGGACATAGTTCAATGAGCAATTGAAGACATTGACCTAAATTCAGTGACTAACACTTGACATTTTAAACATCAGTGAGTTGACGTTTTTCTTGACGGTCCAAACCTGGCTTCACCACACGATTCCAAACTTCCTCCACATGGCACCATCCTGTACACATATGGGCCCACACAAGAAGAAGTCTTTAGCCCCCGTTTGGCCCCAGTTAATTTATATTCCAGTACATTCTATTTTTCTCTCATATTTTCAATCACAAAATTATCCATAAAATAATATTACATGTAAATTGAAAATTTTTCCTTCTTTTTCAATCATTCATTTTTCAAAAAACATTATTTCACATATTTTCATTTCTCAAAAAATGGGGGCCAAATGGGGGTTAAGGCAATTATTTGCTACAACTCGCAATAGCCGGTCGATTCAGGGGCCGTTACCTAGGGCTGTAAGCAAAAATCGCCAAATCGGAAAATCGAACCGAAATCGTATTTTAGAAACCGTCGATTTGGTACCACGTGGACTTGGTCAACGAAATAATTTTGACCCAAACCAAATCGGTCAAAATGGTTTGGTTTAAATTTAAGAATTTTAATTGTGGTTTAAAACCAAATCGAACCAGCGAAAAAATATAACAAATTTGAAAAAAATGATTTTTTTTTAAAATTCATCCAAATATGTAAAATTCAATAGTTTGTCATTTGTAGGTATTTTTGTCAATTTCTAATTTTCTAATATAAATATATTATCATTATTATTATCTAATAATCCTAATATATATATAATAATCTCAAGACTAACATAATCTATCAAAAGTTATTTTCCTCTTCAGAATTTAAATGAACTCCAGCCGATACCTAACACAGTCTTGAGTCATCGACACCACACACTTCTTTTTCAGATGTTTCATGCCTCTTCAAAGTTGAATTGAAATCCATTATAGCAAATCGGAGACAAAGAGATTCTAAACCTTTAGTGATAATATTTGCTACGAATAAAATTTCAGATTAATAATTTTTTGGAGCAAACTAAGGTAAAAATCTGAAATTAAATGTGTTACGTAATATCATACAAACGTAAACTTGTGTAATTATTATGTTTAGATATTATAAACAATTACTTTATTATTATGATTGGTTATTCTCTTTGTCTAATCAGTATTCTTTTCTCAAATACAATGATCACGAGGTCTTATTGGATATCATTATATTTTTTGGGTCTTATATTTAGTTTAGGATACTTGTATTGTAATGTTATGATATCGTTATTAACCTAAAAAATGTGAACAAAAATGAAAAAAACAATGTTTTAGTTTATTTGATTTTATTTTGATTTAGTTGGTATTTAAATTTATTATATATATATATATTTAGCCCCTGTTTAAGCTATATTTTCCATATCATCATAACGAAAAAAATGACCGTTGAAGAGGAGGTTGGGTCCCACACATGAAATAGTAAGTCAACAAAGGCGGCTAGACTCGTGGGACAACGGTTCAAATTTTCATTTTTTTGTTCACAAAAAGTTGGTTCAAACAAGTGCTTAGTTTGTTTTAGATTTATTTCTAATAAAATATAAATATATATTGAATTCAATGAATTAATGACATAAAAGTAGACGGACAAAAAATTATATGGCGAAATCGACGGTTTAAAATCGAACCAAATCGTTAGGTTTAAATTTAAGTTTTTTTTTTAAACCGTTCAAAATGGTTTGGTTTAGATTTGAATTTTTCTCAAACCAATTTAAACAATTTTGTTTGAAAATATATCAAAAATCGATAAAATCGAACCTTTTATATCCCTACGGTTACCCATGGGTCAGGTGGGAGGAGTGCGTGGTATAAAGAATTGGGGTTTAAGCAATGGTCGGGGTGTTTTCAGGGGGTTTTGGCAATTTATTCAGTGGGGAATAAAAATATAAAGGAAAAATATGTTTTTATATGGATTTTTGATAGGGAGAGAGAATTTGGTACGATCGAAATGAAAATTCGGATTCCTTTTAGATTTGTTGTTTGAAAAAAATCCTCCGATCTTGCATTATACTGCTCCTCTTCTAAGCAAAATTCTACAGGGATTTGTTCTCTAGGAAAAATAATGCGGAATTTTGCTGGAAAATTCTTGTGGTATTGACGGGAAATTGCAGTTTTATAGGTGATATATATGTATTCTTTGTCATGTTGTTCTTTAATTAGGTAAATTGAGTGTTTGCTTCAAAACCTCCATTCGATGCTAAGATATTTTGGTAAAGTGAACGAAAATTTTTAATTTTTGGGAGTTTGTTTTGGGATCAGTTTTAGATTTTTTTCAGAATTCAGCAAACAAACGAGCCATTTATGAGTTGTTTTGACATACACTTAGATACCGTTTTTTCTAGAAAAAGAGATCTTTGCTCTCAATCTGTGGAATTTTTCCATGCCTGTTTTCAAATTAAATAGATTATAAAAGATTGTCTTGATCAGTTCATTTTGCTTTGTTTCTATTTTCTTTTGGACCATTTGAGTTGTTCAAAATAGTTCCGATTATTGCTTCTTTTAGATCATTATTTATGTATGTAATTTCATACGTATACGTTTAAAGTTCAGTGATGCATGAAACAATCAGGTTTTTAGCATGGCAAATGCGTTTGGGGAATGTTTTGGTTATGGTTTTGTTAGGGTTTTATTATGTTCTTTCCTTCTCCATCCTTTGTTTGGCGTACATAATTTTTGGGAAAATAGTGATGGATTTGGAATTGTTAAATTTTTTTCATTTTTTACGAAATTAATATGCTAATTCAGATAAGGTGGCCTCAAAATTTCATTTTCTATGGTTTATGGCTATATTCATGTGTTATATATGTGAATTCTGTACATCCATTCATGTTACGAGAATGCATGCATTCCATTCTTTTTTCTTCACTCGTCATTTTAGATTTTAATTGCCGGATGTGAATCTGCTTTATTCTGATTATGCTAATCTGATTCAATGTTTTTAGTTCTTTAGATCACTTGTGCGCGGGATCTTGGTTCCCTCAATTGTTTTTTAATTGGTGATTTTATAGGAAGTTCAAAGTGATTGTGGTTACAATAGTTTTTAAGTTGGGTTAACTTTTTGAGATTGATTTCAATACAATTGAGATGAATAATACTCCTTTTATATTTCCACTGTAGAAGTAAATTTTTCGTTTCTATCAGTGGTTATCTTTCCAAATTTATTATTTTTGTTTTGTTTGGATGGAATATGTGGATTTATGATGTAAGACGCTTTTATATTTAAACCAAATTCTGTTATGGCTAATAACTGTACAAAATTAGTAGCTTTTCATTATTACCATACTCCGTATTTGAATTTATGTGTTCGATATGGAAGTTATAGTGTTACTATATTGTCCAGTGAGTGCAACTAAAGAACATAACTAACTGCCTTATCATATGCATCCATATAGTCTCAACCATCTGGCAGTTGTCGGAATATTTTGTTTTCACCATTTTCCTGGTGGGTTTGTTCTAGTTTGATTTATCCCAAACTTGATACTTTGATTCAAATAATTTTCACTGCTAATGTTGGCAGGGTCTCTTGCACTTGGGCTTTCCTTGCATTAGTGACTAGTGGATGCACTTCGATGTTGGATTTTATACTGTGAAGTGTAATTGGGGGCTGCTGTTTTGCTTTTATGAAATTCTTTATGGTATGGTTACTGAGATATGGCGTTGCAGAAGAAGCTAGATTATGGATTTAGTGGCTATGAGGTGCCTCCCATACCCCGAGCTGCCAGATCTGCCAGGGTAACTAGACAGACCTTCCTGGACAGCTTTTATTTATTTATTATTATTTTTTTTTTTTTATGGCTTATGGTTCTTAAACACTTACTCGCTTTCATGTTAAATTTTCACTTTGTCTTAGAGGAGATGCATATTTCAAAGCAAAACTGATGACCACCAATTAGGCGCATTTGACTTATTGGCTACCGTAGCTGATAAGTTACTCATGGAGGGGGGAATTTCCCCAAAACCTGTGGATATGTATTCTGGTAAAGAGCAGCAGACAGTTGTGGCAGGTTCAATTACAGAAGAACAGGCCAAATATAAACCTTTGATAGCAAAATCTTGTGATCTAGACGTCTGTGATCAGAGTTCTCTCTTTACAGAGCAGGTCTCAGAAGCTCCTGTTTCAAATTTTTGTTCAAATGAACTTACATCTCTTCAAAATGAACCATGCTCATTGCCTGCATCTGTAATAACTTCTGAGTGCTCGCGAAAGTTGGCTGATGATGAATGCAAGCTTGGACTCGGGATTATCGCTCAGAAACTAGATGTTCGGTCGTCTGGTTGCAGAATGTCCGCTGGTTGTAGATTAGATGGTGAAAGTGAAAAACAGATAAAAATGGAATCCAAAGTTTATAGGAATCTGTCAATAAGTAGTAGGGATGATATGTGCAGTCCTGGCTGTCCAGAGACTTGGGAAAGTAAGCAGTCTGCATTAGTTAGATCACCAAATAGTATAAAATTTCCCTCTTGCAGGGGCCACATGTCTTTTGGTTCTTTCCCTTTTAATTCAGAGGGTGTAAAGATAGTTACTAGAGATAATGAAGAAAAATCTCGTAGGTGCACTCAACCTACAAATGCAAACACGGCCATTAGGCCTCTGTCAGATGGTGGAGATTGGAGAATTAAGAAGTCACTAGCATCTAAGCATTGTAAAGCGACTTCAAATCTGAAAGGGGAAGGTTATAATGCCAGTAAGATTTCGTGAATTGCTTTAATTTAAAAGTGACAGAGATATGTTCATGCAGTCTGGATGATGTATTTAATTTGATCTCGTCTTCAGATAAAAAAAGATGTGTATTTAATTTGATGTTGTCTTCAGATAAAAAAAGATGTAGTTTCCTGAACACAAAGAACAGATATAGACGCCAAATATCTCAGAGGGATTACCCTTTCAAGAAAAGAAAGCTTTTTTACTGTTGCTCAGCCCGTAATTCTGATGTACTCATTAACAGCGATGGAATATGTAGCTTTTCTGAGAATGACTCGAAAGGAGCTGCCCTGCTCCCTGGTCCTGCATCGCCTGGAGGTTCATCCATACTCTTGCATGCTGTCGCGCGCACACGCTTACACACACACACATTTTGTACTTTATAATTTTTCTTGGAGTTAATGAACACAAATTTAATTATTATTATGCCAAATGTAGTGAATGCTACTCCCACTTCTTCAGCAGGTGAATGTTCGCCCTTCCAGTCCAGGAATTCACATGGTATGTGAACCTTCGATAGAGTAATACGTTTTTTGTCTTCTGTTTAAACCTGACATCAATGATGTTCTCATATAGAGATATTTTTCCTTTCACACAGTGAAGCTTAAGATCAAGTCTTTCAGGGTTCCTGATCTTTTTATTGAGCTTCCAGAAACAGCGACTGTTGGGTCTCTTAAGGTATATGATCAACAAATCTTGACTTTCTGATATGCTCTTATAGGCTGTATCGTCATTATAGTGGTGTAAAATATTTTTTGGTTCTCCTGCCTTCAATCTTGGAATTGCATTTTCCTTCCACTTTTAGGTTTTTTAATTTCTCAGCGGTTGATGTATTCCCAGTGTCATGTTCTGCTCTTCGTTTTTGGTACATCAATTTGATTTGTATTCAACTAATTTCAGCTAACAGCTTATAATTTCTTGCTCTTAAATTGTATGCAGAGGACCGTTATGAAAGCTGTGACCTCAATACTCGGTGATGGACTACATGTTGGCATGCTTCTCCAGGGTAAAAAGATTAAAGATGATAACAGAACTTTATTGCAGACAGGAATTTCTCGTGATAACAAATCAGATGCTCTGGGTTTTACGCTGGAGCCCACTACTCAAACTTTCCCTACACACTGTCCAGAAGATCCTTTCCAACTTCCTCGTGATTCTCCACAACCACGAGCAAGGTATTCTTGGTGTGCTATAATATCTGTTGAGTGACAGTTTGTTTACTTGGTCTCACAATCTTCTATCTATGGTATGCCACCAGGAGCCCTCTTATTGCCAATGTGGTTCAAGATGCTGTTGAGCAGAAAAGTTTGGATGCTCTTACGGATCCCGCAGGAGGTAACTTCAGGAATTTCCCGGAAAGCGATGATGATTCAGCTCTTTCTACTCCTGATATGTTGTTAGAGAAAACCCCTACGGGTTCACGAGCACTGGTTGCTGCTCCTAAAATGAGAGAGGCACTGGCTATTGTTCCCATGCACATATCTAAGCAATCTGAGTCAGCACAGCGTCGAATGCGTCGGCCTTTTACTGTGTCTGAAGTGGAAGCATTGGTTCAGGCTGTTGAGAAGCTTGGAACAGGAAGGTATTTCATCAGAAACCTAAATATGGAATTATAGGAAACGTGGTGGTTTCTTGCTCCGCAAGCTGTGCTAACGGAGATGTAGCTATGAAATGCATAAATTGTTAAAGGATGCATGAAAAGGCTGTGTATGTTATTCTATGTGCTGCTGGATCTGTTTTGTTTTCTTTGATTTTGTTCACTGTCTTTATTCTTTTGCACTCTGGTGGTTTTCTTCGGCAGATGGCGTGATGTTAAGCTGAGAGCTTTTGATAATGCGAAACATAGAACTTATGTGGATTTGAAGGTGAGCAGCTGATGCTTTCTTCATGCATGTAATTCTTTGGCTTTCCATTGCTTTTTATACTCGTGATATCATTTCCATTTTTTGTTTCAGCTTAATGTCATCGTTCCACTTTTACTGAGTTAGTTGGTTTAATTTCCATTTTTGTTACTATTAACTGCCCAAAAGACAACTTTTAAATTTGGGCTCGAGGCAATATCAATCATCTGAATGACAAATGGTTAGGTGCTTAATGTCTTTATTTATGGAATGAAGTAGGGATGAATCTTTTAGTGTCATCGATGATTTTTCCTATTAACCATATCATGTTATGCACCAAATGGTGTCTCTATCCATGCGGGACCTCCTCGCTTTATACATAATGAACCTGAGTAATCCAATAGCTCTCAGTGCTCGTGTTGGATCTAAGAGCAATTCTATATTCTCTTAACCCAATGCATTTGTTGACGTCTTGGTTTTGTGACACGGGGAATTTTCCAGGACAAGTGGAAGACACTGGTGCACACTGCTAGAATATCCCCTGAACAAAGGAGAGGTGAGCCAGTACCTCAGGAGCTTCTAGACAGGGTGTTAACTGCTCATGCTTACTGGTCTGAGCAGCAAACCAAGTACCAGCTCAAATCTCAACGTGAGAGTTGCCTTGTCTGAAAGATTCCAGTGTTCAAATCTGGCTTGTATAACAGGAGAAGAATTAATTGGTATATTTCTTGTGATTATGCAGGCTGTGTAAAAAGGAAGTAAATTAGAGCATATAATATTTGTAGTTCTCATGGAGATTTGTTTGTGTGGATTGGTAGCAGTTGTAAATGGGGTGGCAGAATAAGGAATTTCTCTAGCACATTTATGCCAAAATATTGGCATTTTGTTAATGATAGGTTATTTACAAATTTCTTTGTTTCTATGTTTATATTATGCAATTTCTTAAGGATTAATGTTATTTATGAGCTTACTATGGTAATCGTGTCATGTGACATTCTATATGGTGGTTTGTGAGAATATATGAATAGGTTGAAATTCTTGTAAAGAGTAATACACTAATACTATTTAACACCACTTATGTGATAACATCAGTTTATGTGATATTAAATGTAATTAAATAAATAACGTAATTTCACCTTTAATTGACACCACTATTGTTATATAACATTATTCTTCTAAAAATTATTCTGAATGTGGGAAAAAAAAATCCACCATTTTTATGGAAACATTTCTTTCGAAGAAAATCCAACCCGATTCATCGATGGAGGCTCAAGAATTTTCGTGTATCTACTATACATACGACTTATTAAGCAAATCAAGAATTTTTGTGTATCTACTATCTAAACACGACTTATTGAGCAAACAGAGCCACTCTTATTAAAATTAAAGATTGGTTTTCAATGAAAGTATCATATAAATTAATTACTACACAATAAAAGACTGGTTTTTTCTTTTTTTCTTTTTTTTTTCCCCCGGGTAATGCACATTCAAATATTTGATTCATTGCTGTCGCTAGGTAAATCAAACTTCCGCTCAGATCTGTTCCTGCTAAACATTCTCTTCAGTGAGCTCCCGATGGACGATGATGATGAATCATTTCTCTCTACATTTTCGATTTCTGAATTTGGATCTGCCACTATTATTTCCAATACAGAATCCACATTGCTGATCCGCAGTTCATTTTCCGATAACCCCTGATTCAGAATCTCTTCGTTTTGTGATGAAATTGAATCTGCAGAACTTGTATTGTCAGGTACTACACGAGCTCGACAAATGGGACATGTTGTATGAGAATGGAGCCACATATCAATGCATTCAACATGGAATGCATGATCACATTTTGGTAATCTCCTGCCCACTTCTTCATTTTCAAATAAACTCAAACAAATCACACATTCCAGTCCACGTTTGTGTTCCTCTCCTTTGAACACGAACAGTGGTATCGAAGAAATGGTTGAAGATTCAAGGCCCTTGGATGGAGAAATAGCGTAATTCGTATCAACTGTTAATGTGTGAAAATGATGAAACCGAGGCCCCAATACTTGCGGAACCGACACTGACGTCCCACCCCTTTGACGGGCTAGACCTAAGAACCATTTTGCATATATATGCAACAACAAAACAAAGATAACTACAAGTAGTAATGAAATAATCGCAGCCAGCATGATATTGGTATCGTACGAGAGAATGCTGTGGATTACACCGTCCTCTGAAGATGATTCGCTCAACATGTTCGGCGCATTGCCTAAATGAGCTGTGGCAGTATACAAGTAAACAAAACAGTGGTACCAGGTACAATTCTAAACTTTCTTGAAACTTTAGAAATTTGAACAAGATCTGGAGTAGAAGTAGAAGATATTCTTGTTAGATTATGGGACTGCGTTTACGTGAATATAAATTCATTGGTTGCTTGTGAATTACGTGTTGTTGTTGCCCGTGATTGATCAAAGACACGTGAGTGGATGTGTGATCGATGAGAAGGTCAACAGGAAATAATCCTTTTACCGGTCCAAGGAGCATAAAGTCATAGAATCGTTGCATGAAAATGAGGGAAAGGGCTGAAATAAAGGTCTCGTGAAGGCGACGGCAGAAATAGGTTACTGGGCTATATTATTATTGTATTGGATGGATGGAGTGATTTAAGGTATTCATGTGCTTGCTTAGAAATGCATCACATTTTATTCAAGGGTATGCTGAATTTCTAAAAGAATTAGGAAACAACTCTATAATTGGAGTAATTATCAATATTCTAAAAAACGTGTTCAAGTAAGCACGAGTTTTGGCCTTGCCATCAAGTTAGATTTTATATTTTTTTCTTTTTAGACTCGTACAAGTTTGAAACTTAACCTTGTCGCCTAATCACACTTTACGTTTTTTAGAACACTGATTATTAATATTTATTTAAAGGATAAATGTGTTAAATCGTATCATTTTTACGATCAAGTAGTAGCAGAGTAGGATGAGGGATTGTTCCCTCACCTTGGGCCATGGTGGGGATTGGAGAATTCGAAATCCAAGGAATCCAACAGCGTCAAAGATACTTAAAGCTCATGTCTGATCACCATTTTTGAGGTAAAATGTACTATGAAATAGTGATTTTTTGGAGAATATGTGATTAAAAAGTAAGATTTTTTTTTTGAAATACGTGTATAATTATTTTATGATAGAATGTGTAGTTGAAAATGAGATTTGAGAAAATGTATTCTTGAAAAAATGGGGTTTAAATGGGGACTTAGTTACTTTTTAGATTGAAATTTATATATGAAACATTTATGAGTTGTATTATTAAGTGTCAATTTTCACTAAGTATAGAATTTCAACCAAATTGATGTACACTCTGTTGTTAATTTTTGTCCGTCCTTTATACATAAAATGTATGATATTGTTATTCAAATAATAATCTCAATTTTAATTCGTCAGTCTTTTTTATTTAGAATTGCTAACATAGATTAGAAACTTGATTTGACTCGGATAGTGTCAATGTCAATGTTTTCTGGGGTAGAATTACATATTAAAAATATATATATATATATATATATATATATATATATATACAATTTCAAAATTAAGATTTTTTTTTAATTTCAAAAATCAGGTCATAATTAAAATTTATTAATTAAATAGATAATTAATATTATTTTATTAATTAAATATATTATGGTCATAATATTATATAATTTATTATTACAGTTGCATAATAGTTACAATCACAAAACGTCATAATCACATATTACAAATTTTATATATCACAATTTATTTATCAATCATAAATTATCAAATTAATAAGTCATATATTATATATCGATCACAGATTACAAATTTTATAAGTCACAACTTATTATACTGCTACAATATATCACATATTTTTTTTCAATCATATATCATAAATTTTAGAGTAATGTTATTCATAGTCGCCCTACGTGGCATACACATGGCAGGTGATTATTTGATACATTAATGTGGTAGTTTTTTTATTCATTAATGCATCAAGTAACCATCTGCCATATGTATGTCACGTAGGGCGACTGCCGCAATGAGCGACTGCAAATAGTATTATTCTAAATTTTAACATATTTCTTGTCCACGGCTTAACAAATTGTGAGTTACGATTATAAATTAAATCACAGCCTGATATTTTTTCACATATTATTTATTGGATCACAAAATATCTATTTTATCAGTAACATATTATTTACTGGTCACAAATAAACAAACTTATTGATCATAAACACCCGAATAATCGGTCACAACTATTCTTTATCCCACTCCAACCAATCCACCAAAGGCACCAATCGAATGTAACGCTGCCACTGGCTCATCGTAACTGCCAACACCACTACTTTCATCACCATTTGCATAACACCAACAACCACCAACAAAAATCACCTTGAAACTCATGCAAAGCAATAGATCAAATCAAATCGAAGGAAAAAACAACCACAAAACATTGTGACACTACTAAGCAGTGGCATCGCGGCTTGTGAGTGCCGTTGCGTCTGCCAAACAGATGACAGATAAAGAAGCGAGAGGGAGAGGGAGAGGGAGAGGATAGAGAAGGGAGAGGAGAGAGAGTGTAAAGAGAGATGAAATTGATTTAAGTTATGCAATTGGGGGTAGTGGAGGCGTGGTGAATCGGTGGTTTTTCAGATTTATTTAATTTTATAATATTATTATTAATATTAAGAAATTAAATTATTCCTTGATTTTTAAATAAAATACTCTTAAATCTAATTTTTGAATTGAGAAATTAAAAATCATGTGTGAGTGTAGTTTTCACATATTCCTGCCAAGTTGAGGTTGGTCGACACTCGCTACCTAAAATTGATTGACACGATTCGCTTTACACCTTTGCGTCTGTCTTCATTAGTTAATGGGTATATTTGGACATTAGATTGAGGCGAAGTAATAAGGGATAATTAGGCTCAATACTCTAAAAAAAGAAATAATTAGATAAATACGCTCAAACCTAATTATGTATTTAATTTTCGTATTAATTACGGTCAAATTCATCAAAACCAGGCGGAAACTCTTCTCCAATCTCAAAGGGATAATTCTTCATCTCGGAAAATGGATATCCTAATACAAAAGGTCGAGTTCTTGGTGGAACTAGTGCGATCAGTGCTGATTTCTGTGGAGATCCAATCAAGACTTTTTCAAAAACTAGTTGGGATTTAAGAATGGTTAATGAATCGTGTGAAGGGGTTGAGAAAAAAATGCGCCCTTAATCACTCTTCAGTTTGTCAATCCAAAAAGAATATCAGAGGGGTTTCAGAGTTTGAATCTGTGAAAATATAAGACCTAGACTAGCAAATAGATCAACTGAAAAGGTGCTAGCCGCTCAAGGAATCTGAAGTCAAAGCCTTTTGTCTCAAAGCCATGGAAATTCTCGTTGAAGAGAGTAATGTTTAGTGGGTGGATGCCCTCGTCACCGTAAGTCGGTGAAGAATTCTTAATTAAAAATTATGTCCTCTGTGTGTTTTATTACTAGGTGTTTTTAAGTTATTATTATTATTTTTTTTTGGGTACATTTGGTCACTTTTCTAAAAAAAAGTCATACTATTTTATTTGAACAATTAACTAGATGCACCCGTGTGTATTTTTAAAATTTTGAACATAAAAATTCAAG
>NC_036248.1:16719405-16720694 GCF_002742605.1 Olea europaea var. sylvestris | reverse complement strand
GGGTAAGTCTATGAGTTTTTTTTTTTTTTTTAAACCAGAAAGTATATAAGTTTTGAGGTACCTTGTTTGTTACAAGAGACAAGAGTGAGGAGGGGAGGGGAAGGGAAGGGATAAAGAGAACTAGTGGAAGAGGGAGAAAATTATTTTTCTTATGTTAAACCTTGTTCAATACAGGAAAGAGGAGAGGGAAAGGAGGAGAGAGATTTAGTGGAAGACAAGGGAAAATTACTTTTGTTTGTGTTTAACAGTTACCATTATTTCCTCTTTATTAAAAATTATGGTTTAGGCTATATTTAATCTTTTGAGTTGTTTGCCTAGTCTTAGGCCTCCACTTTCTTAGGGAAAGAGCAAAGTTTCACCTTCACTTCCACTTTCTATCTGCCTAGCCTTCATTACAGTACACAGAAATCAGCTTTCAGTAGATGTGTATAATAGTCTCCTCTGGGATCACATGTCTTTATCTAATTATTTTTGTTTTTATATGTCCTGAATCAAGTGCTATATTGAAATATAAATATTACTATTTTCATTTTATAAACACATTCTTTTCTTTATAATACCAGAGTTCTCTATTTTATTTATTTTTTTCCCACTTCATGTTCAAATGCAGTGTTGTTATTGTGGAAGGGGATCCCCATCCTGTGGCAACAAGTGGTCGGATGTCATTTTTAAGTTTTAACCCTTCTATTGATGTGAGTGTAAAAGGTAGCATAATATTTAATTACTCTTATAATTTTCTTTTGGCCATCTCACATCAGAAGTTTGTTTCGGTAGAAACTCAATGAAGATCATCAACCAGAAGCCTCTACTATGAATTCTGGCCGACAAAGCGGAACAATATCTATTAGGTTGCATTCCCTTACTTTTTGATCATTATTGACACAATAGGGCTTATTATGTCTTAAACTTTGTTTTGTTGGTGGACCAATTTTGCAAAAAATTGCTTTTTTACCGTCACTTAAGATTTAACATGGATGACATGAAACTCTCTATTGTAATGTTTATAGGAAAATGAACACTAATCGAACTTCATATTCTTCCCATTAACATCTTCAATTAATAATAGAGCAGTTTTTTGTTATCACTCAAAATTGACGGTCAGGAGTTCACAACTTTGGGAGACTAATCAAATTAACCATGAGATAGTTTTCCCTTTGATTCTTACTGTACTTGGACTTGAGTAGAAATTAATAATGCATCTTTGCTTGATTATATATTGAGCATTACTTGGGCAATAAGTATGGCCCAAGAATTTATGGTTTCCTTGATCTATCATTCACTGCATATGC
>NC_036248.1:16690152-16718893 GCF_002742605.1 Olea europaea var. sylvestris | reverse complement strand
CTCGACCAATGTTTGTCTTTTCCAGTGTTCTTAGCTCTATGATTTTTCATGTCAGGCACATTTTCTTTTTCTTGGTTGATTTTACGATCATATTTTCTGCACAATTATCATCTTCCTCTTGCGGGTTTTCCTTTTTCTCAAATCATGCGAGAATGATGTTATCTGTGCTCTTTTCTGCTTTCTTCTTCCAATCATTTTCTTTGATTTCAAATCTTAACTACAAAAGCATAATTTGGAAGAAAGCAATGGCTCTTGCTGCTACTTGACCTCAGCTCCAAATGGCTTTTCTTATAAAAAATTGCATTCATCGAAGACTTGCAAATGCTGATTGAGTGGCCTAATGATTGTAAATTTGACCGTAAAATGGACAAGTATCTTGTGGCTGAACTTGGCAGCAGATATTTGAATCTTTTAAATTAAGACATCAACTTGACAGAGTTTTGTTTTAGTTCAGTTTTCAAGTTACATGGAATATAGTTTGTTTAGTTTTGGTTGGCCTTTAATCCTTCTTTGCCTTCACATTATTATTCGCCTTCGCTGACTCAAACATTTGACCTTAATTTGACTTTTACTGATGCTATACACCAGCTTTTTTGAGTCCCTAATGTGCCATGTCGTTCAATTTATTTTATTTTTGCGAATCATAAAATTAAGATTAAACAAAGGGGAAATTACCATAGCTCAACTAGAAAACACTTAAAACAACATAGGATAATCATCAGTGGTCAATTCTTAGCATCTATAGAAATTGTCTATTTATTCATTCTCATGAGGCCTTCAGCAAGAAAGAGCATAAAGAACTCTGCCTTTCCATCCTTGCAGCATCCACTGGCTATCTTCATCCACCAGAAAATCCTTGTGGTAACCTCTCCGTACTTTAGCCTTGATTTCTTTGATGATATCATGGTTCAGTGGCAGCTGCCAGAATCCAGCCTTCTGATTNGATTCCGAGCTTGCCATTGCTTGTAAGTTTCTGGTCTCTCAACCTTTTCGAAACCTTCACATGCTATTACATTCATAACATCTTGTCCAAACACCTCAATTTCATACAGCAGACTTTCTTGATCTTCCTGGGGAATTGTTGCCTCAAGCATATAGAAAAAAGAAGAGTAATTGTATAGTGCTGCTTTGAATCGTGTTGAAAAGAATGGGACACTGAAGTTCCATTAACGATTCCATGGACGAAAAGATCAGGATTTATCTTCTTGATCAAGTTCAAAACTGAATCCCGTGGACTGTTTACTCCTACGGATTCATCAGGCAGATGTCTTAGCCTGTACAGACAATTAACCACCAGCATTTGATTTCTGTCGATCTTGAGATCCTCTAGCCTAATCGTATCCCATTTCTTTACTATGGCTCCCTTGGCCTTTGGAGAGGAGAAGGCAGCCTTTTTATTTCTCATCAAATGAATAGCAATTTCTTCATGTGGGTGACCGATGGCGAAGTAGTACTGTGAGGGAAGGGTGAAAACAACTCCCATCGGGGAGTGAAATGGAATATGAAAAAAAAAATGAGAATTTACCCCAAGTAATTGAGCGTGAGAGCCAAATGAATCGAAAGATTCATGTTTGGTTCGGGACAGCGATTCAAAGATTGGGGTCTCACTCTATTTCCTTGCCAGCCCTAATAGCATTCATAGTCAAAGATTCGTCGAGCCGATAGTTCTCGCTCCACTTTTTTCAGCTTAGTTACTCGTTCCTAAGAGCGGAAAAAGAGATGTATTAGCTTTTCCTTTATAAAATACATACTCTTAAAATAGAAAATAAGACTATTCGCAACGGAATCACTTTGTTTCGATGACAAATCTAATTAGACCGAATAGGATTTGAAGAGCTGTCACGATCATTCACATAAATTTCAGCAGGCAGGAAGGGCACGAAAGCTACCCTTTGATGAATGCAAGCAAGCTAGCTTGCTTACTCTCCTATTAGCGTATGTTGGCGGCAAAAAACAAAGACGACTATACTAAACTAAAGTAAAGATATAGGTTTAGGAAGCTTCCCAGAGTCAGTAGACCATGTCGGAGTAGGGGAAGAGTTAGCTGATTGGACGAAACGGAAGATATTGTCGATAAATTGAAGTACGTCTGCATATCTTACCCAGATCTTCTTCCATAATGGTACGAAACAATAGTCTCATTGGAGTAGATACACAAATTACTTTAAATGTAAGAAGCCAAGTAGGCGGGTTTGTCTGAGTGGAGAGGGAAAAAAAAAATAAACTTATAATCTTTTCTAGAGATATCCATTTCTTCTTTTGGTCGTTTCCAAGTCTTGTGACTGTCAGTTACTCGGAAAGGAAAGTAGGCCCACAGAATCGCGCTTCGCAAAAGATGGGTAGATAAATGAAAATAAAAATGCATATAGAACAAACAAATAATACTCAATCATCAATTTACCCTTAAGAAAAATAATCCCCTTTATTTCTTTTTTTGGTAATGTAACGAATAAAAGTCTATGTAAGTAAAATATGACTAAAAAAGGTAGTAGTAATTAAAAAGAACTCAAAGGGAACATTAAATCTCTGACAGTATTTCTGTAGTCAACGTCCTGTCTGCTCAACTCGTTCCGCTGGCTTGAAACCCGACTGAGGAAAATCTATTCCTGTAATGCGAAGTATGGGAGCTCCCCCTGGTTTCAAGGAAATGCTCTGGATAATGCGAGGCCATCCTTTTGAATGGGCATGCTGCGACATATGTCTAATACACTTTCAGTAGAGAGGAAATACACGGAATTGACTTTTGGACTGTAGCAAATTTTAACATTAGCCTTTGACCCATTAAATAAATTAAAAAAAATTAAGTTAAAACATAACTTTACACTAAAAGGGCGATTTTACCCTTCAAGGCTACGGACTGTTTGAAAGTTTCCTCTCTAACCGACCGACCCAAAAAAAATCGACGCCACAGTTGCCAGAAAAATCGGTCGATCAACCACCGGCCGAAACCACCAACATCATAGTGATTTCAATTGACGACCAGAAGCACGTATCTACCACCGGGCGAACTATTTCGGTTAGTTTTCTCCCAGGAAGTTGTATTTTTTGTTCCAATTTTCATTAATTGAATTATTTTATGTTTATTTGGTTTAATTAGATGAAGATGCATGAGTAGTTAGATTGTGGGTAATGTTGGGATGAAAAATGTGAATTTTTTGTAATTTTTGGACCTCTCCATCGTCGACAATGGTGATTTCCGACGAGAGAGATAGTAAAAGACAGTGACTATTAACAGTTGGATCGATTCGACTGTTAACAGTCAAACCATGGACTGTGGACAGTCTGGACCGATTGTTAACCGTCAGCAATTTTGTTAAAAAATAATAATAATAAATAAAAAATAATATATATATATATATATATATATATATAGATATAATTTTTATTTGTTTTTTTATCAATTTTTATAATAATTTATTTCTGTATTTAATTAAATAGTAATTGTGTTATTTATTTAATTTTTATAATTGTCTTTTATTTATATAATTTAATAATTGAATATTATATAAAATTAACAATTTATTTTGTTCATTTTATTTTTGTTTTTATGAAATAATCTTTGATTTTTTTTCGAATTTATTTAAATAATATAAATATTCTTTAAATTTTTTAAAAATGTATTTAATTTGAATTTTTTTGTTTTTAAATTTATTTTCCGAATGATTACAAGATTAATTTTCTTTATAATTAATTTATTTTAATTTAATTAAATAATAATTATGTTATTTATTTATTTAATTTTTATAATTGCCTTTTTTATATAATTTAATAATTGAATAGATAATATTGTCTTAAATTAACAATTTATTTTGTTCCTTTTATTTTTCTTTTATGAAATAATCTTTGATTTTTTTCTAATTTATTTAAATAATATTTATATTCTTTAATTTTTTTAAAAATGTATTTAATTTGAATTTTTTTTGTAAATATATTTTCCAAATGTAATATACAAGATTAATTTTCTTTATAACTAAATTATTTTAATTTTTAAATTTGTAATGAATTTATTTTGTTATTAACGTCAATGTCTTGCGTATTGTATGGTAGTTAGAACTCAGTTGCCTTGATTTTTTGAGATTATGCGTTATTTTATTATCTCTTGTTCAATGTTCTAACATTTGAATTTTTGTAGGATGGAGTATCATTTAGATGGGGAATTGAAACGGATGGCGGGAAAAGCTACTTGGAACGGTAGCTTTGAGAGTTTTATTGTTGTGTTGGAGCTGCTTGATGATCATCACGGAGATATGCTACGACAGTCCTTCTTGTGGTCACTGTACGAGATGCGAGAGGTGCAGTACTCAGGACAGATCATCGATGCACTTCTATGTCGGCTTCTGAGGCCAGGAGACAGCGATTCCCTCCACTTCAACCTCGGGGGCAAGGTCGTCAGTTTCTCGATGTATGAGTTTAGCTTAATCACTGGACTGTGGATTATGGGCAACGATGCAGCCATTGAGAGAAGTAATAGGCTATGCGAGACGTACTTCCAGGGACATGGGTCGATGCATCTACCCGAGTTGATGGTCGCGATTAGGGGGTGCGACCAGATGCTAGATAGATTGAAATTTGGGCTGGTCTACATCCTCGAGAGTGTGATGAGGTGTCATCACAAGAAAATTGCTATCGACATTTTTCATTTAGAAGTTGGTGACGACATCGATGCGTTCAACAACGATCCATGGGACCGGAGATGCTACGAAGATACCGTCTTCACCAGATCACACTCGAGGTTCAGGGATTCAATGCGTGAATACAAAACATATGGATTGCCCTTAGCGGTGCAGGTAAATGTTTAATATAATTAAAGTTAAAGTTTTAGTATATTACATTTATGCATAATAAGTGTATGTGTTGCAGATTTGAGTGTATAAGACAATCCCTGCACTGGGGGCCCGCTTCGCGAAGCGAGGGGAGACACGCCCTCGAATGCATCATTGGAGATCGTCATGAGCGGACGGATGTCCCACTGGAAAACAGTTATCGGCCCTTTTCGACGATCCTCAGGTAAGTATTATGCATTTGTAATTTATATTATACGTAGTTTAAAATCTGTTTACATGATCGTTAACTAGTTGAAATGTCAATATGTCAACTTGAAGTCATACCTGAGTTGACACCGTCGATGGAAGAGGAGGCTCGGAGTTTTGTGTGGGATTTAGGTGTTCCGCACACCGAAAACGAGGAGATGTCTGATCCGAGCCTGGACCGAGATTGGATATTTGAATTAAATATAATTTATTGAATATCGTTGACGTATAAATTTATTGAATAATTTTTAATGTTATTTATGTAGGAGGGCGGTCCAACTGATCGACGATCACCTCCGCTGAGGGTATCGCCGCCACCATTGGCATCGCCTCCGCCGAGGGAATCGCCGTCGCCATTGGCATCACGATCATCGAGGGTATCTCCTTCTCCCTCGTCCAGACACGTCCCCCATGTATATCCGACACACAGTGATGATTTGTATGTCCGTCTGACTGGATTTAAGCGGAGGAGGTCGGCGCTCTACGACGAGAGTTGACGGAGATGGTCGATGATCTAGGACGAGAGTTGATAAGGAGGGTTGACGATATGGGACGAGAGTTGACGGGGAGGGTTGACGATCTATCTCATGATGTTGGAATGCTCCGGTCTTGCGTTGTCGACCTTTAGGATACGATAGCGGCACTTAGAGGATATTTAGCCGGTAGGTGATAGAGGGACAGAGGGGATGGTGGAGATGATGATTGAGAGGGTGGCAGGGATGATGATGGAGAGGGGGTTTACCCACATTTTTGGCATGATGAGACATTATAATCATTGTGGTTGTCTATGGAGGGGGAGAGGGTGGCCCCGATGGGAGGCGCGGGGAGGTGGCAGCGGAGGGGAAGACTCCGATGGGAGGGGCGGATGAGGTGGCGACGGAGGAGGTGGCTTCGGAGGTCGAGAGGACGCCCATCGTGATTGAGGGTAAAAGACATGTTGATGAGACGGAGCAGGTGGTCGACAAGAGGTTGAGAGTGCCGTCATAGTATGTTGTTTCCCCTTTCACGGCTGAGGCCAAGAGGAAACGTTCATCGATGGGACGCACCCGAACTTATTCGGGGAGGTGGACAACACCAAGTGGAAAGTGTTCGAGACGGAGTGGAGGAGAATTATCCCCGGGTAAATATTGTACACTGACTTGTCTATGTTTGTTTTAACATTTCCATGTTCTTTCAGAGTTAGCCACACGATAGGTAACCGGACGGTCTCGGACCCGTACAAGTGGTTCCACGATATCACCATTTCGGGAGCTTGGCTTATCGATGATGTAAGTGAACTATTCATTGTGTTTTTTATGTATACGTCACTTTGTGTTTATTAAATGAACAACTCATACTTTTTTGGTGTTTTTTGATGCAGCACATCGACCTAGCCATGGATTTGCTGCAAGATCGAGCTCAAAGACATCCAAAATCATTTGACGTCCATCGTCGAGTCATATTAAACACCGAGTTCCTGCGTGTCGTTACCATAGAGTATCAGTCGCTCCAACTCATGGGTAACGAGTATACGGTGTCAGAATATATGCTCGAGTGGGTTATAGGAATGTCGCCGAGTGTCGGGGGAAAATCATGGGAGGATTGTACACTTATGTACATTGCAGCGTGCATCGATAAGCACTATGTTACGCTGGAGATCGTTTTTTGCTGACACGACTATATATGTGTACGACCCAAATCATTCATATTTGATACAAGGCTAGCTGGAGCAAAACTTGGAGTCCGTAGCTGTAATTGTTCCTATGATGGCCAGATGAGCGGGGATGATTGTACAGAGCATATTGCGAATTGTTCGGAACACGACGACAGCGCGACATTCCATAAGATAAGTGTTTGAACTTTATTGTTTTCATCTTTCAGATTTAGTTTTTTAGCTACACAGTACCGAACTGATCCATTCTTGTTCAATTGTAGCTGCGACTGCAGCATATTTGCTATTAAGTACGTTGAATTTTTAAATATAGGATATAAAGTTGATGAAATCAACCAATCGTGAATACAGAATTGGAGAAAGGAGCTAGCTTGTGATTTGTTCGAATTTAATGTAACCCGTAAATTTGTATTAAATATATGTAACATTCGAATTGTAGATTTAATTATTTTTTGTGATTATGAAATAATTGTAAATTTGTAGTCAATGTATATAACATTCACATTGAAATTTTAATTAATTTTTCATAAGTTGATTTTTTGTTATTTTACACATATACCGAGTATGGAACTATTTTTTTCATATGAATCATTATAAATACCATTTATCAAGAATGAATATTGAACATTGAACATTTATGAAGAACAAATATTAAACAGTGTAAAGTAAACGAAAATATTATTTATTTAATATACCCGTCTAATTGTCATTTAGAGGAATTTGACTGGTACAAAATTTTCGAGTCCTATGGCTTTGCACTTGCCACACCTACAAGGTCGAGGAAACTTTTCGGTAGATGGTATTCTAGATGTACTTGGACGTTCAGGATCACGCGGTTCAACTGCTGGTGGTAACAAATTATGAAATGTGAGAATGTGCTCGTGAACTTCTCACTCGACTTCATTTGGTAGAGGAAATATAGTCTCAGTATATGCTCTTTTCAAAGACGCAGTTGTATAATACAAAGAGCATAACGTTCTCGCTGCAAAGCCTTGATACATGGCCACCGCAACTGCATGCTCATATGGAAAACTCTTCAACTAAAATTTCGTACAAGTGCATGTGTTATCAGTCAAGTTCACCATATATGCCGTATTACGTGCATATTGCATGGAGAAGCGGAACTCATCTAGTACTTCCACATTTAACTTCCTCGCAACCTCTGCCGCCTCAAAGAGTTTCTTCTCTTGAGTTGGGACCAACATGCTAGTGCAACTCTATGATGCCGCACGTCGATCATGAAACCACTGTTGCAGCTTGTTACGAATGTTCTCAATCATTGCGAGAATTGGTAACTCTCGATCCTTCTTAAACAATGCATTGAGAGACTCCGCGTTATTCGATGTTATCATGTTGTATCGACGTCCTGAAAAGTATGACCGCGCCCAATGTTCAATCCCCATGTTCGTCAGATACTCCAACGTCGATAATGATTTACTTCCTATCTCGAACATAAACTTATTACACTCTTCAGCACTGTAAGCTTCGACTGCTCTCTTGAACAATGAAACGATGCCTTTGCCTCGATACCTAGTCTTCAAATTACCTTGTATATGGTACATGCAATACCCGTGATGTGCATCGGGAAAAACTTCAGTGATACCATTTATTATAGACTGTACCCGATCGATTATAAAGGCAAGGTCTTTGACTTCCCCAATCACTTCCCTCAGTTTAGAAAAGAACTAACGCATGGACAGATTATTCTCGCTGTCGACTATGCCGAATACAATAGGGTAAATTTGGATGTTAGCGTCTTGATATATAGCAATAATTAATTTGCCTTGATATTTAGCTTTCAGAGTTGTACCATCAACTAGAATTACGGGTCGCATTGTATTTTGAAAACCCCGAATACATTGTCCGAAAGCCATGAAGAAATACTTAAAATAATTATCGCCCCCGTCTCAATAAAAAATGTCGTGTCAAGATTAGTTGTCCCTATGTTATGGTAATACCTGGCCAATTTAGCATAGCTCTCCTCAGCGGATCCCATTAAGTCCTTCAACGCACATTCTTTGACTTTCCAAGCTTTCTGGTAGCTTATGACCACTCTATACTCTCGATGGATGTCGTTAATGATGTACGAATGTCTGTAGATCGTCAGTAGATCCTGATACTTGTGCATTATCTGTCAACCAATAAATCATGCTCGAGCTTGCCTGTGATCATTTCGACAAATTCTCACTTCGCAAGTATGTTCCAGTGCATATTTGCGAACTACAAAGCACTCATTCGTGTCCATCTTAGTCACTCTAAAGCGACAATTGCAATTGTTGTCAATGTAGGCAATTGTCAACAATGACTTGGTTGATTTCTTTACCTAGAACTCAAAGTTATATTTTAATGTCATCCGGTGCACAGCTTTCTGCAAATCTTTCTTGGTTTTAAATAGTTGCTCGACATACAGATCTTCATCATCGGGAGTCACATGCGAAGAATTGGAGGACGATCCACTTGTTCCACCCCCTGTGCTATCACCCCGCTCTTAAATTTTCATTTGTAAAATCATTTATATTTTCATTGTCCTCAGCTGTTGACGGAATTCTGTGCGTAACAGTGACTTCACGATCAGTAGCAACTGTCTTGGGAATAACCACATCATTTGCAGGAACTATCTCCACTCTCTCCCAAAAATCTCGGTCATTATTATCTGCTCCATCTGAATCTTAGCGTTCACCTTCGACAACATCTTTCTTAACTAAAGTCACACCAAGAACGGTCGGAGTCCTATGTATTTTATCCAATTCTAATAGATAATTCAATTCAGTATCATTAGTAACAAATATAGGTGGCATCAGAATGGACGAATCCCCATAACCATTGAATAAATATCTCAGTTGCATATCGTGCTGAAAAGAATCAACATTCAACTTATTTTGCAAATTCTGGTACACTTCCGCATATGATGTACTCTCTGTTACGGAAATCGCAATACAACTACATACATCACTCATCCATCTCCATTCCCATCTATTATTTTCATTCAGTGGGAAATCACCGAAATAACATACCGGGATTATCATATCTGCATGACGATATAGAATTTTTAAATCAATTACAACAACAAAAATTCAAATATTTTTAATCAACTTGTAATTAAAATTATAAGATAATTGTCAAAACAGAAATTAATAATAAAAAAAATACGCAAAACAGTCCAGAAAAATAGCCGACTGTGGACTATTTTACAGCCGACAGTCGGCTGTTTAGGCGACTGTTAGACATGCCAGTCGGCTGTCTGCTGTCTAACAGTTTTCGTTACCATCCCACAGTTAATCGTTGAACTGTTTATTTTGTGTATGACTTTTTATTTTTCTATAGTTCTAAATAAATAAATTACAGATCTGTTAAAAAAATTCTACTAACTATTATGTTATTTAACTACTCAAACGTATACTAGTTTACTGAAATTAAAATTAAGTATGTGTAAAAATATACTTACCGATTTGAAGTAATTAATCTGAAAAAACTTCTGGTTTCGACATTTGAAGTTTTTTGATATTTTGAGGTTCAAGCAGATAAAAATGAGAGTTTTCTGTGTTTGAAGCTCATTTTGCAGTTTTATAAGTGGGAAAGTATTGATTTTCAATTATTAACTAAAAGTGTAATAATGTCTTTTAAACTATTCAATATTTTGTAATTACATAATATATTTAAGGGCATCTCTGTCTTTTACCATTCAAGAGGTTAATGTGATAATATTCAAGTTTTTAAAAGTCAAAGTGGAAATAAAGACCTTTGACTGGGTCAATTTTAAAAGTACCCCTTCAGTAGATCTACAGCCGGGATTTTCCTAGACAAAAAATCCATGTACAGTGATGGTCCGGTGCCTGTAAATCGTGCCTCAAGGGCATCAGCAAAGTAATGTGCCAGTCTTTCGGTTGCATCGCCACAAGGAGAAGAGTATTGCTTAATTTGCCTTAGAAGTTCGTGGCCCATCGTGGTATTATAGTTTGTCATTGCTTGAGCACTTCGATTTAATAGACTCCTCAAATCAATCACTTCTTTTATGTTGCCTTGTTTCTTACTAGCCCGTGGCCTTCCTCATTTCGCCTCTGTCATTTTTCTATAATTCAACGTGTTTTCTAATGATTCATCATCATCAGAAGGCTGACCGTAGAAATCAGGGTTCATGTTAGGACAAAGTATTGCCTTATCGTACTTCTCTAAGTGCTCAGATTCTACGTATCTTGCTACCATCTTACTATTACGTCCTTGTACACAATCCTCATTCTCTCGAGAATTATCTTTCGTACTTTCGGAGTCAATCTTCCGGACAACTTCCTCCATCAGTACTGGCCAATACTTGCAGGTCATGATTGACAAAGTTATTTTGGAGTAAGTTGGTTACATCCTTGGCAATTCTCCTGGACTGGTAAATTTCTTGGCTTTCATTAATAGCAGTAGATTTGAAAACTTGACTCAATTAATTGACAATTTGTAGAACCCCAAATAATTCTAGACACCTTAATGGCACTAAAACATGAATATTGAATGATTAAAGTATACTTCAGATTTTTAGTTTCATTTGAGATCCATTTTCGAGATAGGAAACATTCGATTTGGAAAATGATATCTAAATAAAAGTTGTAGTTCTTTGAGTTAGCTTTCCAACGCACTTTGAATTACTTCAATCGGATATCGGGAGAAGAAGTTATGATAGAAACACTGAAAGCTGTGCAGTGTCAACCGGACTATAACCGGTCGATCGAAACTGTCTGAAATGAAAATTTTCGTTTTTCTCTAGAATTTAAATATTTATTTTCATCAATTATTTTCTCAAAGGGCCACCCACGTTTTTGGCAATAAAAACCCCACTAAATTGAAGCATTTAACCTCAAACTTAAATGGCACCATGTTTTCTCTCTTAAATGAAATTTGACCCTTCATTTGCTTTAAGTTATGAGATATTTACCTATAAATAGAGACATCATTTCACTCATTTTGTTTCACACCAAAAGCAAGAGCTTTTATATACTAAAGAAAGAGTTTTCAAGAGAGAAAAAGGGAGGGAGGAAACTATTTTTCCTAGAAATTTAAGAAGCGTTTTCAAGCATCAATTCTCAACGGTTTTCAAATATCCAAGTTTTATCGAAGTTTTCAATCCAAGTTCTCAAAATTTCAAAAGCATCAATCAAGGTAGGTAGAGGTGCAAAGTGTTAATTAGTGTTAAGTTATAAGTTTCTAGCAAATGAAGATTTATGTGAATATTTGTATGTCTAATGGTACCTCTGATACGGCATACACCTCCATGTCTAATGGTACCTCCGGGTACGGCATGTACTTCCGGTCGAGGCGTCGTGTTAAGTCATGACTCTACGTGTTCGGGATTCTATCGAAAATCCTACTCTGAAAAGGTTTCTAAAGTTATAATTTTGAAATGTATAGCTTGATCACGAATGCACCAATGATATCTATTGAGTTTTTTTAACTCACGGGTTTAATTCCTTCTCTACAGATTGATATGATTCTACTTTGGGCCTAGATGATGGAAAAGATGGAGAGTGGTGCAACGAGTCCATAGAAAACCCGGTGAACAAGTTATTTAGATTTATTTTTGTGAACGTTTTCAATGTTATTTCTTTAAAGTATTTGAATAACGCTGAACGCGAGAACAAGTTGTGTTTTCTTCAAATAAATTACGTTCCGTTATTTTTTTATTCAGTGTTTTATTTAAAGTATTCGAAATGTTGTTAAAATTATCGTTGTAAAAATTAAGCTTCGTCTAAAACATATTCTCTTATGACTAAACCACAGGTTAGTTAAGTAAAGTAAGTAGCGTTCCAGTCCACAAGGGGTCGGAGCGTTACAGCGTGGTATCAGAACACGGTTTAGTCGGTTCTGTAGACCAAGTATGTTTTTTTTTTTAAAAAAAAAACAGTTTAGCTGGTTCTGTAGACCAATTATATTTTAAAAAAAAAGTCGAAGATACTCCATGGCATCTTGCATCCATTCATCAATCTCATCCTATGGCCCAAGTATGTTCAAAGTTAATGTTTTCATGAAAAGACTGTTATGATGCTTTGCGATACTATGGTACAACTTATGCTTATTTTGAAAGATATACTATGCCAGTTAGAAATGATTTGAAAGATGTGTTTTTTTTTCAAAAGATACGCATTAGGCTAGAATTTATAGGTAGAATATTATGTAACAGTAGCCATTTTTCCAAGAGTAAAAAAAAAAAAAAGTATATGATATGTGAAAATGCAACAGATATGCTCGTAGAACGGCTAGGGCATATAGATGAGCATTGAACCATAGAATCATCATTCAGTCTTATGAGAATTACGTGACTGATCTGCTCCGTCCACTTGACGAACATATATATGATGTCTATGAGAGATACATGACAGCGGTGAACGCTGGAATGGAGATAACGCATATTGAGGTTATAAATAACCTCATACACTCCCTTCCACCTCAATGAGGAGATATGAGAGTCACAGTTATGGATGTAATGCTAGAGGAGCACCCAAATATATTTGAATTTGAAGTGTATTGCCAATCACTCCTAGACCTATGGAGGGAAAACTCAGAACATCAACCGGAGATAGTAATTGAACTTGATGAAGAAGAAGAGCCTGAAAAAAGGAATGATCCTGAGCCCGAGCCACAAGTTGAGATGGACATAGAATTCGGACCTGAGGCGGAAGACTCCTCCGGAGATGAGGCTCCACCAAAGAAGATCCGTAGAACTTATAGAGATTAGATTTAAATCCTTGTAACAACTTCCTTCATGTCAAGAAATAAAACTTTATCTTCTTTGTTAGAATTCGAAGTATGAAACTAATGAGAACCATACGTTTTGTCTAAAGGAAAATGGCCCGTGCAAACCAAACCAACTTGATAAGAGATCTCATCCAAGCGGTCCAAGACCTTGGCAGGCAAAATCCAAACCAGGCGCAACCCCTACCACTAGCTCCTAATGCTCCTCCAACCCATGCTTCAGTGGTCGAGCAATTTAGAAGACACAAGCCCCCTACCTTCAATGGAGCAGCTGATCCACTTGCAGCCGAGGAGTGGATTCGCAAGTTGAAGAGAATATTCCGATTAATAGGGTGCACGGACGCCCAGAAGGTCCAATGTGCTGAGTTTATGTTCTCCGGTGATGCAAGTCACTGGTGGGACTCGATGTCAAGGACGAGGACCCCAGAGCAACAAGTGGAATTGACTTGGGAGCGATTTAAAGAGGAAGTAATGGACAAGTACTTCTCACAGTCTTTAAGGGATCACAAAGAAAGTGAATTTCTCCAACTCAAGCAAAGGATTATGTCCCTGATTGAGTATGAAATGAAGTTTGACCAACTTTCAAGGTATGCTCCACATCTGGTGGATACGGAGGACAAGAAAGTCAGGAGGATTGAACAAGGGAAAGAGCAAGTGGCAGAACAAGAAAGCTAATGGCGGAGCCAATGCCAACAAGAGCATTGTGCCAGTTATAGAGCCATGTTCTAAGTGTGGAAGGATACATCGTGACGAGTGCTTACAAGGGAAAAATGTCTATTTTCGATGTGGCAAGTCAGGACATATCATTAGGGATTGTCCCACACATACCCAGAAGAAGGATGATAACAGCGACCAGAACCAGAAAGGGAAAGCACGAGTTTTTGCATTGACTCAACAAGATGCAGAGGAAAACTCTAATGTCATAGCAGGTACTCTATTGATAGCCAATACAGCTGCTTATGTATTGTTTGATTCAGGAGCTACACACTCCTTTGCTTCAACAACTTTTATGGCTAAATCTAGTATTACCTGTGATAAGTCGGAAGGTACAATAGAAGTTAATATTCCTTCGGGCAATCCTTTGAATACTGATAGAATAGCCAAGTCAGTAAGTATCGAAGTTGAGGGAAAACCAATGGAAGCGAACCTATACATGATAGAAAGGAAGGATTTTGATGTAATACTAGGCATGGATTGGTTAGGTTGTAATTATGCCACCATCCGATGTAAGAAAATGGAAGTATCATTTCAGAAACCAAGAGAAGAACCATTTTCGTTCCTTGGAATGAAGACGAAACCCCTTATTCGACTAGTATCGGCTTTACAAGTTGAGAAGATGTTGAGAAAAGAAACATATCAAGGATATCTAATAAGTATCTCAAGAGGGAAACAAGAGACGATAAGGGTTGAAGATGTACCAATAGTACGGGAATTCGTAGATATGTTTTCAGAAGATCTATCTGGTATTCCACCCGATAGACAAGTGGAATTCACCATAAACCTAATTCTCGGGGCGGCACCAGTATCTAAGGCCCCATACCAAATGGCCCCAAAGAAACTACAAGAATTAAAGAAGCAGTTGCAAGAACTCCTAGATATGGGCTTCATACAACCAAGCGTATCTCCATGGGGTGCGCTAGTGTTGTTTGTAAAGAAGAAAGATGGAAGCATGAGGATGTGCATCGATTATAGGGAGATAAATCGATTAACCATCAAGAATAAGTACCCACTCCCGAGGATCGAGGATCTGTTAGATCAACTGAAAGGAGCTAAAGTATTTTTCAAGATCGACTTACGATCGGGATACCATCAACTGAAAGTAGAGACAAAGGATATACCTAAGACAGCTTTTAGAACTCGATATGGACACTACGAGTTTACGGTGATGCCGTTTGGACTAGCCAATGCACCTGCAGTGTTCATGGACTTGATGAATCGAGTGTTTCATCAATATTTGGATAAGTTTGTCATAGTCTTCATCGATGACATTCTAATATATTCCAAGAGTAAGGAGCAATATGAAGAGCACTTGAGAAGAGCCTTAGAGGTATTACGCAAGGAGAAGTTGTATGCCAAATTCAAGAAGTGCGAGTTTTGGTTTGAACGAGTTGGATTTCTTGGACATGTAGTTACTGCCCAAGGGATTGAAGTAGATCCAACAAAAGTAGAAGCAGTAACCAACTGGAAAGCACCAACAAATGCTGGCGAAGTACAAAGTTTTCTAGGATTGGCTGGATAATATAGGAGATTCATAGAAGAATTCTCCAAAATAGCTGGACCAATGACGCAGCTTACAAGGAATGGAGTAAAATTCCAATGGACGGAAAACTGCGAACAAAGTTTCCAAGAACATAAACAAAAGTTGATATCAACGGTTGTATTAATAATACCTGAAGGTACGGAAGGGTTTGTTATATACAGCGACGCATCCAAGCGAGGATTGGGATGTGTACTAATGCAGAATGGAAAAGTGATGGTCTATGCTTCAAGACAATTGAAGAAACATGAGCAGAACTACCCGACGCATGATTTAGAACTTGCATCGGTAGTACACGCTTTGAAGATATGGCGACACTACTTGTATGGACGGAAGTGTAATATCTACACAGATCACAAAAGTCTCAAGTATTTCTTCACACAGAAGGAATTGAATATGCGACAAAGACGATGATTGGAATTGGTGAACGATTATGACTGCACTATTCACTACCATCCGGGTAAGGCTAATGTTGTGGCCGACGCTCTAAGTAGAAAATCAATGGGACAATTGATGTCACTACCCACCTCTCAAGTGGAGTTAGTCAAAGACTTGGAAAAGTTGCAGATTGAAGTGGTTACCACACCAGGACAAGTCACTGCTCGTCTAGCAGCCTTGATAATTCGACCTACTCTTAGAGATCGAATTATAGAAGCACAAAATAAAGACTTATTTTTGCAGAAGATTAAGAATGAAGTTGGTATCGGTAAGAAAAAGGATTTTGGAGTAGCTGAGGATCAGACACTGATATTTAGAGGAAGAATTTGCGTGCCTAAGGATGAAGCCTTGAGAAACGAAATATTGAAAGAAACTCATTCTACCCCGTACACCACACATCCCGGTGGTACGAAAATGTATCGAGATCTTCGAGATACATTTTGGTAGAGAAATATGAAAAGAAGTATAGGGTTGTACGTACAGAAGTGCATGGTATGTCAACAGGTTAAGGCAGAACACCAAAAACCAGCTGGATTGTTAAATTCACTAGATATACCTGAATGGAAATGGGAAAATATCACGATGAACTTTGTGGCTGGATTCCCGAAGTCAGCAAGAGAAAATAATGCTATATGGGCAGTAGTGGATCGACTAACGAAGTCAGCTCATCTTCTTCCAGTGAAAATGACATTCAATTTAGACCAATTGGCACAGTTGTACATTAAAGAGGTTGTGAGATTACAAGGTGTACCTGTATCCATTGTGTCTGACAGAGACCCAAAGTTCACATCCAAATTTTGGAAAAGTCTACAAGGAGTTATGGGAACAAAGCTGAACTTTAGTACAGCATATCACCCTCAATCCGATGGTCAGTCTAAAAGGACCATCCAAACTTTGGAAGACATGCATGTTTTGGATCTAAGAGGTAATTGGGAGTTATACTTACCTCTAGTAGAGTTCGCTTATAATAACAGTTTCCAAGCAGCTATTGGAATGGTACCATACGAAGCTCTTTATGGTAGAAGATGTAGATCTCCTGTTCATTGGGATGAAGTCAAAGAGAAGAGAGTTTTGGGATCAGAAATGGTTGAAAGGACGGTCGAGGTAATCGATAAGATCCGTGCAAGAATAAAGGCAGCACAAGATCGATAAAAGAGTTATGTAGATACAAGGAGGAAGGATTTAGAATTCCAAGTTGGGGATAAAGTGTTTCTGAAAGTAGCACTGATGAAAGGTGTACTTAGATTTGGAAAGAAATGCAAGCTACGACCCCGGTATATCGGACCTTTCGAGATACTTGATAGAGTCGGAAATGTGGCTTACCGACTAGCTTTGCCACCTAAATTATCGGCAGTGCACAATGTGTTCCATATATTGATGATAAAGAAGTATGTACATAATCCTAATCATGTAGTGAGTTATCAAACCTTCGAGGTATAGAAAGATTTGTCGTACGAGGAACTACCGATCAAGATATTGGATCGAAAAGTGCATAAATTAAGAAATAAAGAGATTCAGCTGGTTAAGATACAGTGGAATCATCACGGCGTAGAAGAAGTTATTTGGGAAAAAGAAGAAGAAGTCAAAGACAAATATCCAACACTATTCGCCCAATCAGAAGGTAAATTTCGAGGACGAAATTTTAATTAAGGTGTGGGGGATGTAGAACCCCAAATAATTCTAGACACCTTAGTGGCACTAAGACATGAACATTGGATGACTAAAGTATACTTTAGATTTTTAGTCTCATTTGAGACCCATTTTCGACATAGAAAACATTCGATTTGGAAAATGATATCTAAATAAAATTGTAACTCTTTGAGTTAACTTTCCAACGCACTTTGAATTACCTCAATCGGATATCGGGAGAAAAAATTATGATAGAAACACTGAAAGTTGTGCAGTGTCAACCGGACTACAACCGGTCGACCGAAACTGCCTGAAATGAAAATTCTCGTTTTTCTCTAGAATTTAAATATTTATTTTCATCAATTATTTTCTCAAAGGGTCACCCACGTTTTTGGCAATAAAAACCCCACTAAATTAAAGCATTTAACCTCAAACTTAAATGGCACCCATGTTTTCTCTCTTAAATGAAATTTGACCCTTCATTTGCTTTAAGTTATGGAATATTTACCTATAAATAGAGACCTCATTTCACTCATTTTGTCTCACACCAAAAGCAAGAGCTTTTACATACTAAAGAAATAGTTTCCAAGAGAGAAAAAGAGAGGGAGGAAAACTATTTTTCCTAGAAATTTAAGAAGTGTTTTCAAATATCAATTCTCAACAGTTTTCAAACATCCAAGAAGTGCATTTCTTTCAACATCCAAGTTTCATCGAAGTTTTCAATCCAAATTCTCAAAATTTCAAAAGCATCAAGCAAAGTAGGTAGAGGTGCAAATTGTTAATTCGTGTTAAGTTATAAGTTTCTAGCAAATGAAGATTTATGTTAATATTTGTGTCTAATGGTACCTCTAATACGGCATACACCTCCATGTCTAATGGTACCTCAGGGTACGGCATGTACTTCCGGTCGAGGCGTCGTGTTAAGTCATGACTCTACGTGTTTGGGATTCTGCTGAAAATCCTACTATGAAAAGGTTTCTAAAGTTATAGTTTTGAAATGTATAGCTTGATCACGAATGCACCAATGATATCTATTGAGTTTTTTTAACTCACGGGTTTAACCCCTTCTCTACAGATTGATATGATTCTACCTTAGGCCTAGATAATGGAAAAGATGGAGAGCGGTGCAACGAGCCCATAGAAAACCCGATGAACAAGTTATTTAGATTTATTTTTGTGAACGTTTTCAATGTTATTTCTTTAAAGTATTTGAATAACGCTGAACGCAAGAACAAGTTGTGTTTTCTTCAAATAAATTGCGTTCCATTATTTTTTTATTCAGTGTTTTATTTAAAGTATTCGAAAGGTTGTTGTTAAAATTATCATTGTAAAAATTAAACTTCCGCTAAATTATATTCTCCTATGACTAAACCACTGGTTAGTTAAGTAAAGTAAGTAACGTTCCGGTCCACAAGGGGTCGGGGCGTTACACAATTTTCATGCAATCAATCAAACACGATTAATTGAAAATTTTCATGCAAATAAGTTTTAGGTAATTGAATTACCTAGAAGTTATTTACTTCACATGCAAATTTCATGTTTGCAATCAAATTCACACTAATTTATAAATAGATAAAAATGAGTGATAGATAAATGAGTAGTACATGTGAATCTATCAAAATTGGGATCGGCAGTAAAATTTGACAATTTATAAAAAAAAAATTATAAATTTCTCCATAGGGAGGCTAGAAAAGCCCATTTCATTCTTACAAATAGTTTGAGCTAGATATTTCCCCTTCGACGAGTTATTTTCAGGTTCAATCAGTTTAAAGGTGGCCCAGCCTCTTTAGTCCCTTGAATTGCATCCATCACACCAACCAAGTCCAGTGCACTAACATTGATTATTTCATCAAATTTCTCCAAAAGTATTTTCAAGAAACTCTTTAAACCATAAAATGCACTCTATTTTAAAGAAGTTAATCTTTAAAATTTTGCTTCAATATGCTCTTTAATAACTTTTTAGAATGGAGAGGGAGTTTTGCTCTGTAGTTGGAGAGCAAAATTCAGTCTCAATTTGCATTATTTAAAAAAATAAGAAAAAAGTAATAAACAATTGTTGAAAAATGTAAAATGAAGAGCTAAAGATAAAGAATCAGTTGAATCGTGTAAAAAATTATATTCTCTCAATGTAGAAAATGACATAATATGCTCTAATAATAGGAATTTCCAGCGTTTTTCAAAAGAATTGTCATGAATTTATTAAATCAAATGTACAAGCAAAACAACTGGGCATTGAATGTTTCTAATAGGAAAGCAAAAGCAATTGTATTTTCAAACTTACCCTCATTATGTAGAAAAGTAAATCTCAAATCAATTTTGCACGAATAACGCTATTCATTTAGAGTCTAGATAAGCATTATTCTATATAACATTGGAATATCAAATTGTCCAATAAAGTTGGAAAAAGTTGAAAGACATTTTTAAATATTGGACATTGTAATAATGATCATATGTCATCCTTTCTCAAACCATGTTTAGAATTACTACTTACTCAATGTATGCACGAAAGAAATTATTTCATTTTTTCTATATCAACGGACTTGTATATTCCTTCATGCTCAACATCGATTCCCCTCACTAAAGAAAAGAACACACATATACCGATTACAGACCCTAAATTATAAAATTTGTTTATTCAATACAAGCTCAAACAAGATTAATCTTTGAAGAATGTAAAAATCAATTTTCAGCACTTAAAAGTGATTACTAATCCCATATCATAACAACTGCTATTACTCCCACTCCTATAAGCACCGCAAGAAACTTGAAAAATGGGGTATCAAAATAACAATTTTCCTGCGGTTTAAACCCTTTTGATATAAGATGATTTATAGCAACATATACGAAAACCCCACAAGCAATTCCCATTGAAATAGCGTAGATCCAATCAGCTGTGCGCCCTTGTGTAGTGGCATCTAAGGCAATGCCAATTCCAACCCCAACAGGGCTTGAAATGGCAAAGGCAAATGAATAAGCTGCTGTTGCTAAGAATGGCCTTTTGGGTATCATTCTTAGAAGTGCGATTCCCATTGCAATGGCTGCAAAGATCTTGTGAAGGGAAATTGTCCAAAGATTTCTCCATGCATCTGACTTTGTATCTGAAACAATTAGTCTGTCATGAGTATTGTGAAAGGAATGCTTGTATGAAAGTTGCATGTTCGATGCATGATGCTTTTCTTGATAAAATTAAAAGGCACAATTGACTAGATTTTAAATGGGGTATCAATTCTAAGATTTGACTAGATACATTGGGGTATATCTAATATTGTTTAGGTTGAGAATTAGAAACCCTGATTATATTCAACGGGGAGCAACCAATTAGCAGAAAATAAATAAAGATACCCAAGTTTTATAAAGGTTAGTCTAAATTTGAGACCTACGTCATCTTTCTTTGCTGTAGCAATTCATTATGATGAAAACAAGTTAACAAGAAAAAATCGCACGCCTATCTTCTCCAACCTCTCTTTCTCGATTCACGTTCTAACTCCACGGAGAGACAATAGTTAAGCTCCACAACTTAATAGTTTAACGTTAAATGTAGTAGATATGATTGGTAGCTAACACTGAAACAATAAATGGATAAATTTTAGCTAACAAATTATTTTTTCTTCATTAATTTTGCCTAGTTCAACCACAATTTTACTACACATGTTTAGCAGCCAATACTAAGTTGGATAAAATTGTAAAACGAATAACCTTTTAGCTTGATAGTGCATTTACGACATGTTTGTGTATGGTAGATAGTTCAATATAGAAGAATTTAACTTTTTTTCTTATTTAATATTGTCGTTTCTACTTTACCAAACACGTTGTAACATTGTAGTACGCAAAAATAACATCATAACTCACCAAATGTTTGTTCTATAAAAAGCATTGATATTCATATGAATGTAGTGATTTACCTGCTACTCCAACAGCAATGCCCTCAAAAACTGAGTGGAAACACAATGCCAGAATAAGAAGTATAGTATCCCCCACAGATGATGTCCTTATAAAAGCTGGATTAAAATTCGTTCCCACCTCTTTTCCGCCTCCCTCCGCCACCGCTGTGCCGCCTTCAATTTCCACTCTAACGTCTCTTTCACCACCGTTCACAACATACGCTATTACACAGTCTCCCAACATGGTGAAAAGGTAACCTGCCGATGCTAACATGAAAGAAAATGGATATTCTTTTGAAGTAAGATCGCCGAAAGTAGAGGCTGAATCGCTCAAGAAATGCATTAAAGCTGTGCCCAAGAAAACACCCCCTGCAAATTGAGTGCCCAGCAAAAGAAAACTCTCGTTCCATCTGTAGAAATATGGGGAAACTCCGCCTGCAAATGTGCTCACAAACAGGATTATCAGACACCATACTTTTACAAGAATCAGCCCTTTCGAGTGCAAGTCTGCATGGTCGACGCCCCCAGCGTCAGCGCTGTCACCGTCGTCATCATCGTGGCCACCGCCGTGAGCCTTGATCTTGGAGACATGGAGGAATAATAAGAGTAATACGATGAAGGAAACAGAAGTCAAAAATCTTGAAGAAGCCATTTATAACTTCTTGTTATTTTCTTGAAATAGTTTATGTACTGATCACCAGAAGATTTATATTTATGAGTGGCTGTCATTTTTTCATCAAGGCGTTCTTCTATATTTAGATTGTAGTACAGCTTTGACTTTAGGAAAATTGTACTACACAGCAGGCCACATACCAAGGAAAATATAGCTGGCTGGTTGATCATAGTACAAATTCTTAGGATTCACATGAATTCACTCGAATGGAATCTAATTCGGCAGCCATATATCGAGCACTAATTAGCAGGAAGCGGACAATAAGAAACGATGAAGCAAATAATGCTAAAAGGAAACTTATAAACAACAATTGTATACAAAACAGCTCATTCAAGAAAGTCACAATGTTATTGTCCGATTAGAATTAGATGTGTCAATCATTCGATATGTACTACTTTGTCTAAGAATGAACTTTTAGGACAATATGGCCGCAATCTAACCATGAACATATTCTTTTATGCCTGCTACTTTCTAGGCTAGTTTAGAACATATTTAATATTTTTTAAGTGTAAAATGACGCGTTCTAAGTTGGGTCCAATCTATAGGATTTTATTAAATTTTTTACGTTTCTTTGTAATTGTTTTCGATTTTTTTATACTATGCCCACCAAAGTAACTAGTCTGACAAATCATGAGTCGAGCCTAACGCAACTTGGTTTAGACAAATCTGTACATCACAAAATATATCAATACATGCATTTTACGCCTCTGATCACCTTGATATTGATAAGCATAACGTTAAATCATCTAAAATATTCAATAAATTTTACGATTAAATATGATTAAGAAGAAGAAAATAGTTCGAACTAACTATATCCATTTGACTATATATCCCCTTAATACCTTCCTTGATGTATGATGACGGAGGCGCTGATGGCAGTATATTTTGACAACCAATGGCCGTTGACTTCCTCTGAATCCTTCCTTCCCATGATAGTGTCTACATAATATTTTTATTTTCCGTTTCCAATTCTTTTTGAATAAATTATTGGGAAGTGAACACCCTGGAGAGCTAATGAATATCCATTGTGTTGTCTTCCTAATTGAATAAATAATTCAATTTGTACGAGCACAAAATATGCTGACTACGCTTTTAAATACATTAATGAAAATTGGAACGAGGCAACGAATTAATCGAAATTTGAGTGTAATAATAAATTTAAAAAATTTCCTTAGGTTTTATCTGTCTTACTTTCTTCCACGTTCTACCATATTATTTTTTCTACAGTACTCATATTTAACCACATATTTTTCATTAAAATAATATTACACGTAAATAAAAAAAATTCCTTTTTAACCACTCTTTTCAACATCAATCACTATTCCATAATACATTACTCACAAATAATGGGGCTCAAACAAGCACTTAATAAGTAACAAGTGTAAAATCTTGTTGTCCCTTTTATTTGACTAATTCAAATTGGTTAATTCGCGAACCTAATTACTTAGTAGATTTTGAAACAAAGTTTCTTGAATAAATATTTGTGAAATTTACTATTTTTCGAACTTATTTTCCAACATTAAGTTCAATCGATAAACCTATGATAAAATTTTACTTGTGAGAGACTTGAAGTGCATTAGGGTATTAGCTCTATAAATAATTTTATAAACAAAACGGGAGAACAAATTTCGTTATCAAATAGTTGAAAACGTTTATGTTTGTGTTTGATGGTTTAATTGCACAATACTTTAAAAGTTAGGACATATTACCCTCGAATTTTTGTATATCTTTTGAGGAGGAGATTATGCGTTAAGATAAATTTAAAAAAAAAAAAAGTTCTGAAAACAAGTTAAAATTAGCCCTTTAAAAGTGACCAGAACTAAAAGAAAATTAAATGGCTACGTTTAAAATATGAAAGATGCTACATATACTAACACTTTTGTACAAACTCTTTTACTCATTCTCACAATGAGAAGGTGGGGTCTACATGTCGGAATTATTTAATTCGTGTGGGGACAGCATGCATGTGAGAGTGAGTAGAAGTTTTTGTCAACCAAAATTTCTACAAATATCATAATTCTTAAAATATAGCCTCAAGTACAAATGCTTACTAGCCATTTTAAGGTTTTTCTAATAGTTTGACCATATTAAGTGGCATGTTGGATTAATAAAGAAGGAAAAAAAAAATACTTGGAGGGGGTTAGGCAGATCTAAAAACGCACTCATCTTTATGCTTGAAATCACTATTTAAGGACGATCATACAAAGTTACCATTTCAACCCTCTAAATGCTATCGTTTATGATACGTAGTCAAAATCTCAAGTAGAAATTTTGAATACCGAGTCCGAATTTACACTCATTTGCAGTTATACGTGTTTACAGTATTTCGATGCTCGAATGACTTAACATTGATGGTGGGGTCCTCCTCAACATTCAACGTGCAAACCGTAGATCGATGCGTTAGATATCACAATGAATTCAATCTGTTTGACCCATTTTTCTTGCTTGAAGGTAAAAGATATATCTGTCTCGGCACGATGTTTTTTTGAACCCTCTAAAATGCTGGTCACACGGTCATCCCAAAAGTTGGATCCCAATTTAATCAGTTGGCTCTTGAAATAAGGTTAAACATCCCGATTGCCAAACAGAGACTTATTCATACTTTCCAAACGGATCCCTAGATTTTTTGGAATCTACGAAGTGGCTCCTAATTTTTTTTATTCAACTACAAAAATTCACGGATCTGCAATTTGATCCCTGAAATCTTCAAATTGTTCCTCAAAGTTTCTGGAATATGCAAATCGATCCCTAATTTTGATGGAATCTGTGTAAATTGTCGCCAAATTTTCCGTTTCATATAACTGCTTCTTGATCTCCCAAACTATTCCCTGTCTCCTACACATGCATCTATCTTCTTCATCAATCCTAGCTTTGCATCCCGACTGTATCTTCAAATCTATCTAGATTTCTTCTCCCGCATCAATGTCGTTTTTTATGCTTCACATGTTAAAGTCTTATCTTTATAATTATGTTATCATTCCTTAGAAAAACCAAATAATTAATTGAATAGGGTGGGCAATGGGGCTGGGAATTCGTAAAGATGATTGTTTACCTTTTAAATTTTCCGTTTTAAGTTCATGACAAGTTTATTTTTGTAGACTGAAATACATTTTGGTCATGTCACATGCCAACATTGCATTTAAATGGCAAAAACTTTCATGTCAAATTTATCGTTGTCGATGTAGATATTTAGTAATGAAAGTTAATGCCATGGTTTGACTAAAACGAAAAGGTTCTGTTTCGCGCGGGTAGTCGCTAACAATTAAAAAGATATCAGATAATTGTGTAAGGAACAAACTTCTTGAGACAATGTCCCAAAAATGGGTGTTTTATTGGCGATGATTTACAATTGGAACTAAACAGAATGCCTTCAAGGGGCACAAGCACACGAGTACTGAAAAAAATGTTTAAGTTTAAACTAATAAATTGAAATTACATATTCTCTGTTTGAGAGTGTTTGATTCGGGGTCCTTTTCTCTATGTCTTCTCTTCCTTTTATATTCCCTTGATGATTTTTTCGTGACAAACCGCTTGGAAACTGCTTGATTGCTCTATAACTACCCACTTTCTTTATGGTGGCTAACTTGTCGTGGAACTGCCGTCTCTAACTGCTGCCACTACTCTTTGTCGTTCAACCTCCTTCAACTGGGTTCCTTGAATCGTGGAATGTGATAAGGTTACTTAATAACTGCTTCAATAACTGCATTTCTGGATAACCATAACATTTTATGTTTGCTAAGATCCTGGGCGATTCGAATGTATGGGCGAGAACAGGGTCATTGCTCTGGACGACTGTAAGGCACTCCATTTGCTCAGATTTTGAGCGTCTTGCAAGCTTGGGCGATGATGTTACTGTGTTCGTGGGCTTCAATTGCATTCATTAATAACCCTGTCTAGGCCTTTATCCTGAATTCCTCAATTGGGCTTCATTCCTACGACTATTCGATTTGGGCTGCACTTTTAGTGTGTCAACAATTACCCCCCAATATTAATACTAATTATTAATTTTTGCCATATTTATTTTGTGTTTTCCCGCAACATTTGAAATTCCCAAGAATTTTAATCATTATTTCCTTCCATAGCCTGAAAAGGTGGGACGTTGCAAACCCTTATAAACCCCAAAGACACGCTATTTCATCGCACCACTAAATCACGCCTCATTACTTCGCGCTTCTTTCTCGCAATATTACTGTTCATCTTCTTGCTTCCTGCTACGTTTCTCAAGCAAACTTTAAGAAAACTGTATTTCGTTCCCAATGGCGGCTCCACAAACCTAATCTGATGACTCTTTTAGCTTCGAAGATTTCCAAAAAATCCTTACTTGGCCATATGTAAATCCGAACTTCCTTGCACCAGCCAATGCCGAACTCAATGAGTTCTATCTGGGTCCATCATTCAACAACGCCGAAGTCGTCGAACAAGTGGCGGTGGGCCAGCTGTTCCCTTGCACTCAAGGCCCTCCGTTCTTGGACTCTTTGCTACAGAGGCCAATTCGCAAAAAAGGTATTCGCACTTGGCCTAAATCTGATATTATTTTCCGCAGATGGCATGCTCGTCTTGTGGGCCATGGTCCTACCAAGGCAATTTTTTATCGTGCTAGGATTTCTGATTTATTAGAAATCGCTCTTCAGCCCCCAATTTTTGACCCAATGCTTTTTCCTATTGCTTTAAGGTTTTGGTCTTCTGAATATAATACCTTTGTTTTCCCTCTTGGTCCCAAGTCTATTACTTTAAGGGATGTTGGGGTCCTAGTAAATCTTCCACCTTTGGGCGACACCATTTTCCCTGGTATTTTGATTTCCGGTGTCGCCCCGAAATTTGACAAGAAACTCACTGAGTCCTACTCAAGCCTGCAAACCTCTTATAATTACTCAAGCGTTGAACCTTCCCATGCTGAGCGTGTGGCTTTCCTTCGAATTTGGCTTTGTAAATATATTCTTTGCGTGCCAAGTATGAAACCTTCCATGAGCTACTTACCCATAGCGCATGAATTGGAGCGTGGTAGGCCTTTGAATTTGTGTTCCTTCTTTTTGGCTGCCCTTTATAGAGGCATGTCTTTTCTTCAATTTCAATTGAAGAATAGTGCATCTCCCAATGGCAGTGGGCCTCTTTGGTTCACTCAATTGTGGTTGACAGCATATTTTCCACCACTTGGTGCTCCATCCATTTTCAGTCATTCTGCTAGCTGCTATGGGCTAGCCATTGATCGACTGACCCCTATACATATGTCCAGTAGGGACATTTTTTTATTCTTTTATTCCTTAAATTCCATTCCTTCTTTCTTTCCTTTTCCTGTTCATTTGACTCCAGATTATGTGCAAACTCCATCCACCCTGGATAGTACGAGCACCTCTCTGCTCGTTTGGGTTCAGTTTTTGACTGGGAGGGAGTTGTTCCATGACATTTTAACTGGAACCAATGCCAAAGCTGGGGTTGAAATATATGTTCCCCAATTTTTTGCTTGCCAACTTGGTTTTGGCCAAACTTGGCCTGTTCCTCCTTGTTACTCTAAAAATTTGACAAACCGCTTTCACACCATTAATAGGGCAGAGGCACAAGCTATAGATGCTCGCAACCTTCTTTTGACGAGCGAGTTTTCATTAGCCCCCTTCAATTCTAGTCGTGCCATCCATCCCTTTTTTGAACAACTCTGGCCATCAGTGAAGCGCAGATTGTTTGCAACTGATGCCAATCGTGCTTTCCATTAACTGGATCAGCCAAACACTTCTTTCACTTCTCCTATTTTGGTCACCCCTGTGTCCACTAGGAATCCTCCCTCCCCCGCTCGTGCTAAATAATCTATTCGTCCATTTACTTCTCTACCTGCCAAGGCTACTGCAGCTAAGAGTGCCTAAAGCGCAAACAACCAGCTTCAGCATCTCTCATTTTGGAGGATGATGATGATGATGACACTCCTCTCATTGCTAGGAGAAAAGTAATTGAATTCTGTTTATTCACAAACATACCTTTCTGTGTGCTAATGGTTTACTTGAAACCTTTCTATGTGCTGATGGTTTACTTGAATTTCTCAGAAAAGTTCAGTCTCTCCTTTGAGGGCTTTGGTATTGGCAACTCCTGCTCCATCATCCTCTGCTGAAGCTGCTTCGTCCAAATCAGCTGATGAAGGGACTATGCTTAAAGAGAAACCTTCAATCCCGAAACCTTCATCACAACCAATGGAAGAGCCACCTTCTTTTCAGGGCGCTGACCCCCTAAACATCGAACTAGAAGGTAATACATTTTTTTTATTTTTTATTTTTTATTTTTGGTGTTTTACCTTTGCTTGTGCTATTGGTTTCTGATTTGTTGCTTCTTGAATTCTGCAGAGGCTCCCATGGGTTTGCCCGTTGTGGCAGAGTCTTCTCGCTTAGATAAGGGGAAGTCTACACAGGTGGTAGAGCCAACTGGTGATATGCCACTTCCCAAGATTGCTGATGAGGTAACCTTTCA
>NC_036248.1:16679922-16682148 GCF_002742605.1 Olea europaea var. sylvestris | reverse complement strand
GCTATTCGATTTGAGCTGCACTTTTAGTGTGTCAACAGGTTCAAATTGAGATAAAACTAAGTTCAGTTACTAACATAAAATGAGCAACTAAGGGAGATTTTTCATCCTATAAGAATAGTGTCAATATAGAAACGAAACAAAATTTTGCATGTACCAATTGAGCCAATTTGTAATGGACTTGTTGGGTGGGCTTAGGCCAATTAAGATATAAGAGTATTTCCAAGAGACTATTTAAACATAGAAACATTTTAGACTTAAGAGATTAAAAATGACTTACTTCTAAACTAAGAAACAAGGTTTAAAACATCAAAAATAAGATATTAGTTAATTTTTATTTATGAAATAATTAATTAAAAATATATTTTATTAACTAAATATATTAAGATCATAATTCTATACTATTTGGTTGCAAATTATTGAATTAATTGCAAATAAAATTTTTTATAACTTGCAAATTATTTTACGATCATAAATCAAAAATTTTATATGTCACAAATCACAAAATTTATAAGTCGTGACTCAAATTTTTAGGTCACATATTTATTTGCTAGTCACAAGTTATCGATCACGTATTATATATTAGTTACAAAATATTCAATTCATTGACCACAATCTCAAATAATTGGTTACATTTTATTTATTGATCACAAATTAATCAAATTATTGATGACAAACAATTAAATAATTGATGACAAGCACCCTTACCCCCCTGGCATCCCACCTACAACCGTCGTGTCATCACCACAACCACCTCACCAGCATCACCAACATTATCACCACCTCACCACCATCGCCAACATCACAACCACTACTACCCAAACACCTCCAAAATTTTAGATCTAAGATTATCAGTCACTGCTACGACCACCACCAACATCACCACTATCACCGCCATCATCGCTAGCATCACCACACTACTTAACACTGCTACCTCACCACCACCACAACAACCACCACCAATATTGCAACTCCAACCACACCTGCACAACCAACGATGCACCACTATTATTCCAACACTACCACCGCCTGCATTACCCACTATACCAAAATCAATAGCATACACAATTCACCACCTCATATTACAAACCACCGCACACCATCATACACACAGATCACCACCACGCCACCACATATTTCATCATTTTTTCTATCACACACACAGATCACCATTGCGCAATGGTGTAGCGTCCCTTATATCATCATTGCCCCTCACATTGCTATCCACGACATTGCACTTGAGGTGTTGCTACATCAAACCACCACTGTACACTACAAAAAAATATGGCTTCAGGAGTAGATTTTTCGTTCTTGAAACCATGATATCTATTGCTATTTCTCTTTACCAACGGAATATTAGCAACCACAAATCCGTTGTTAATTTGGAGGTCACTAATAGTTACCAACGGATCATGCCGTAGGTAAAAAGTAAACATTTTACCAACAAAATTTTCATTGGTAAAAATTTTAACCATTACCAACCGACTTTTCGTTGGTAAATGTCTATCATTACAATTGATAAAAATCAATGTTGTAAATAGTCGCTTAGATGTGAAGCACGGTAAAAAAATTATTTATTTATTTTTTATTATTGTTATTATTATTTATTTAATAATTATTCTATTTTAACTTTTAGCTAACTGAGATGAAATGCCCAAAAAATTGTTTAACCACTTATTAGATCACAAATTTATAGATGACAACTTCAAAGACTTTGTTGTGAACTTTCAATGTGGAATAAGAATTCCTTTGAAATTGATTAATATTAACAATGACAATTCCATTGGTAATATGCACTACTCTTTACTCACGAAAAAGCCGTAGGTGAAAGGTTGATACAGTTTTTAGAAAAAAAAAAGTTGAATTACATCACCTACGAAAAATATTGTTGGTAAATTGTACTATATTAAATAATAACATTAGGTACGAAATATCCGTTGGTAAAGAGCAATCACTTTTACCAACGAAAATTTCGTTTATGATTTTTGTAGTTAAAAGTTTAATACATTTACCAACGGATAATCAGCACCGTTACACCGATGTTCAAGCGGAGAGTGGCATTCATCGTTGTGAGCATTGGTGCATTGCCGACGCCAGTGACACTGACGAGAGAGATAGAGAGAATGAAACTTTAGGGTCTGGGGAGCGATATGGGATTGATGGAGGTAGGCTTGGTATATAAATTAATTTAATTTTATAATAATAATAATAATAATAATAATAATAATA
>NC_036248.1:16669540-16671572 GCF_002742605.1 Olea europaea var. sylvestris | reverse complement strand
AAAATATTTTTTTTTTTTGGAACTCAGTTAATGATTCCGTAGTTAGGTTTTCTGGGAGTCATTTATATGCATCCATTTCATTTTGAATTATCATGTTCTTTTATGTGATCTATATTATCTCTACAATAGACTCCTCTTGAGTTTAAAAGAGATAAAATTGTACTGATTATCTTAGTTTTCAGCTGTAATGTAATTTGATGTAGGTTCTGCCTTTCCTTCCCAATCATGTCGTTGTCTTGAAAGTCATAATTTTGGTATTTGTTTTGAACTCTCTCTTTCCCATTGCAAAGATGAATGCATATTTCTTTCATGGCATTCTTTGTGATCATAGTTCTTCATATCTGTGCAGGATGACTTGAACCGTGCAACTCCCATATCTAGACACCCTTCTCGCCCCGCAAGCCGTAATACATTTGATGAGAATGCTGATACCTTAGCTTTTGCTGAATCTGAGCTTCCTCACATCCGTGGAGATTTCACTGCTTCAGACTCATTGCGCTCTACTTCAAATATTCAGAGCTCATCTGCATATTCTTATGCTGCTGCTTTGGGTGCTTCCTTGTCTAGAAGCTCCACTCCTGATCCACAGCATATTGCAAGGGCTCCTAGCCCTTGCCTTACCCCTATTGGAGGAGGTAGGGTAGGGAATTCAGAAAAGAGAAGCATTAACAATCCCAATTCATTTAATGTCATATCTTCCCACCCAAATGGATCTGTAGATCTGGTAGCTGCTTTGTCAGGCATGAACCTTTCAAATGGTGTGCTAGATGAGGACAATCATTTGCCTTCTCGGATTGAACAAGATTTTGATGACCAAAAAAATTACCCCTTCAGTCTGCCGGGTGGGCATAATAAGCAGAATAGCACAAAGCAACATGTATTTCCAAAGAAATCTGAAACTGGGCAGTTCAATATGACTTCTGTACCACAGTCAACGAAAATAATGCCTTCTGACACCAATTTGAACACTGGTGGTGAGTTGGATATCAGCAACTCCTCTCTCCAAGCTGAGCTATACAGAGCTGGTGTTTCTTCTAATAATTCGTACCTGAAAGGGTCTTCTACTTCAGCTGTTAATGGTGGCGGCGGCGGCCTAGCCACTCAGTATCAGCATTTGGACAGTCCAAATTTATCATATTCAAGTTATGGTGTAAGTGGCTATCCCATGAGTCCAGTAGCAAACCAACTTGGCAAATCTAATCTGCCACCTCTATTTGAGAATGCTGCTGCTGCATCTGCTGTGGCTGTACCTGGGATGGACTCAAGGATGCTGGGGGGATCAAATCTCGGCATTGCTGCCTCTGAAGAGAACCTCAATCGAATGGGAAATCAGATGGCTGGTAGTGTGCTGCAGGCACCTTTCATTGATCCAGTGTATCTTCAGTACTTGAGGACAGCTGAGTATGCTGCATCTCTTGGTGACCCTTCTGCAGATAGAAGCTACATGGGTAATTCATACATGGACTTGCTTCAGAAAGCTTATCTTGGCACCCTATTATCGCCACAAAAGTCGCAATATGGTGTTCCATTGGTTGGAAAGACAAGTGGTTCTAGTCCTCATGGTTACTATAGTAATCCTGCATTTGGCATTGGGTTGTCGTATCCCGGAAATCCCCCTGTTATTCCAAGTTCTCCTGTAGGACCTGGTAGTCCTATGCAACATGGAGATTTTAACATGAGATTCCCTGGTGGAGTGAGAAATGTAGCTGGGGGTATGATGGGAACCTGGCACTTGGACAACTTGGAGAACAGATTTGCTTCCTCTTTGCTGGAGGAATTTAAGAGCAACAAAACCAAATGTTTTGAACTTTCTGAGATTTCGGGTCATGTTGTTGAATTTAGGTATGTATTTCTCAAGAGCGATCTTTTCGCCTTATGATTGCTGAAACCTTATGACCTTTACATCTGTTATCAGTGCTGATCAGTATGGAAGCCGATTCATACAGCAAAAACTTGAAATGGCCACAGCTGAGGAGAAGGACATGGTTTTCCAGGAAATTTTTCCTCAAGCTCTTACCCTGATGACTGATGT
>NC_036248.1:16653123-16662630 GCF_002742605.1 Olea europaea var. sylvestris | reverse complement strand
AGATGCTTAGTTGGCAGCACTTCTGGACTAGTTTTGATAATTCTATTATCAATCATAGTCTTCTAATGCAATAATGTCTTGTGCGCTAAACTGAAAATCTGTGCCTTTTTTTTTGGGGGGGCATTAAGTTGCGGGTTCTTCATCCAGCTACTTGATCAGTCATGGTTCTACATTAGAGGATAATATGAAACTAATAGGTTTTCATTCGGTCCAGGTAAAGCTTTCAATAATTATTGTTCATTTGCTTGTTATATAGCATGTGCTGGAGCATGGAAAGCCACACGAGAGATCTACTATAATCCAGGAATTGGCTGGGAAGATAGTTCAAATGAGCCAGCAGAAGTTTGCTTCAAATGTCGTCGAGAAATGTTTAACTTTTGGTGATCCTGATGAGCGCCAACTACTGGTGAATGAGATGCTTGGATCAACTGATGAAAATGAGCCTCTTCAGGTCTGATATTTGGCTATTTTATTTATAATTGTTGCATATATCAAGAATTTCCTCATGAAGGTAAACTTAACCCCGGCTCTTGGTGAAGAAGTTTGAGCAATAAATAAGACTCATAATGGCCTGACATTTTTCTTAATGGAAGCCCTCGACACCCTGTGTTGGTAATGCTGAACTTCTTGTGTTGTGGTTTTGAATTTCTGCTTTTGCTTCTGAGTTAGCTAGGTCTGTAATAATTGGGCAGCTCATCTTTCAACTTCCATCATTTCTTTTTCTCAATTTAGATTAGTGTTGTCCCAATCATTATTTTAAATAGTGCGATATACTTCTTTCTCAATTTTGAAGTCTTCATTAAGCGCCTTGAAGCTTGTCTTGAGTGCCATTTGTCAAAGGTTACATATCAACTTGTTCAGGCACACAACCTTACGGAATAAGATTAGGGTGGTGAGGAATGTGCTCTTTTGTTTTGGCCTTAGTTTTTGTGCTGAAAATTTTTTGAGATTAGAATGATTTTTAAGTGTTTCTTGAGTATATTAAAGACAATCTAATCCTAAAAACTAGTAAGATAGTTGGAGAAGAGGGATAAGGAGAGCAAGTGAAGCAAGCATACTCTAGCCTCGTCCAACTGAAATTTGATAATCTGTTCTCCTGAGTGAAGTTGCAATTTTCCAATAACAGACAACTGGTAACAAGACCCATGGAGCGAAACTTCCCTTTTTTCTTTTATATTTTTTTTGTATCTTTTTCTCTTTTCCTCTGTATTTATGGTAAAGGGAAAGGGAAAGGGAAAGGGAAAGATACCATTGCTAGTGGATGATAAGGGGGAAAAATAATGGAAAGAAGCTAATCTTGATGAGGACAATACGGGAAGGCTCCATTTCAAGTGGACAGTGAGAAAAAAGGATAATAAGAAACTGATGGTAACAAGAAGGATCAGGAGGGAATCAAGCATATTGATGGTTTTCTGGAATAATTTTAGGCTTTTTTCTAGTTTTAGTAGTGATTTATCAATTTTTTTATGTTAATTGCGTATTTGATGATCTATTATTTGATGCCAAATTGATCTATTTTTTTACGAGTTAGATTTAATTTTGGTAACTTCTTTTTATAATGAAGTTGTCAATATGGTTTATAATTTTTTACGAGGAATTGTTTAATTGGTTCTTGTTGAAGGTTTCACGACAATATCCAATTAAGGTGAACACTGGTCCCATTGATTATGGTCTTCTATGAGACCAAAATGGTGATGGTCTTCTATGAAGTACATGAATCTTGAATCTAGAATGCTAAAAAGTTTGCAAGGTATAGCATTATTGATTGGAATTTGGTGGAAGGAAATTGAGAATGTTAATTTGAATCATAGAAATATTGGAAGATCTGAGGGTCCTTATTTTGTATTATTCATCTCTTTTAGCCACTGTAGGGTTTATCAAATTATTAAATATCTCGGAAGCCTATAATTTTTATCTGTGCAATCAGGCTTATATTTTCGTATTATAACTTCTATGCATCCAGGCTATGATGAAAGATCAATTTGCAAATTACGTTGTTCAGAAAGTACTTGAAACTTGTAGTGACCAAGAGCGTGAACTGATACTGTCCAGAATAAAAGTTCATTTGAATGCATTGAAGAAATACACATACGGGAAACATATTGTAGCTCGTGTAGAGAAACTTGTTGCCGCTGGGGGTATGATCTTCTTTCCTTTACTTGTGCATCCATATTGATTGCCTTTCAAGATTATGGGAAGAAAGCCTCATACAAGCTCTCTTATTTTTGCCCACCTTACGTTGTTTGTAATATTCCCAATTCCCCCTCTCCTCACCAAGAGGAATTCATATATTTGAGCTTCCAAGGAAATTTTCATGACGAGCATACTTGGTTCGGATGTTTGGTTAAGTTTAAATATGTTTACTTATAAGAAATAACTTGTTCAAAACTAAATGATTTGTTGAACTGGTTAGAGCTTGGAAATTTTGAAGTTACTGTTGACTGTAACTGCTTTACTTAAAAGTAAGATATACAAGTGCAAAAAATAGAAGTTACATAAGTAACTTAACCTTTTGAAGTTTAGCCAAATACAGAGTGAAACTCTTCTCATTTTCGGTAGGATGAATCATGATGGTTTATAGCTTAAAGTACTTTTTACTGAACATGTCAATTTCCATGTGACTTTATCTTTTGAAGTTTAGCCAAATACACAGTAAAACTCTTCTCATTTACGGTAGGAATTGTGATGGTTTATAGCTTAAAGTACTTTCTCATTTACGGTAGGATGAATCGTGATGGTTTATAGCTTATAGTACTTTTTACTGTACGTGTCAATTTCCGTGTATAGACATTGGAAAGAGGTCAAGGATTGGAATTAAACTTGGTGTAATTTTTGTTTGATATGTCTTCATTGTTTATACTCCTACTACCATTCAATCTTCCCTGTCAAACGCGTGACTAACATGTTATTTCAATAATTTGCAGAAAGGAGAATTGCTCAATCCCTTCACTCCGCTTAGATATCGTAGGAAAAAGGTTGTACAGCTAACTGAGGCTAGTTTGAGCTACCTCGCTTCCTTCTATTTCTGCTGGGCATTGTGCTCTGGCCAATACTATGAGGAAGGCATTAGTGGATTTCAAATAAACTTGTTTGCCTGTACTTAAAAACTGTACATTTTTAGTTCAAGTTTATACATAGATTCTAGTAAGCTGAGGCTCGGAGGTTAAATGTTCCTGATGCCCGTGCAGATTTAAGATGACAATACAAGTTCCAAGGGTGTAAAATGACAAAAGGAAGGTAGTTTACATTGCGACGTGACTGTACAAATTATGGCGTATGGAGAGTTGGTTGTATCGGTGAGGCCAAGACATAATGAGTACTGTATCTGAAAGATTTCTTATATGGCCAAGTACTTATTGGGTTCTTTAGATTGTCCTTTCTTGCTCGTGATTTCATTTTCTTAACCAGGAATTTCATTATGTATGGAATTAGTGACCATTTCAAGGCCGAACAAAGATGAATATGAAAAAGAAGACTTTGAGATGGATAAAAGATGGTTTATAACTTGGAAAATGTCTCATGCACAGGGTCTGTGCATCAGACCCTTTACATGACATCTCACATGGGGTGGACCTCACATGTGGATCCCATGTGTGGCGTCCACCCCATGTGTGTACTTGTGCAGGATCTGAGCAACAAACCCTGTGGAGGTAGCATAATTGTTATAACTTTATTGAATATTGACAGTGGGCAATGAGCATTTAGTACACATTGATTCTTAGAGGAAATTATATAAAATCAGGTATTAAAACTTTCAAATTCAATATTAGGGGATGAAGTTTACTTTTGCAACAATCTGGTATTATATATAATTAACCCATCCAATTCAATTAAAATCCTAATCATTTTTCCCAAATTCTTCCCTTATAATATCCCGTCTCTTTCTCTACCTTATCCTCTGACTATCATCGCTGTTAAGGAGCGATCGCAACCGGAGACACCTCCGACTCCCAGTGCTGACACGAGATCATCAGAATTGAGGCCATTTTTAAACTGTAATAATCTATTTTCGCTTTAACTCTCCATCTTCTCTTCATCTTTCCGTCCATATTCTCTTGGCGATGCAGATCTACCAACTCCAGCGAGCTGTGGTGCTGAAATGAATAGGCTATGGTGGTGGTTGAATTTGGTGGTAGTGGTGTGATTTTTTGGCATGTTTTGTTGCGTTTTTGAGGTGGTGACGACGAGTTTGTGGGTTTTTTGGTGAGGTGGTAGTTAGGTGTGGTGTAAATGGAGATAAAGGAAATGGTGGTGGTGGTGTGCTGTGGGTGGTGCGTTGTGCGATGGTGGTGGCGGTGATTGTTGCGGCGGCGATGATGGCAATGGGTGGAGTATCTACGACCAATAATTAGGCGTCCGTGACCAACTATTTAGGCGTCTATGACCAACTATTTAGCTAATTTGTGACTAAATATTAGGTGTCTGACAAAAAAATAATTTGTGACCAATAACTTGTAACTCATGTGACCCATAGATAAAATATGACATGTAATTTAAATGATATGTGACCTCGAAATAATATGTGACCTACAAAATTTTTGATTTATGACCACAAAATAATCTGTGAAAAATTAATTTGAAAATATGTGACCAGTAAATAAATCTGTGACTATTAATCATGAAATTGTGACTTTATTATCTTTATTTAATAAATATTTTTAATTAATTAAGTGCATACATGATTTTTGAATTTTCAAACTATTTACTTGATTTTTGAATTGGGGTAAACATAAACCCTGAGATGTGATTTTTTCCCTTGATTCTTATTTATAAGATTAACAACTCTACTATTTTATTGATGGTGTTTATTCAAAAAATAGATAATAATTATCAAATTACAACTAATAACTTTGCATTTCTATAGGACTATGTTTCATGTCATCTCGTTTCCTTTGGTTTGAATTTGTTGATCTCAAGTCTTCTTGATTGCTCAAATTGTCGCAATTGATTTTGAATTTGTGTGGATTTATAACCTTATTTCTCCAAGATTTTATAGTCTTCTTATCACTCATTTGATACTCATCATTTTTGGTATCAAGTCGTGTGATGTCCTAACAAAACCATGTCCAGTTTTGGTTGATGGATGTATAATTCAACGATTGTCCTCAGAATAATCGGGCTTTTAAATAGAATTTAATGGAAACTTCGGTATTTATTTATTTATTATTATTATTATTATTTTATTTTTTTTAGGTGGGGTGGGAGAGTTTTTTGAAAGCTATCAAGGTCAACCTCTATTGGGGGCTTTTCTAAGTTTTAACTAAACAAAAGAAGTTTTTTCATACAGAATTGAACATAGCTTCTTAGTTTTAAAGGGTAGGTTCTGATTTTGTCAAAAAATAAGTCTTTATAGGCCCATGTGATTTTAAAGAAATTTATTTTTTGTTTATTTAATTTTTGGAAATCCGGGAATTGATATGCAGTTTGCATCTGTAAATAATGATGCCTTTAATTTGGTCAGTTCGTTAAATGGTGATTATGTAAAGTATAAATCAATAATGGTGATTCCATTTTAGTTGCACAAATGGCTGGTTAATTGATACGCCTCTATAGTCTGCAATTTATCTAAAGCTTTTATTAGTATTTAAAATTCATTCCACTCCTCTCTCCTTAGATATAAATGTTTGGGCTGACGACTTGTATAAGCCGATCAATGGTCAAAATTCCCCACAACTAAAACTCGCGAGCTGAGTCGATCCTTGGCACCATTTTTGGTTAGCAGTATTGGACAATATAATAGACATGGTCTTCGCTTACCATGAACGTCTAATGGTACTCATCGTGCGCTCTTGAAACATAGGATGGGAATTTATTTACATGTAGATTGAGCTGTTATAATAGATGGAAAATAGTAATAAATATACGATGGCAGAGAAATTATTCTGAAATAGTAGAGTTCCTACTTCCTACTCCGTTGTGTTCCTTGGAAAAAAGGAAGAAAGAAAGAGCCTAAAGGAGTTTGGAAAAAAAAAAAAAAAAAAAAAAGATATTGTTCGTGAAGGCGGTCAGGTCGAGGGAGCCAAAATCAGAAAGGTAATTAAACTATTCAAGATTGGAGCTTGAGATAGTGTAGTTAGCCAAGTATTTAGTTGCTTCAGATCTTCGAGTAAATCTAACAATAAAGTGAATGGAGTGACGAGAAACAATCATACAGCTGACGCCAAATTTACATGGAAAAAGGCACAGTTTCTAGAAGCTAGAGGGAGAATAATCGAATGAATGAACTATCTTCTCTAGGAATGTGATTTTTGTTTTGGTCCTTGTGAGGATATGGTTCACCTAACCCCACCACCTAATGTTGTGAGTTGATGGGAGTGAGGTTGACACAATAAGGTCCTCCCACGTTTTGGTAGAGGCATGGTCTTCCTTCCTTCTCCTTCATATGGACTCTCTACCATTTTATATAAAAGAGGGGGCAGCTCTCGTTTTGGAGAAGACCCAGCAGAAAAAAAAAAAAAAGGAGCTCTCGGTTTTTTCATAGGTTCTTCATTGGTTTTTCCCCTCTCTCTTTGGAAGTCAATTGGCATAGCATGGGGCTGTTCCTGAGCCTGGAAAAACACCCATAAATCGAAGAAGAAGCTGCCCAAAGGAGGAAGGAAAGCTGGACAGATTTCGGCAAAAAAAGGGTTGTATTTTTTCATTCCCGTTTTTCTTTGTTTTTGCCTTGAATCTTGTTTGTTGATTGTTGTTTTGGTTGTTTAAACTCCTAGGATCCCCAAAAAACTGGTATCAGAGCTAGGAGGAGTGATATTAGTCCAAAATCGATCAAAAATCAGCAAGGAATCGCCATTACCATTTTTAACCGAATCTGAAAAAACTTGATTTCCGGCCAACCTATTGACTTTCCGGCGAAATGGACCATGGAACCATGACCAGCAGGAGGAGGCGCACCCTGTGGTGGGGCGCGTGACCGGCCGCCGCGACTCCGGTGGCGGCGCGTGGCCGGACCTCCTTCTATTGGAGGGTGTGCTGGTGCCACAGAGAGGGCGCCACTTGGGCATTGTGGACACTATTATGGTGTCCATTATATCCAAGTAGAATAATCCTACAATTTTATCAAAAGAAGTCGAAGGAAAAAAAACTCAATCCGCTTCCCTAAAGATCTCTAATGACAGGCCCCTGCCAAAAGTTGAATTGATATACAATTTTTTCAAAAATATTGGAGGGGAGAAACACTTCAAAGATGGACCCTTATAAAAAATATTGGAAGGGAGAAACACTTCAAAGATGGACCGTGCACCCACACAATATCGAGGAATTCTTGATTGGTATCAAGCTAGAACCACATATTCTTCCTGAATATCATTATTCAACACCAAAGAATTTCTAGTGCTGGAATAGCATCGAAACTGAACAACTCTTACGAAATTACCATGTGTAACAAGTAGGAGAAATCTCTCTATTTTTTTCCGAGGAATATTAATGTCCTTACTATAGTGTACTATGAGAAAGAACGAGTTGGGGAGATCTTAAGTACTCTACCGAAAGCAGGACTACTTAAGATTAGAACGTTGCAGCTACTGAAGAAGACTATCATTCCGCTACTCTAATAGAAGATAACCTCATTGAAATCTATTGATTTATAAAATTGACTCAGAAGCTTAACCTTTAGAAGCTACTGATGAGAACATAGATTTGAACCAAATATAATTATCTTTTTTCCCATCTTTTCGACTTTTTATTTCATTTTCTCGACTGGAACAGCTGATAAGACCAGGTACAAAGACATATAGTTCCATAACACAGAGTTGCAATCATTCCACAAACAATTAAGAAAGTTTCATTTCATGGTACTGCAAAAGAAATGAAGCTAAAAACTAACTAATAAAGCTTCAATTGCAAATTCATGTTTGCTAAAAGGCAACGAAATTAATGATCAGTGTACCCTATTATAATGATATTTGATTCTTGAGAATTGCAAAAGGCTGTAGCAAGCTTACATCAAAATGAGTATTTGTTTACTCTGCATCATCGTCATCATCAAATTCTTCAATCTTTTGCCCAAAACCTCGGGGCCCAGCTTTAGATCTAGCTCCAATTTTACTCTTTTTACCAGTCCTCTTCTTCCTAGCAGCCTCTTCTTTCTCAAATTTATCTCTCTCCCTTTTCTGCAAGAAATCTGTCACGGCTATGTAGATTACCTGAGAAGTCCAAAGCATTCAGAATTAATAACAAACTTCTTGTCCAAATATCAAATTCAGCTTAAAATGTTAATATCAGAGTGAAATTTACCCCAACTGTAAGAATGGCTAAACCGACGAAAGCAAAGAAAAGAAGAGCTGATATAACTGTAGAAACACCATCATCGGTTGTGGAGACTACTTCCTGCAAATTCTCCTCTGTTGTGACTTCTGACAGCAAATAATTTCCATTTACAGCAGAAAATCTCCAATTTCTTATGGGTTTTAGAGAAGCAGCACTAGATGAATTTCCAGAATTCAAAGTTCGTGTTGATATCTGAGTGGATGGAAATCCAAAAATTGGGTTGTTTGATCGAGAGAATGAATGGTGGGCATTGATAAAATTACTCGGTTTACGCTTGGGAATCAAAGTGAGAGCTGGAGGAGATGATAAAAGGGCAGATGATGCAGCCATTTTCGTCAGCTAATTTATTGCTGCTACCACATCGATCCTCCTCCAAAGTATAGCTGTGGGTCTAAAAATTGTACAAACTCAATTGAAGTGTGGGTATGGGATAATGCCACAGTGTTATCTTCTCACTTCTAAAGAACAGATAGGTAGAACGTTTTGATAACAATCTCAATTTAAGTGGAATAACGAGTTGTGGAGATGAGCGCAAATCAAATATTCAAATGGTTCATACGAGTGGACTTATGAGCCGAACAAACTAGCTCGTGCACACGGACCAACTCGCGAACCACCACTACGCGAGCCTAGCCCTACATTTTGATACATTTGAAAATTCAAATTCAAAATTTTTTCCATGCATTGCAACATTATTTTTGCTATAAGAAGACAGTATCATTTTCAATTTTCACACATCTTTTGCACTCATCATATCGAGTTGAGATCTGTTGTTAAAATTGATTGTCCAATTTGCGGTCTATCCAATGATTCATTAACAAATCATTTTAAATTAGCATGTCTAACTTTAAAATGATGTATTAACAAATCATTGGGTACACAGCAAATTGGATAGTCAATGTTAGACATCAGATCTCTACTCTATTGTATTGAACTTTTTCTAGTTTCATAATTTTTTTACTATTACACCACTTAGAGAGAGAGACAGAAAAAAGAAGAAGGAAAAACAGACACTTTCACTATCAAATCTCTACTTTTATATTTTATGTTGCATTGTAATATCACATAATTTAGGTAATGACTAACTCTGTTGGGAATCTACTTATACATGCACAAGGGAATTTAAAATAATTTTCGATTCCCAACAAGAATCGCCTTTGTGTTTAGATAGAAATTGTGATAAGATTGTACCTTTTCCAGATCTGCAATCTTTTTGCTTTTCTTTTCGTTCCATCAACCTTG
>NC_036248.1:16639764-16652361 GCF_002742605.1 Olea europaea var. sylvestris | reverse complement strand
AGGTTTGAAATGGTTGTTAAGGTACATTGTTGGTACATTAAATCTGGGTCTAGTGTATGAAAAGAGATCTGAAAAACTTACTCTAAAGGGGTATGTAGACTCTGATTTTGCTGGTGACAAGGATAGCAGAAAGTCTACCACAGCGTACTTTTTTACACTAGGTGACAATTGTATAACATGGAAGTCACAGCTGCAGCCTTTAGTTACTTTGTCAAGTACTGAGGCAGAATATGTTGCCATAACTGAGGCGGCTAAAGAATGTACTTGGTTAAAAGGAATTTTAAAAGAATTGAACTTCATGCATGATACACCTGTTATGTTTACTGATAGTCAAAGTGCTTTATTGCTTTGTAAAAATCCTGTTTACCATGAAAGAACTAAACATATTGAGGTAAAGTATCATTTTATACGTGAGAAACTGTCTCAAGGTGAAGTTAATCTTGTTAAAATTCACACTGATAGGAATCCCTCTGACATGGGAACAAAAATTCTACCTGCAAGTAAATTTAGATTGTACTTATCTTTATTACACATTGACACTGGTTAATTTTTTCTTGCAGGTGGTGGGCGATGATGATGAACAGTTCTTCCATGTGCAAATTCGCAACCAAGAGAGAGTGTTAGGAGAACCAAGGTGAAGAATGTGAGGATATGGTTCACCTAACCCCACCACCTAATGTTGTGAGTTGATGGGAGTGAGGTTGACACAATAAGGTCCTCCCACGTTTTGGCAGAGGCATGGTCTTCCTTCCTTCTCCTTCATATGGACTCTCTACCATTTTATATAAAAGAGGGGGCAGCTCTCGTTTTGGAGAAGACCCAGCAGAAAAAAAAAAAAAGGAGCTCTCGGTTTTTTCATAGGTTCTTCATTGGTTTTTCCCCTCTCTCTTTGGAAGGCAATTGGCATAGCATGGGGCTGTTCCTGAGCCTAGAAAAACACCCATAAATCGAAGAAGAAGCTGCCCAAAGGAGGAAGGAAAGCTGGACAGATTTCGGCCAAAAAAGGGTTGTATTTTTCCATTCCCGTTTTTCTTTGTTTTTGCCTTGAATCTTGTTTGTTGATTGTTGTTTTGGTTGTTTAAACTCCTAGGATCCCCAACAGTCCTTCTAGTCTCTAATTTGGAACAGGGATGGAATTGATTCAAACAACCTGATACTCTTCCCTAGAGATCTCCAATGATGTCCCCCCCCAAGTCGTATTGACATACAATTTTGGACCATATTTGGGGTACATAATGGACACCATAATGGTGTCCATAATACCCAAGTGGCGCCCTCTTCTATTGGAGGGTGTGCTGGTGCCACAGAGAGGGCGCCACTTGGGCATTGTGGACACTATTATGGTGTCCATTATATCCAAGTAGAATAATCCTACAATTTTATCAAAAGAAGTCGAAGGAAAAAAAACTCAATCCGCTTCCCTAAAGATCTCTAATGACAGGCCCCTGCCAAAAGTTGAATTGATATACAATTTTTTCAAAAATATTGGAGGGGAGAAACACTTCAAAGATGGACCGTGCACCCACACAATATCGAGGAATTCTTGATTGGTATCAAGCTAGAACCACATATTCTTCCTGAATATCATTATTCAACACCAAAGAATTTCTAGTGCTGGAATAGCATCGAAACTGAACAACTCTTACGAAATTACCATGTGTAACAAGTAGGAGAAATCTCTCTATTTTTTTCCGAGGAATATTAATGTCCTTACTATAGTGTACTATGAGAAAGAACGAGTTGGGGAGATCTTAAGTACTCTACCGAAAGCAGGACTACTTAAGATTAGAACGTTGCAGCTACTGAAGAAGACTATCATTCCGCTACTCTAATAGAAGATAACCTCATTGAAATCTATTGATTTATAAAATTGACTCAGAAGCTTAACCTTTAGAAGCTACTGATGAGAACATAGATTTGAACCAAATATAATTATCTTTTTTCCCATCTTTTCGACTTTTTACTTCATTTTCTCGACTGGAACAGCTGATAAGACCAGGTACAAAGACATATAGTTCCATAACACAGAGTTGCAATCATTCCACAAACAATTAAGAAAGTTTCATTTCATGGTACTGCAAAAGAAATGAAGCTAAAAACTAACTAATAAAGCTTCAATTGCAAATTCATGTTTGCTAAAAGGCAACGAAATTAATGATCAGTGTACCCTATTATAATGATATTTGATTCTTGAGAATTGCAAAAGGCTGTAGCAAGCTTACATCAAAATGAGTATTTGTTTACTCTGCATCATCGTCATCATCAAATTCTTCAATCTTTTGCCCAAAACCTCGGGGCCCAGCTTTAGATCTAGCTCCAATTTTACTCTTTTTACCAGTCCTCTTCTTCCTAGCAGCCTCTTCTTTCTCAAATTTATCTCTCTCCCTTTTCTGCAAGAAATCTGTCACGGCTATGTAGATTACCTGAGAAGTCCAAAGCATTCAGAATTAATAACAAACTTCTTGTCCAAATATCAAATTCAGCTAAAAATGTTAATATCAGAGTGAAATTTACCCCAACTGTAAGAATGGCTAAACCGATGAAAGCAATGAAAAGAAGAGTTGATATTACAGTAGAAACACCATCGTCGGTTGTGGAGACTACTTCCTGCAAATTCTCCTCTGTTGAAACTTCTGACAGCAAATAATTTCCACTTCCAGCAGAATATTTCCAATTTCTTATGGGTTTTAGAGAAGCGGCACTAGATGAATTTCCGGAATTCAAAGTTCGTGTTGATATCTGAGTGGATGGAAATCCAAAAATTGGGTTGTTTGATCGAGAGAATGAATGGTGGGCATTGATAAAATTACTCGGTTTACGCTTGGGAATCAAAGTGAGAGCTGGAGGAGATGATAAAAGGGCAGATGATGCAGCCATTTTCGTCAGCTAATTTATTGCTGCTACCACATCGATCCTCCTCCAAAGTATAGCTGTGGGTCTAAAAATTGTACAAACTCAATTGAAGTGTGGGTATGGGATAATGCCACTGTGTTATCTTCTCACTTCTAAAGAACAGATAGGTAGAACGTTTTGATAACAATCTCAATTTAAGTGGAATAACGAGTTGTGGAGATGAGCGCAAGTCAAATATTCAAATGGTTCATACGAGTGGACTTATGAGCCGAACAAACTAGCTCGTGCACACGGACCAACTCGCGAACCACCACTACGCGAGCCTAGCCCTACATTTTGATACATTTGAAAATTCAAATTCAAATTTTTTCCATGCATTACAACATTATTTTTGTCTATAAGAAGGCAGTATCGTTATCTTCGATTTTCACACATCTTTTGCGCTCATCATATCGAGTTGAGATCTGTTGTTTAAACTTGATTATCCAATTTGCAGTCTACCCAATGATTCATTAACACATCATTTTAAATTAGCATGTCTAACTTTAATGATGTGTTAACAAATCATTGGGTACACAACAAATTGGATAGTCAATGTTAGACAGCAGGTCCCTACTCTATCGTATTGAACTTTTTCTAGCTTCATAATTTTTTTACTATTACACCACTTAGAGAGAGAGACAGAAAAAAGAAGAAGGAAAAACAGACACTTTCACTATCAAATCTCTACTTTTATATTTTATGTTGCATTGTAATATCACATAATTTAGGTAATGACTAACTCTGTTGGGAATCTACTTATACATGCACAAGGGAATTTAAAATAATTTTCGATTCCCAACAAGAATCGCCTTTGTGTTTAGATAGAAATTGTGATAAGATTGTACCTTTTCCAGATCTGCAATCTTTTTGCTTTTCTTTTCGTTCCATCAACCTTGATTCGCCACCACAGTTGTCCAATTGTCCAGCCTCCAACGGTGATCCACATAGAGAATAATGTTGCAACTTCTAGGGTTTTTCTTGTGCCAGCAAGAATAATAAAAACCTAATGGACCTCAAACCCTAGTTATGTATTTATATAAGCCCAAACAGGCTCGGCCCGGTCCGGTCCTATAACTAATTAATCCAATTAATAAAACCCGGTCCGTGAATTAATTAATCCAATTAATTAATTCGAAAATATAAATAACAAATCCAATTAATTAATTTATCCAACAATTGTTAAATTAACCAATTGTCAATTTGCAATCTTCCAATTCTCTTTTGTGTGTGACCCATTAGGTTCCCGACCACGATGCCTAACGAAGTGAAATATTATTTTGATCTAATCAAAATTGATAAATTAAAACACCTTTTTAATTTATCGTCAATTCACATTCGCTGTCCCTGATTGACATCTAGCAATATGTCAGGGCAATACATGTGACGGAAAATGTCACGTGGTATGACAAAACCAAATTCGTTCGTTTACCGTGAAACTATAATCCCTTCGTCAATATGATCCGATCAATCACGAGATATGGAGTTGTGTCAATCTCGATTATCGATCATATCTTTCACTTCACTATTAAGTCAATATAAGTCGAAAACTCCTTTTCAACTTATGAGTACACTTTGGCCAAGGATTTGATCATCGACTTAATTGAATAAAACGCAGATCATAATCTCCTACTATCTAAGAGTGACGAATCATTTATTGATCAATCACAACCTTCATACGATTCTTGACGTACCCGAACGATGTCGTATTAGCGGCCCTTTTCAGAGCAACATCCAACACCGCCAAAATATGACTGTTCTCATATAAGGTACCATGACGACCTCAAGTCAAATGACCAATTTCACTACCGAACGTTAGAGATTAATCTCTGACACTCAGATAGTTATCCATGTGAAATCTCTCGACGGGTCTCCAATGTTTTGTTCTATAACAAAACATCCACGTGTTCATTTAAGTGTCACTACACTTTAACTTGTGAGATCAGCTACTTACTTCACAAGTAAGAAATGCCACACGTGATGGTCTATCCGTAATAACGATATCCGTATCTCGTTATTACTTACGACCACGGATGATTTAAGATTCAATCAGATGTAATTTGTATCTCACAATCACAACTCCTTGTGATTAACAAATTACAAATATTTGAATCTACGGACTCTATTATTTATTTAATTGTCTATTAATTAAATAATAGATCTGCCATTTAATTGCATTAATTATATATAAAAGTATTTATATCCAAAATTGATTGGACCTAGAGTATAATACTTACAAACTCGTCATCATCCTTCAAACCAGAAGTATTCATTCAGTTTCTTTACAAACTTTCAAATATTCAACAAAAAGGTTAGAAGCGTTGTGACGATCAATAAGAAGAAAGAAGAATTGAAGTTACTTCTCATAAGCTATGGCAGGGGCGGACCCAAATGGGGTCAAATTACACCCACAATTTTTTTTAATTTTTTTTTTAAGAAAATAGTTGTTTTGACCCTTTTACGATCTAGTTTGACACACTCATTACGGGATGTCAAATGAAGTAGAAAACGACAAAGAAAGGCAGACCAAGACACTACTTTTTGGCACCGGACTCTTTTAGTCTCCTTGGTGCCTACGGATGTAGTCTTTACATTTTCCCTTTCACTCATAGTGTGGTCGGAACAAAAATATCGGATGCAGCGATATAGAAATGTTTTGTACATGAAGTCACAATCTGATAGATATCTATCTAAATATACTTAGAACATTACATTTTTAATATCATTTCAAAGTGTTCATGTCCTAATTTTTTGCTTGTTAATTAATGGCGTGTGAAACGACCAACCGTAGCAAAATTTACAACATATCACCTATGTCATCTAGTATTTTGAGAATTTCAATAATATGCTAACTTTCAAAATTCATCGATGATTGTATACTATCTGAATCCACAAATTGCCTATGTTATCTAGAAGCTCGTTTCCAGAACTATGTTGTAGCTATATTAAATGGTCCAAAAGGATATCGAGAATAGTTAAATATATGTCAAACGTACCTCTTAAAAGAGGCGTCTAACTTATATTTTCTTTAAAAAATTTCAATTATTTCATTAATGTTAATTATTTTTGCATGATAAATTTTCCAATATAATTTACATCATTCTATTAGGAAATTTTACATGGAATATGAAGTTAAAATTTTAGGATCTTTATGGATTAAATGTAATTTGAATTCCTTTCGAATAACTTTTGCATTAAATTTAAATAACATTTACTTCATGAATTAAATGTAAATTTTATTTCAATTCATTTACTTCCAACATTCAATTTGATTTATACGCCTTCAACTCAACATCTGTTAACGAAATAGTAAACAACTATATTAATAGTAAAATCTATTTAACAATATTGATAAGGCTGATGCTACACGTACATTAAAGTGTCTATATTGGTGTCCAACGCCTCACATAAAAGAAGACCCACTTTGAATAAAATATAATTTATTCAAAATGAATCCCCTTCATATGAGGGGGTGGACACTGCTTTATATATAAGTAGTATATTATTATTACCACCCCTGCTTTATATATAAGTAGTATATTCCTATTGATAATAATATAATTCTAAAACGTTTTCAAAATATCAAAATATATATTAACTTGTTTTCAAAATATCAAAATGCGTATTAACTTATTTTCATTAATATTATATTATTTCTAAAAAAGTTACACTTAAATCTTTGATGCTATATTTTTCTTGACCTTAATCGATACTTATATTTGAAGGGGATTAAAATAAGTTTTTAGTAGATGTTGATGAAATGTGTGATTGAAAAGTTGTGTGACCAATAAAATATGTGATTAAAATTAATTGTTAACTTTGACTCAGATTAAAATCTAGATTTTATTTTATACCAAACAAATTTTGATGGTAATAATTTGACTCTTGTAAAGAAATTATTTGCTATTATAACATTGCATCCAATGAACTGATTAATAAAAAATTAGTTTATAATAATAATATTTTACAGTCTGCAATAATTATTTTTTTCTTTTTATTTTGGTAAAGCATTTGAATATAATTTTTATGTTAAATCTTTATAATTAATTGAATATAATTTATTTTTCGCTTAAATTTTGAATGAAAATATATAATAATCTTAGAACTTTGATTTGTTATAGAAACGAGATAACTATTTTTTTCATCAATTTCAAAAGGAAGCTGTTTTACCTCATGATTATTGGAATTATATATACATTTTATTTTATAATGTTAAATATATTTCGTCTTCTATGCAATGTGAATTCCATTTACACAATTTAAATTATATTATACACTCAATATTAAATGTTTCTTTAACCTTCTTACAGTATGGGGATGGAGATTCTCCATTATCCCTACTAGAGTTATGTTACTTGTACATAAAAATAATAAAGGATTATATAAAATAATGTGAAGGGAAAATATTGGATTAAAAAAATTGAATATATTTTAAACTGACAAATGATAGAGTGATATATAACTTATCATATAAAACTTAATGGACATATAGCAATGTCCTTCCTACTATATCTCTCGATGAAAAGTACATTCAAAAATTCAAATTGTAAACAGTGCTTTTAATTACTTCTAATTTGAATTGGGTAATTCATATACCCACGAATGTGGATATGTTTAGGCCAAGTAATTGGTATGTAGGTGTAGACAAAAGCTGAAAAACAGGGCAACGATAGAGCCTGGCGAGGTGGCAAGTGGACTTTGGACTAGAAAGGAAAAATTGGGATGCCAATATTGTTAAGACTTTGGGTTTCATCTTAAAAGATCAATCTTGTTAAGAGGAGTAGTCCAAATCCTTTATAATTTGGTTTATGTTTTCATCTTTATTTGATGTGAGATTTTATCTCTTAACATACCCTCACAAGAAGGTGGCTCGTTTGAACAAACCAATCTTAAATTCATATACTCATTTTTGAGTCTTAATTGGATTGAATTGCTCTTTGGAGTTTAATATGCTCTGATACCATGTCAAGACTTTGGGTTCCATCTTAAAAGGTCAATCTTGTGAAGATGAGTAGCTCGAACCTTTTATAAATTGGTTTATGTTTTCATCTTTATTCGATATAAAATTTTATCCCTTAACAAATATTTATGTGGCCCTTGATGCCTTGCATCAGGTTTGATGGAGTAATACCATCCGGCAGGTGATTTGAGATTCATGTATATTTAAATTTTGTTTGGCACTGTGCGAGTCAAGTATCTGGGAGGCGTCCATGGTGGCACTGCCCTCGTCTTATTTGTGGCTTTCTCAAGTTTGCACTTCCTTTCTCCTCATCCATTTTTGCGAATCTATTTATATGTAAATTTGGAATAACATTGATGAAAATTCACCTAGTTACAATAAGATCACGGGTGAAGAAGTGATAATTAATAGGATTGAGGATCAGGTAGTGGAGTGGAAGGCTAAGCTCCCCATCGACAACAGTTTGCCACCCTTATCCCAGCCTTTGATCCTACCAGAATTGGTGAAGGCTTTCAAAATCTCTCCAGAGCCGCTTCCCAGGACACCCTCTCCTCCATTCGTGCTCCTTCTACTCATGCACTACGACCACAAACGCTACCCCAACAGCTTCTTCAATTTCAATCGTTTTATAGACGATAAGAATGGTAACCATAATGAAAATCCATTGGTAGTGTGGGATAACAAGATGGCAGAAGCGGAGCATGACGAACTAGGCTCCAAAAAGGATCTGACCCCAAGAAGTCCCAGAAGATGGAATCGCCACCCGCATCACCGCCATTGAGAATTGAATGGATGATCAGTGTCGCGTAAGCTTGCTCCAAGGATTATCAAATTGGTATTTTTCGAACTCAGTTTCACATTACCTTTCTCTACCAACGAACCAATCCAGACGACTTCAACACACAACCAATATATTCATCTCGGCTGCTTCTCAATCTCACTCACAATGGACAAAATAACGGTGATGATTTGGAAGCCACAAAGGCACCCGAAAAACAATGGAAGAAGGCAAGAGAAGAGACCAAAATGCAAAGATAAATCCACCGGTTTCTGGAAGCACAAAACATCCGATTTTTCTCCACTATGGCAACCATGTTTTCTTCTACTTTCCCACACAAATCACACAATAAAAAACAGCAAGGGTAGGAGCGTATATGTAGGGTTAGGTTAGGCTTTAGTTGGATCAATAATAAGATTAATGGGTTAAGATTTAAAGTCATCTAAGAGGTAATATAGCTGGGCCGGGTTGAGCCTTTGGACTTGGTTGTTGATATTTATTTCACTCATCGACCGAGGCCTACGAAATATATTCCGACTTTTAATATTGTAGCTTGAAATTTATTGAGTATCAAAACCCAACAATTAGTTTGTAAACGCGAAGGTACTGAAGAGGGCGAGGCACGTGTGGACCCTGCAGTTTCACAAGCATTTCGTGGAGGTGGTTGCCCATTTGGGATTGAAAAACACGATGCCAAAGTCGATTATGCAATTGATGAATGTGGAGGGATTGACTCGAGAAAATGTAGTGAGCTATTTTGCAGAAGTATAGGTTGTATGTTAAGAGAATGCAAGGGTTGTCAAATGAGGCCCCCTCAGCCTCTGATAAATTGTTCCCCTCCATGACAGTGCCTCCCCACAGCTTTAATGAGTCATCCAATAGTGGCGCCGTTGGTTCTGGGCTTTCTGGGCTCAAGAATGGGAATTCTAGTAGCAGTGATGATAAAGAGAATTGCGTCGACATGCCAATTCCCATGCTGTACCCTCCACCCTCCCTTCAGATTCTATCAATGCAAACGATGCGAATCGGGTAGCTGCTAACGGGTACGAGCAAATGAGAATGCTGGTGAGGAGTATAAACTCATCTAGTGGTTTTCATGCCTATGAAAATCATTCTCATCATCATCATTAGTTTGATTCAGTAGTAGTTGGACGGACATTGGACAGCAGATTGCACTAGTGAGTTTTATATTTTACCGATAGTGTTCAGGGTTCGGAGTTCTATTTTAATTTGGTGTGATCAGTTAAACATGGATCAAACTTGAATAGATATAGTAAAAAATCTGGATTTCCACTGAATGAGATGATGATAAAAATGATTTTATCAAATTAACTTGTGGAACCAACGAAAGAAAGAGTGAAAAAATAAGTTTTATTAGTAAAAATAAAGCTTAAAACTTACTTGTACTTCTTTTAAAGCTTGGCCATACTGGCTCTAAGTGGTTCTTTGGTCTGCTCTCTTCTTGAGGTATTCCAGTTACAGATTATTCTCATGGAATACTTATCAAATTTAACCTTTTTCTTTTGAGCATCACTTTCATTAACTATTTATTAATCTATGACTATGTTTTATTGCTCTTTAGATTTTCTTTCCTTTGTTTGGGAGCCTCATTTTATGAGAACTCAGATGAGAATTCCCTAATTCCCGAGAACAGTAAATTTTGTTCAAACAGCATATTTCTTTTGTTTCATAATCCCTGTCCTAGAAATATCTGCTCAAATTCAATAATACGTTTTTGAAGTATCTCAGAAGTTTGCAAGTTTTGACACATTCAAATAACTGATCTTTGAGATCATTAGAACGTGAATTGGAAATCTTAGTTGTTTTTTACTTTACTATGTGTTGACCCCAAAAATATTGCCAACAAATATTGGATCCACCCGCGCACACATAAGTCTGGTCCAATACGATAAGACACGTGGATGGTCTAGAAATAATAGCAAAAAAGGGTGTGGGAGCGACTCAAAGGCCCGGGACAAGAACATTCAGAATCCGACGAGATGTTTGCGTAACGATTGTACAATAATTACCAATTGATCTTTGTAGAATGCGAGTATGAATTCATGTATGTTGTAAGAGAATAAAATGTAAAGAATGTTGTATTTGTTCTTGTGTTGAATCTTGCATTACCCTTGTAAGAAATGCATGGGCGAGTATTTATAGTATTACAACTTAGATCGTGATCCTTAATTGGGAGTACACATGGCCTCATCTCGTAAGTTTACATGTCAAATTATAGGTATCATATTTGACTTCATAGCCTGCTACACATTTATTAATTGGTGGCTTTGCCACTACATTGACAAAACAAGACATTTGCACTCTATGATGGGTGTCTCATCAATCAATCAAGAAAGATCCTCGTGTAAGACCGGATCTCTGGGAAGGAGTGTTGCTTGGAGCCTCAGGACCTCAGAGAAGATTAGACCTCGGAGGGAAGGGCCTCGGTTACAAGATCACCTCGGCATATTAGCTTCAGTGTCAGCACTTGGGCCACGTCTGGGCTAGGGGCATTGATAAGTATGTTTTTACACACTTATTTGGTTTACAAACATGACTTAAACATGGATAAATGATTGAATTGTGACTTAATCTCATTGAATTCATGCAATGTAGTTGTTTCTATGGAAATAGTGGAATTCAGGAGAAGAGAGCCGAAAAAGGACTAAAATGAATTAAACTGAAAGTTCGAGGACCAAGTTGCAAATAATTCATAAATGAGACGGGAAATGGAATGAAGATTCAAGAGTGTTAGAGGTCAATCGGATGAGAAAAGGAGTCACGAGGTGAAATAGGGTCGAAGTATTATCAAGTATCAACTTTCAGGCGAAAAAGCTATGCTCGTGATTTTTAGTATCTACTTGAGATCCATTTTTGACATAGTAAACATCAGAATTTGAGGAATCCTATTTCTATCAAAAGTGTATATCTTTGAGTTTTCTTCACAATTCACTTTGAATCACTTCAATCGGAGATCAAGAGAGAAAGTTATGACCAAAATACTAAATACTGTCCAGCGGAAAGAATTGTATAACTATGCGGTTGCATAGTATAAATTCTATGCGGTCGCATAGAAGCCTCCCGAGAATTTTTTCTCAAATTTTTTTACTCTATCCGACAGCATAGAAATGTACTATGCGGTCGCATAGGTATAATCTGGGGGCCGTTTTGCAGTTTTCTTATACGATTGAAACTCCTTTGGTAACCTAATTTCCACGCGATTTAAATACGAAAGAACGTCCAGAAGAAGGAGAGAACATAATTGGAGGCACAAAAACACAATTTTGGAGGATTTGGAGAGGAAGAACAAGGCAAAAACAAGGCAATCCACTTCAAGATTCAAGATTTCACTTCAAGAATCAATTGGGTGATGTTCTTCCTTGGTTTTAATTGTTGTTTTTCTTTATTTCCAATTATGTTAGGCTAGATTTTCATGTGCTAGGAGATCGATGTACCATGTGATTTGAGTTTTATATTTCTAGTTTTGCAATTTGACATTAAAACATATTTCTTTTGTTTTGAATGATTTATTTTCATTTCTTGTTTCCGCAGTTAAGGGCCCGTAATTGTGTGAGTTTGGGTGATTTATTCTTGCATTCGAGAGAATTGGAATAGATTCGACATAATATAAATCATCGTAGGGTCCGATAGGGGATAGAAATATACCGCTATGCCCTACGTGAATTTTTAAGTGTTCATAAAATTACATGCATTTTTACATATGCACTTGTCATAGAAATATAGGCCGGTGGTATGTAGAAATAGGTTTGATACATCTCGAGAGAGAGTATTGGATAGACTTAGGAACATTGATTCATCAAAATTGAAATGTGTTGTCATATTGTGAAACTAGGGTTAAAGTGATAATTGCATAGGAATTTGTGATCCTAGCGTATTTCATTCCTAATAATTATAACAAGTGCGTTCTCAACTTTTAGATTTCATTCTTGAGTTTAATTTATTATTT
>NC_036248.1:16549568-16635112 GCF_002742605.1 Olea europaea var. sylvestris | reverse complement strand
TTTCTAGTTTTGCAATTTGACATTAAAACATATTTCTTTTGTTTTGAATGATTTATATGCATTTCTTGTTTCCGCAATTAAGGGCCCGTAATTGTGTAAGTTTGGGTGATTTATTCTTGCATTCGAGAGAATTGGAATAGATTCGACATAATATAAATCATCGTAGGGTCCGATAGGGGATAGAAATATACCGCTATGCCCTACGGGAATCTTTAAGTGTTCATAAAACTACATGCATTTTTACATATGCACTTGTCATAGAAATATAGGTCGGTGGTATGTAGAAATAGGTTTGATACATCTCGAGAGAGAGTATTGGATAGACTTAGGAACATTGATTCGTCAACAATTGAATTATGTTGTCATATTGTGAAACTAGAGTTTAAAGTGATAATTGCATGGGAAATCGTGATCCTAGTGTGTTTAATTTCTATTGATTACAACAAACGTGCGTTCTCAACAATTGATTTCATTTTAGAGTTTTAAATTATTGTTTTGCTTATTAATTTCATTACAATCATAAAAGCTGCATAAGTAGGGTTTTCTTTCCAATTTTAGAGTTTTAATTAGGTCCACATTTATTTTGAGTAATTTGGTTTCGGTTAAGGTCGAATAAGTAAAATTGAACTAACCAATATCTGTGGGACGATACTCGGACTCATTGAATCCACTTTATTACTTGTTAACGAACCGTACACTTGCGGTAATTTAAATCGAAAGAAAATATTTCGTGAACAGGCATCGAATAAGATGCCACGTAGTTTAGAAGAAGTGGGCCATGAACCCTATGGGTCGGCCAACTGCGTCAGCACGTAACACTATGTGCCTCGCAAATAAGTTAGGACTCACCATCTCTTTTGACTGCAAGGATTTGAATTGTACATTACAGTTTTTGCAAATTTCAGGATTTATCATGTGAAGCCACACGTTTGATGATTTCAAATGTCTTTGATGACTCACTTCAATGTTTTGAGTTCTTAAAGATATCTTAAACAGCAGAAGTGACACTGCATCCATTTTGTGATATCGGTCTTGGTGATTCTTTCATATTTTTCTCAGGTACAAATTGGGGAATTTTTTCCCTGCTTTGTCTATGATTTGAATTCGGTTAGTATGTACTGATACAAGAACCAGAAGCCTTGGTACCCAATAACCTAAAACCATATACTGAACCACAGAGAATTTCTGTTTTGCCGCATAAGTTCTCTTGTACACTTCAAGTAGCTAATGACATTAATTACCAGTTGTCTTCAACATAATCGGTATAAACCGTGAAGCTAAACTTGTCAGAAGCTTGATTTGTAACACGGGACATTGGAGTTTGAAGGAAATCAGTGGCGAGACTTTGAGCTTTGTGAAACATTTGGACGCAGGAAAAAGACATCCCAGATTCTCACGATGCAATGAAGTGGAAATTTCTTATACTAAAACAAGTTAGATATTTTCGTCTTTGATATTTAAAAAGAGGCATGAGAGCAAAATTGAACATCGAGCTTCTTTAAAATGAGAACTCGGGTTTTTCTATGGCGGCCATTCTGGGTCTGGTTAATGTGCACTTCTTTGGGAGTTGAAATCTAGCTACTAAACATGTCTTTTAGTGAGGAAATCCCCCATAGGTCACTCACTGAACTTTGCAAAAATCTCCTAAGAGGTCACCAAACTTCATTTCGCCCCTAAACGGTCACTAAACTTTGTAAAAAATCCCTGAGAAGTCCCTGAACTTCTTATGCATGGGATCCCAATTTGCAAAAGTTGAGTGACCTCTTGGGAAATTTTAGCAAAGTCCAGTGACCATTTAGGGGCGAAGTGAAGTTCGATGACCTCTTAGGGGATTTTGGCAAAATTCGTTGACTATTTAGGGACGAAGTGAAATTCGGTGACCTCCTAGAAAATTTTGGCAAAGTTCGGTGACCATTTAGGGGATTTCCTCTCTTTTAGTGGCTTTCATCTTTGGTTTAATTTGATTATCTAACTTCAACATATGTGGATAGTGTCCTTCAATCACGACAAATGTTTTCGTGCTACTAATATAAATGTTGATGAATGAAATGAACTTAGATATCCTCTCGTTACTATGTCATTGAATGATTGTGTAGACTTTGTTGTAGAGTAGTTGCAACTTCATAAGAGTAAAAAATAATAATGATAATAAAATAAATTATTATCCAGTTAGTTACTTTTTTATTCCAAGTAAAAAATATATCGCTATTTTCTGAATATTACAATTGTACTTTTATGGAAAAAAGCCAAAGCTCCTTAATCATGACAATGTTATACTGATTAAAATAAATTAATTTTTGTTTAATTTGTACTTCCTGTTTGAGAGTGATTTTTTCCCTCCAAAAAATTGATTTTTTGACCGTTATTTTACTATTTCAGTCATCATATTTGACTTCTTCTCTCATAGGTGGACCCCACTTTTCTCCTAACGGTCAAAAAATCAATTCTCAAAATTACTTCCGAACAAGCTCTTAATACCAGATGGTGCAAATTGCAAGCATTAAAGTTTGTTTTTCTTGGAAAATTGTATAAAAAATAAAACTTGACTATAATATTTTATTATCTTTAAAAAGTGAATGACTTTTTTCAATAGCAAACTCATAGCACATAATTTAATAAAGGAGTAAAAATCCAAATCTTATTTATCCTCTATTTGACTCCATTTTTATAGAATAAATTTTAAAAAGTGATTTTTCTTTTTTCAGAAAATGTATGTTTAAAAAAGGAATTTTTTTGCTTTAGTAGAAGAATATATTTTTGAAGTGAATTTTGAATTTTAAGGTATTCAGAGAGACTTTGATCACACGTACTATAGGCATACAAGTCTACAAAGCCCAAGGCTATCAAGCTTGGCTAATATTTTGACACTGATAATAGTATTTCTTGTTAAAGACATCACAAATGTAGTGACATTTTCTTTAACCACTAGTTGAGCCTATTTTTTAGGGAAAATGTGTTTTAGAATAATAATTTTTTGGAAAATATGTGATTAAAAATAGAAAAAAATATTTAATTTTACATTTATAAAAGAATGTGTGATTGAAATGAATTTAAAAAAAAAAAATTTAAAAAAAAAAATGGAGCCCAAACAAAGCCTTAATATTACTAGGTATGGAAACGTTATTTGAGGTTATCTCACGTTTTGCTGGCAGCCGCAGTGTGGGGGTTCGATTCTTGAAATATGAAATTTGACTCCTTAGATTTCTGACCTACTAGGGTACATCTCGCGATTTACCCCCTCACGAAATTTTAAGAACGAAACGATGGAGATTTTCAAAGTTTTTTTTAGGTATGGAAACTTTATTTGAAAGGCAACATGGTACTTCAGTGATTTAGAAGAATGAATTTCAACCGTTAAATTTCAAGCACTTTAAAACGACAATAGATTCGCTAAATCCACTAACAGTTGATGAATTTAACAAGAACATGCGTGGATTTGCTTGCTCTCCAACACCATCACCATTCTTACGTATAATCTCCTCCTTTTCTTCACCAAATCTCCAATTTCAAACCAATTCTTCAATAATCGTCTGCAGAATCGATCACGGGCTTCGTATAGAGCCCTTTGTTGGTACTCCTCGAACCTTTTTACACAGTTACGGAACGAATTACTTCTACTTTCGAGAGAAGAAGAGGATTAGAAATTACGGAAGCGTCCAGGTGAGAGCGAGTCGGAGAGAATCCCCTTACGAAGTTTTGGGGGTCTCAGCCTCTGCGTCTACTGATGAAATCAAAAGGGCATATCGGAAACTTGCTCTAAAGTACCATCCAGATGTTAACAAGGAGGTAATTGATGTACTAATTTTGACAATTGTTATGCAGATTAATGAAACTTTACATTTTTTGTTTGTCGCTTGAGTTTATTTTTATTGTCTATTTTGATAATTTTGTTTGATTTCACATTATGTAAACGAATATGGATAATATCTTTGGCATATATTAAATTGTACTCATCATGAAATAATGTAAACACAAAAGCAGATTTAGACTATTAAGTAAATAATAGTAATGTATAGTACCAATCTAAGATCTATTTTTTCGACATGTTTAAATGTCTTTGGTGCTAGTCATTTGTTAATAGGTTCGCAGGTTTATATGCTTAGTTGACTCTCTTCGTGTCAAGACTTCTTTCCACTTGTTTTGAACTTTGAATACATTTCAATGTTGGAGAAGAAAATTGCTACAGAGCTACCACAAAATTTTTTATGCACTCTTTTATGAAATTGTTCCTTCAGCTAAAAGGATCAACTAGCCAAACGTAGTAATGTAGTATTAGTATTTCTACTATCAGCACATACAACTATAGTAAAGTCTGAATGTGAATATCCAATCACCTTGTAACATTCAACAAGCTTGTTAAATACAAGACTTTGCTTGTTGGGAATAATCAGAACTTGTAGAATAAATAGGATTAAATCCTAGCGCAAAGAAAGAAATTGTGAACAATAGCTTGTGGTTTATAGCTGTTTTTTAGAAACTTTGCAACACATGATAAGTTTGGTTGTCCTCTTGGTCCATTGTTATATCAACCTATCCATCCTGGTTTGCAGAAGCACAAGCACTTATAGCTGTCCTCCTCTGATGTAGTTAGGATGCATATTAGCTGCAAATGTGGACTATAGAGTGCTTGATCTGCATATGTATTTATTTTAGCCAGTGTGTTGGGAAAAAGCTTGTCTGCCCAAATAATACATTTCTAAATATAGTCTTGACTCTTGCATTTAATTATTATTCTTTCAACTTGCAAAATATGAATTAACAGTATGTTCTAAGATGAGGTTGTGAAAATGCTCTTGTTTTAATTTTAGGAAAAAGATAAAGGGACAGGGCCCTATGTCTAAACCGGGCGCCTAATTGGCACCCCCCCTATTGGAGGGGGAGCCTCTGGGCAATTAGGCACCCTTGACGGACAGGACAGGGCCACGTGGCCTTGTCCGTCCAGCAAAACCCTTACTTTTATATTTTACAACCTTCCACGTTCTTTTGGACCAAAGGATTTAGGTACTTAAATAGCTTACAGTCTTTTGTGGAGTTACCTTTCAATATCAAGAAGAAAAGTACATGTTTGCATAAGCCTGTCCAGTTGATGTGTGAAAAGCAGATAACTTTTTGGCATTGCCATCTGCGTCTTCCAATTCATTGTACTTCCATGTCTACTTTCTTTTCAGGTCCAAGGTCATAGATATCATTTTGTCTCATATAATGTGTATACAAGCAGTTCTCTATTTTGACATCTTGCCTAAAGGTTGATGCGCAGGAAAGATTTATGAGAATTAAGCATGCATACAACACACTTCTGAACTCTAAATCCCGAGGGAAGTATGATACAGGAAATCAAGCGTCTGATTCTTTCTATTCCACGGCTGGAAGAAACCAAAATAGGACTGCTGCAACTGAAGAAGAGTTCTATGGATTTGGTAACTATATTTCCTGTTAAGACCCTCAATTATTTTATACCATAGGTGTATGTTCCTACTCAGTGTTTCCATCAACAACAATAATTTTAGGAAATTAGCCTTGACAACTCCTGATCCAGCTAATATCTTCTCTTGAAGATTTAAGAGAATTAGTGCATGTTTAGCAAAGATTTAATTATAACTTAAGCCAATCAAACACATTTTTTATCCACACATTTTGTGGGATCAGTTGCTTAAATTATAATTTTAAGCAATCCCAAATAAGCATGAATGTGGATAGATTTGAATCAGGCCTTTTCGGTTGGATTCATCCACTTCAATGCTCGCATCTTATCAATGTGTCCATTTTCTAACAATTCTATTTACAGCATAAGTGGCTTGAACTCACCTAAAACTACAACCATAAATTTGTTAAGGTGCATTAGACACTATAAGACAATATTTAGGAAAGGAGGTTCAAATTTAGTTAATTATACTGTTCACTTCTGTCCAATATGAAACGTAGCATAGATGTTCTATTGTTGAACTGTGACCTCATTCTGCACTGAATCTTAACCTTCGGTAAGAAATTAAGGCTTTTCTTTTGGCATATTCTTATGTTTTTGACCACTTAATGCTGCAGGTTACTTTTTGAGGGATGTCCAAATAACAATAGGTAGATTATACTCCTTGGAAGACCACAAGGGCATAAAATTACCTTGCATCAATTTTCAGATCGTTTTGGACCTTTTTGTACCCGTATGATCTTCTAAGTAATACGATATGTTGAGATGCTGAAGTCAAATTTGTGGTTGCAGAGGACTTCTTCAGAGATCTCCAGGAAGAATTTCGCAGCTGGGAGGCAGACGCTGGTTCACGAGAAAAACCAAAGAGCTTGTGGGAAGAACTGGCGGTGGGACATTATTATTCAACAATTTGCTAAATAATATTTACTGGGAACTTCCGTTTTTTTCTCTTTCAATTTTTTGAACATGTTTGGCTAAGCTCAAAAAGTTTATTCTAAGACAATAAGTTTTTGAAACAATTTTTTTATTGATGAAAGTTGGAAATAATTACTTATTTTGATAATAAAGTAAGACTTTCAAAAATAATAACTTTTTAACTTAAAAAGTATGAGAAGTAAATTATCCAAACATGTTTGACTTAAAAAATGTTTTACATTTTTAAAGCTTAGCTAAACACGGTTGCCTTAAAATGTTGTCATAACGTGTGGTGCTTGACAGGAAATTGGAGAAGAGTTTGTTGAGTTCTTGGAGAAAGAGCTGAACGTTACAGATGCAGAGGTATCCAAAGATAACAATGATGAAAAGACGCAAAAGGGGTATTATGGAACGAAGGAAAAAGAAACTGCTGATCAAAACAAGGCAGATAGAAGAAACAACATTGAAGAAAATATTGACGAGATTGAAGCAGCCCTTGCACAACTGAAAAGGGAATTGGGCCTATAAGGGAGAATGAGAATGCACTGGAAAGCTGGATTTTCCTGGTTCAACATGCATTAGGAAATGGTTCGTCTAAAAGCTATTGATGTTTGATTGGCACCTTCTTGTCCGAATATAAGCAGCTAACTTTGAGAAATTGTCTGCTGTGCAGAAGACGGAAAATAGCAGCCGTGTAAGAGGACTATATTTTGAATTAGAAGCTTCACAAATGGAAGCTATAAACCATGAATTTAAAGTCATTGGATTGTACAGTTCTTGCTCCTTTATGCATTGTTGTTAATTTAGCTTCAGAGCCAGTTTCCATTTTATGTGACGAATTCTGATTTTAGAAGACCAAATTCACGTGACAAAAGTTTGTAAATTGTTTGTCTTTGTAAGTGTGTATGTGAGAGGAAGGGAGAGTATCCTCTCATGATTTCTTTTTGTGTAGAAGTAAATGACGAATTATTGTTCATTTATTTTTTAGTGTTAAAAGGCTAAATCAATGAAATAGTTAACCTACATAAGGGCTTTGGTTACTCCTCTCAACACTCTTATTGTTGAATTAGGGCACAACAAACTCAAATAAGCAATTTGATCCACTTTACGTCTTATTACCTTGTGAGGTGATTGTAGTTTCCATTTCATGTGATGAACTTTGATTTTAAAAGAGCAAATTGAAAGTCCAAGAACAACTAACAAAGAGGGGGGGAATTGGTTATTCGATCATTTTTCGAAAATAAGCGCAAACTTAAACAAATAACTATGAATAAACAAGATAACACAAAAGTAATAAGAGGAAGGAAAAAGAGAGTGCAAACGATGTAATAAGGAGGTTTGATCCAATCACGATCTACGTCCCCCGTTTCCAAGCTCCTATCACGAGTAAGGCATTTTTTACTATATTGATTGACTTATGGTGCAATCCAACCTTCTTACAATACTTTCGGTGACTTATAAGCAAGGAGCACCGTTCCTTTACAATGTTGAAATTTTCGAGGCTTCAACTCGACCCACAAGTTTGAAAGATAAAGAGTATACAAGTGAAGACTTCTCTTGCAATAAATGATATAATTGAAGTTGAATACAGCAAGAGAAGATGGCTAACATTTTAGTAGATAGCAATGATTGAAGTTCAAGTGTTAGAAAAGAAAAACAATTTGATAAGAATGATTTTCAAAAGTTTGATCAATCAAATGTTTTTCTAATAAATATATTGAAGAAATAGATGTATAAAGGTGATTGAGTAGATAGATTAGTGATATCTTACTTTAAATGCTTATATCAAGTCTCTTATTGAATGCAAAGTGATCTAGTGTTTATAGCAACAAAAATGGTCAAAAGTTCTGTTATATCGGATGAGGATACCGGACGGTCAAGTAACCGTTTGTTGTTCAGAAGTCAGAACGTTCGATTTCTTGATCGTTGGCCAAACCTATCATACCGGACGTCCGCTAGAATAATCGGACTTGTCCGTTAGACCTACCGGATACGTCCTCTAGAACAACACTTTTTTGGATTTTTTTTTCATTCTTTAAATAATGTAGCAAAATGTAAATTTATGGAGTGAATAGCCCAAATGGTCACTAAACTTTGCACCAGGTCCGCAAAAGGTCACTGAACTTTCAAAATTGTCTAACTTATCATTGAACTTTGCAAAAAGTCCACCAAAGGTCATTGAACTTTCAAAATCGTCTCACTCATCACTGAACTTTGCATTTTGTAATCTCATTAGTCACTCAGCTAACGGTCCATCCAAAAACTAACCGAATACTCATGTGGCTGGCTGATGTGGATGTCAAGTCAAACAAAAGAAGTACACGTGAATTTTTATTTAAATCAAAACATGTTTTATTAAAAAAATAATAATAATAAAAATAAAAATAAATAAAACATGTTTACGGTGGTGACCGTTGCTACAACAGTTTATGGAATTTTCAATTTTTTATTTTTATAAAACATGTTTTAATTCAAATAAAAATCCACCTATACTTCTTTTGTTTGACTTGGCATTCAAATCAGCCAGCCACGTGAGTATTCGGTTAGTTTTTGGATGGACCATTAGCTAAGTGACTAATGAGATTACAAAATGCAAAGTTCAGTGATGAGTGAGGCGATTTTGAAAGTTCAGTGACCTTTGGTGGACTTTTCGCAAAATTCAGTGATGAGTTAGACAATTTTGAAAGTTCAGTGAATTTTTGCGGACCTGGTGCAAAGTTTAGTGACTATTTGGGCTATTCACTCAAATTTATGAAAGATGTTTTCAACATGTTTTACGAACTTTTTGATATTTCTTAAAGTATGTAATAGGTTCATGCTTTTCTTTATGCAAAAACAAAAACAAAAAAAATCATGTTTGTCGTGCGAAGAAACATTGCTTGAGCTTCAAATGACATAAATGCCAAATACTCAAGTGTTTTACCTTAACATTTGAAATCAAGGTGTCTAAATATATTTTCTTCTCATTTCTTCTTGAAGTGATCGTTGTCTTGATATGTAGCTTGGTTTCCACTTTGTCCAAACTTGCGAGAGCTCCGCTTGTCGTAAACTTCTATAATCACTTAAATACAATTGTTAAATAAAATATATTTATTATAATCAAAACGAGAAGTCAACCGTAGGTCAACAATTCCCGCCTTTTAATTATGACAAACATGAGATGATAGAGATAAAAATAACGAAATAATTCCCCCTCTCTTTTATATGTGTATTCCCCCTTACTTAAGCATTCCTATCGTGCATATCGTCTTATCATAATAAATCATGTATTCTCATAATTGACAAATCATGTATGTTATCTCATAATTGATCATTATTGATAAGTCATGTATATCATCTCATAATTGACACATCACGTATATCATCTCATAATTGTTTTCCCCCTTTTGGCATAATAAAAAAATTGACAAACAAGAGAAGTAACATAAGTTCATAATATTATAACCAAAACTCCAAAAGATAAAGTCATAATGAGTTCGGGAGTACACAAAAAAAATGCATAAGGTAAATGATAAAACTAAAAGCTAAGGCTCCGGAGGAGGTGATGGAGGAAAATGTGCGTAAAAGTAAGCATAGAAAGCATTTTGCTGAGCTTGTATTTCAGCCTGCTGTGCAAGAATGGCATCTTGTCGAGCCTGGATCGCGGTCTGTTGTGACTGGACATTTTGAAGAATACCGCTAAGCCCATCAACCGACGATGTGAGAGAGTCGAGATGCCTGGTGAGTAAATTATACTGATTCTCGGTAAAAGTGAATCCTCCGAAGAAGATAAAGAGGTGCTAATGGGCGGCGGATGCGAAAGTAATGGGACGTCTTCTTCGGCTTCTTCTTCGTCCTCAAACGGTAATGTGGAAGGACCTGAGGCGGGGTCAAACCCTTTAGTGTAAGCCACCCATTGTCCTTAAGTTTTAAAGATTTTCATATGCTTAGGGGTTTGAATATTGATTGTATAGGTGGGACGAGGTTTGATGACGGCTTCACCCTCAAGAGAGACGTTGAAGTGTTTGAAATTTTTTGTTAAAACCATACCATAGGGCAAAGCTTTGGAATAACGAGAAGTATGGATAAGTTTCATAAGACCTAAAGCAATTGTGGGAAAATCTAACTTTTGGTCAACGAGAAATGAATCGAGAATGAACAAATCAAAATAATTAACCTCATTGCGATGCCCTTTTCTAGGTAAGATAACATTTGCGATGATATTTTGCAATACTTTGCAAGGTAAAGTGTGTGATGTTTTCAAAGTCTTTTCCAGTCACACGACGACATGCATCACTAGGATTATAACCTTCTAAGGTCGGGTGAGCTTTTTGAACAAAGACTTGCATATCACATGGTTCAAGCCTAAGAATTTCCTGAATGAGAGCTTTAGTAACAATGAACCTTACATTTTTAATTAAACAAGAGATACTATCGGAACGTGGTGTAATAACCATTTTTTGTGTAAAAAGATTTCATGAGTTGAGGATAAGCATTTTCTTCCAACGACCATACAGAAATCCATCCCATATTCTCAAAGAATTCTTGAATGTGAAAAGCAGATGCTTCAGCAAAAAAAGTAGAAAATCAACATTTTTACCTAGTAGAATGGGAGACTTTTCAAGTGGGTTCACCGCCTCTTCGGGTTCAAAATCCGTTTCTTCGTCGGAGGAGGGTGTTGGTGGCCGATGTTCCGTAGTTTTTGTCTTTTTCCAGCTTGCTTTGTTCCCGGCATTGATTGAATTGAGGCAAAATGTTGAAAATCGAGAGTTAGGGCACAAATTGGGGAAATGAGAAATTTCGAAATAAAAACAAAATTTGTGAGGGAGAGATGAAGAAGATGAAGTGGGTTAATAGATTTTATGTGAATTTGGAACAAATTAGAGGAGTGGATGAAGAAATTTGAGTGAAGAGAGAAGGAGAGTTCGAAGGAGACCGGAGAAGGTGGGAAAAATGAGAAGAAAATGATCCTTTCGCGTTTTTAAAATTCCGAAATTTCAGTGTATTGGACGTCCGGTAAGATTTTTCGGATCGTCCGGTAAGGCAGAAAAAAGTTTCTGTTCAACCGGATGATATAACGGACGCGTTCGGTATAGTTGTTCGGTATGTATCGGACGCGTCTGATAGACTCGTCCGAAACCCCTTTTTTTAAATATAGAATAGAGAGATTAAAGACATAAAATAAATAAATAAATAAATGATTTAATGCTTAATTCACTTCATTTTCGTCAAGAATACTTAAACCTCTTCGAATATAAGAAAATCAGTCACGTGCAAGAGGTTTTGTAAAAAATCAGCTAATTGGTCTTCGGTCTTTATAAATTCTAACTCAATATCTCCTTTTTGGGTATGATCACGAAGGAAATGATGTCGAATCTCAATATGCTTAATTCGTGAATGTAAAACGGGATTTTTAGATAAATTTATGGCGCTAGTATTATCACATAAAATAGGTATATGATTGTAAGTCAAAAGATAATCACATAAAGTTTGTTTCATCTAAAGTGTCTGTGCACAAGAACTAGTGGTCGAGGTATATTCTGCCTCGGCAGTGGATAGTGTAATGGAGTTTTGTTTCTTGCTAGACCAAGACACAAGTGCAAAGCCTAGAAACTAACAATTTTCGCTAGTGCTTTTACGATCAACATTATATCCGGTCCAATCGGCATCCGAATAATTAATTAAGTCAATATGAGTGCCTTTTGGATACCAAAATCCTAAAGTTCTCGTACCACTTAGATAATGAAAAATTCTTTTTACTACTTTTAAGTGTGATTCTTTAGGATTAGATTGAAAGCGAGCACATAGGCAAACGCTAAACATAATATCAGGTTTACTAGCAGTTAAATAAAGAAGGGATCCGATCATACCTCGATATTTTGTTACGTCCACGGATGTACCTTGCTCATCTTTATCAAGCTTTAGAGATGTGCTCATTGGTGTGTTCATATGCTTGATATCATGCATGTCAAATTTTTTAAGCATGTCTATTATGTATTTATTTTGATTTATGAAAATTCCTTCTTTCATTTGTTTAATTTGAAGGCCAAAATTTTTTTTAACTCGTCCATCATGCTCATTTCAAATTCTTTATTCATGCATTTTGAAAATTTTTCACAAAAATGTATATTTGTAGCGCCAAAATTAATATCGTCAACATAAATTTAAACAATAAACATATCATCTTTACGAATTTTTATAAAAAGTGTAGTATCCGCTTTTCCAATCGAAAAATCATTTGAGAGAAGAAATTTGCTCAACCGTTCGTACCAAACTCTAGGAGCTTGTTTCAAACAGTAAAGAGCTTTTTGAAATTTAAAAACATGATCCGAATACTTGTGATCTTTAAAATCGGGAGATTGCTCAACAAAAACTTCTTCTTGAATGAAACCATTTAAAAAAGTACTTTTAACATCCATTTGATAAAGTGTAAAATATTTGTAACATGCAAATGCAAGAAGCATATGGATGGATTATAGTCTTGCTACGGGTGCAAATGTTTCTTCAAAATTGATACATTCTTCTTGATTGTAACCTTGGGTCACTAATCTAGCCTTGTTACGCACAATTATTCCATTTTCATCTTTTTTATTTCTAAAAACCCATTTTGTTCCAATAACGGTTTGATTGTTTGGTCTAGCGACTAAGTCCCAAACATAATTTCTTTCAAATTGATTTAATTCTTCTTGCATTGCTAGAATCCAAAATTCATCAAACTCGGCTTCTTTGAAATTCTTAGGTTCGATTTGAGAAATAAATGCACAACTATCAAAATGATTTTTGTAAGAGGTTTTAGTAGTGATACATTTTGATGGATCGCCAATTATTAGCTCTTTGGGATGAGATGGAACAAATCTCCATTCTTTTGATAACGATGGATCACTTTGTTCTTCGGTTTGACTTTCTTCATTTTCTTGAGCATTTGACTTTTCTATGTCTCCATTTGGTGCCTCCTTATTTTGGTCTTAAATTTTCATTTGTTTGAAAGGAGCTTCCAAACCTACATCGTCATCACTACCTTTTTCTCGATCAAATGAGTTAGTTTCATCAAAAATAACATGCATAAATTCTTCAACGACTAGAGTTCGTTTGTTATAAATTCTATATGCTTTGCTAGTTGATGAATATCCTAGGAAAATTCCAATACCGAATTTGGAGTCGAATTTTCCCAAATTGTCTTTTATATTTAAAATAAAACATTTACATCCAACAACTTTGAAATAACCAATATTTGGAATTCTATTTTTCCAAAGTTTGTAAGGAGTTTTGGTTTTCCTTTTACTTACTAATACTCTATTGATAATGTAGAAAGTGGTATTAACGGCTTCGGCCCAAAAATATATAGGCAAGTTATTTTCATTTAACATAAGTCTAGCCATTTCTTGCAATGTACGATTTTTTCTTTCTACTACACCATTTTGTTGATGTGTTTTAGGAGCCGAAAAATTATGTTCATATCCATATTCTTTACAAAAATCATCAAACTCAACATTATCAAATTCTCCACCCTGGTCACTTCTAATAGTTGAAATAGAATAGCCTTTTTCATTTTCAACTTTCTTACAAAAATGTTTAAAAGTTTTCAAAACTTCTTCTTTTAAGCTTAAAAATATAACCCAAGTAAATTTTGAAAAATCATCAACAATAACAAAAGTATAATGTTTACCTCCTAAATTAGCCATCATAGAAGGTTCAAAAAGATCCATATGGAGAAGTTGTAATGGGTTTGTGGTTGAAGTATAAATTTTTGGTTTGAAAGAACTTTTTACTTGTTTTCCAAATTGACAAGCATCATAAATTTTATCTTTTTCAAATTTCAAATTCGGTAAACCTTTTACAAAGCAATTTTTGGAAATTTTTGAAAGAAGATCCATGTTTACATGTCCAAGTCTTCTATACCATAACCATGATTCTTCTTTCAAGCTAAGTAAACATTTTTCATTATTTTTCAATTCAATGTTTATAATATAAACATCTTTACTTTGGCTTCCTATAAAAATCACCTCTTTCAATGTAGCATCCTTAATAAGGCATTTAGAAGAATTGAATTTTATGTTATAACCTTTGTCACATAATTGACTAATACTTAGTAAATTATGTTTAAGATTATCAACGAGTAAAACATTTTCGATAGAAGGGGAAGAGTGGTTACCAATGTTTCCAAAGCCTATTATTTTACACTTGGCGTTATCTCCAAAAGTCACATGGCCTCCATCCTTCTCATGGAAGTTTGATAACAATGATCAGTCTCCGGTCATATGCTTCGAGCATCCACTATCCAAGAACCATTTACTTTTTATTTTCTTTAGTACCTACAAGGACAAATTAAGTTTTGACCTTTGGTACCCACACAAATTTGGATCCTTGATATTTAGTTTTTGTGGATTCTTATATCCACTTGTATTTGTTCTCAAAGAATAATTTCTTTTTAGTTACACAATTAAAAGCAATATGTCCACTTTTATTACAAAAGCTACATGAAATATTTGAAACCTTAACAAACATATTTTTGACTGATTTTTGTTTTAAAAAAGGTTTGTATCCAATTCCTCATTTATCAAAAACACACTTTTGACTACCGAGCATTAAATCAAATATTTTTTTACCTTTGGTAAATTTATGGATAATTTGTGTTAAATCATTAACTTTTTCTTTCAAAGAAATGTTTTCTTTTATCAAAAGGTCATGATCAATACCCTCCCTTTGCTTTTCGAAAATTTTCTTAATTTCTTCTTTCAAAATAGAGTTTTTCTTTTTAAGAATAGCATGATTTAAAGCGAGTTTTTCAAAATTTTCAAACGTTTCATTATAAGAAATTGAAAGATCATCATAAGAACATACCTCATCTTCGATTGCCATGAAACACATATTTGCCACTTCATCTTGACTATTATTCCCATTTTGTTCTTCGTCGTCGTTATCGTCCCATATGGTTTGGAGTGCCTTTTTCTTAAAATTTTTCTTTTTATTTGGACACTCGGTTCTCTTGTGACCAGACTTGTCACAATCATAGCAAACAATTTTTTTGTTCTTATCTTCCTATTTTTCTTTTTTTTTTTTTTTGAAATTTTCGATTACTACGAAAACCTTTCCATTTTTTGACAAGAAGGACCAAATCATCAAATTCTTCATCGCTCATATTTTCATTTGAAGTTCCTTCTTCAATTGCCGATTTTAATGCAATTTGTCGTTTAGGAGGTTCCTTTGATTCCTTCTTGCTTTTTCTCGTTTTCTCCTTATTCTCGGCATTGTTTAGCTCATAGGTCATTAATGTACCGTAGAGCTCTTCCAAAGGATATGTATTTACATCCTTAGTATTTTCGATCAAAATCCTCAATGGACTCCATTCCTCCGATAAGGACCTAAACATTTTGCTCACAAGTTCACCGTTAGTAAATTTATGACCAAAGCCTTTAAGACCATTTACAATATCGGTAAAACGAGTAATCATATCAACAAAGGCTCATTTTATTTCATAAAGAAAATTTCAAATTCTTTAACTAGCATATTTATCTTTGTTTCCTTAACTTTACTTGTGCCAACATGAGTAATTTCAAGAGCATGCCAAATATTATATGCCGAATCACATGTACTAATTCGATTAAATTCATTTCTATCAAGTGCACAATAAAGTAGATTTTTAGCCTTGACATTTAATGATAGTTTTCTCTTATCTTCATCATCATATTTTTTTCTAGATTTGGGGAGAGTTTGATCCGGTCTACCATCTACTTTAATAGTCTTAGTGGAAGCATATGGATCATATTCAATAACTCTCCAAATATTGTAATCAATAGATTGAACATATATCATCATCCTAGCATTCCAATAGTTATAATAGGTAACATCAAAGAAAGGAGGTGGGTTTGTAGAGTGCCCTTCACTATTTTGAAAAACTTGGTTAGCCATTACTCAAGATTGTAGAATAAAAAAAAAAAAGAGTACCAAGCTCTGATACCAATTGCAAGCCCAAGAACAACTAACCAAGAGGGGAGTGAATTGGTTATTTGATCCTTTTTCGAAAATAAGCGCAAATTTAAACAAATAACTATGAATAAACAAGATAACACAAAAGTAATAAGAGGAAGGGAAAAGAGAGTGCAAATGATGTAATAAGTAGGTTCGATCCAATCACGATCTACGTCCCCCGTTACCAAGCTCTCCATCACGATCAAGACGTTTTTCACTATATTGATTGACTTATGGTGCAATCCAACATTCTTACAACACTTTCGATGACTTACAAGCAAGGAGCACCGTTCTTTTACAATGTTAAAATTTTCGGAATTTCAACTCGACCCACAAGTTTGAAAGATAAGGAGTATACAAATGAAAACTTCTCTTGCAATAAATGATATAATTGAAGTTGAATACAACAAGAGAAGATGGCTAACACTTTAATAGATAGCAATGATTGAAGCTCAAGTGTTAGAAAAGAAAAACAATTTGATAAGAATGATTTTCAAAAGTTTGATCAATCAAATATTTTTCTAATAAATAGATTGAAGAAATAGATGTATAAAGGTAATTGAGTAGATAGATTAGTGATATCTCACTTTAAATGCTCATATCAAGTCTTTTATTGAATGCAAAGTGATCTAGTATTTATAGCAACAAAAAGGTCAAAAGTTCTGCTCTACCGGACGAGGATGCCGGACGTCTGCTATCTTCCGGACAGTCAAATAACCCTTTGTTGTTTAGAAATCAGAACGTTCGATATCTTGACAGTTGGACAAACCTATCAACGTCCGCTAGTATAACTGGACTCGTTTGCTAGACCTATCGGATGTGTCCTCTAGAACAGCATTTTTTTGAATTTTTTTCTTTCTTTAAATAATGTAGCAAAATGTAAATTTATGAAAGATGTTTCCAACATGGGACTTTTTGACATTTCTTAAAGTATGTAATAGGTTCATGCTTCTTTATGCAAAAAAAATCATGTTTGTCGTGCGAAGAAACGTTGCTTGAGCTTCAAATGACGTATATGCCAAATACTCAAGTGTTTTGCCTTAAAATTTGAAATAAAGGTGTCTAAATATATTTTCTTCTAATTTCTTCTTGAAGTGATCGTTGTCTTGATATGTAGCTTGGTTTCTACTTTGTCCAAACTTGCGGGAGCTCCGCTTGTCGTAAACTTTTATAATCACTTAAATACAATTGTTAAATAAAATATGTTTGTTATAATCAAAACGAGAAATCAACTGTAGGTCAACACAAATTCCCGTGATAAAAGTTTGTAAATTGTTTGTTGGTCTTTGTAAGTGTGTATGTGAGAAGAAGGGATGGCGTCCTCCCATGATTTCCTTTTGTGTAGAAGTAAATGAAGAATTATTCTTCATTTATTCTTTAGTGTTAAAGGGCTAAATCAATGAAATAATAAACCTACATAAGGGTTTTGGTTACACTTCTCAAAACTCTTAATATTGAATTGGGGCATAGCAAGCTCAAATAAACAATTTGATCCACTTTACGTCTTATTACCCGTGAGGTGATTGTAGTTTCCATGACTAATTTAAATTTTGATTTTCTAAGTGTTTGCTTACTTCCACGGTGATATCACTTCATCCAAATAACAATTTACCTTTACTTTGGCCTATGAAATACATAGAACAAATGCGAGAAGGAATAAAAATATCTTCTTGGCTCCATGCTCGAGCCTATTTCTACTTTTGATAGGAATTTTGGCTTCATTCATAGCCATAAAATTCGTGTAGAGAGGATTTGTTACGCAACAACAAAAGAAATAATAAGATGAACCCGTGGTAGACAACTTTGCCCCTCGGCTCAATTAGTAGTGACCAACTCTTTCGAAATTGCTCGTGATAACTGGGCTAAAATTCTAGACAAATTGGATCCTCCCCCGTTCGATTAAAAATGGGACTCTTAGCTAAAGAAAAATTATGTGACATGGTCAACAACCTAACTCGATTTTGCTTTTAACATAATTTGTTGATAAAGTATTAGATGGTGAACAATAAATTAAATAAAAATTCTAATATCTTTTCTTGTTTGACTCTCGTGTGCTCAGAAAGTGATATAAAATGTCAACAAAATTTAGGGGCATGCTTTAAATGAGATTTGATGCTACCAAAAATCGTACCTATCAATTTCCTGAGGATGAGAACTAAGAAAGAGCAGGAATAAGGTCTTTCGGTACCTGAAACAAAGGTAACGAAGTGTGTCCTCATCGCCCTTCCGATACTTAAATTAGAGGGGGAATTTATGCGGAAAGATATATGCTGAAATTGTATGTAAAGACGTACCTGAATAATGATCAAAACCTTTGTATTTATAGAGGTAGGTAGTGCTCTCCTAGTAGGATTAAATAGTGCACACTCGATAGGACTAAATCAGTTGGATATCCTTATTTCAAAGAGTCCTATCTGGGAAGAGTATTTTATTTGTACTACAATTACAAGACCACTCATAATTTAGATAATATAGTTGAGATAGTCCTCATAAATGTAGGAGGACTGAGTTGATGTGTTTGAATCAGATTAGAGTCCTTCATGTGTAGGACTTCTTTTTGGCGTAGGCAGGAAGGTGCCTGAAACTATGTAAAGGAAAGTACTCAAATATTTGCATGTTTTGGGCGTCAAGAAGACCTTCCCAAAGACTTATCTTGTGGACCTTGCCAATCAAATCCTGTGGAGGTATGGTATTAGTCCTTGAGGATTTCAGCCCGAGGACACCTTTAGCCCGAGGACTCTATGACCAATATGCGATGAGCAGGCACATGTGAGTCCTTGGGAAGAACACCTCGAGGATATGCAAAAAGTGACCACATCAGGATTGAAGCTGTTATTGCTATTTGAAACGACCCAATAGCATGTGTCTATAAAAGTTTAGTCCAAACAGGATGGGCTCACACTCGAATCCGAGCCTAATTATGGGCTGCATAAAGTAGATTGGAGCTTTAGCTATAGCTTTGATCAAAAGTGGTTGGTTTCCATACACCAGATCCCAGTCCAAGGAAGAGTGATGGAATGAAGATGGTGAGATGAATCGATGATGATCCAGAACTTTCCTGCAATTCATTTACGGCTGCATACCCTATACTATGCAACAAAAGCATTCAACTACATTTTTTCGCGTGCTCTAACGAACGCCAAGATCCAATTGAGTTTCCCAGAACACAGTTCCGCCACTTTTAGCAATTCAATAACTGTAAATTCAGACTGTATAACTCAATTGCTGGAATATGGGTCTCTACAGAATCCATACACTATAAATGAAATAGTATCCTGGTGCGCTCAAAAGGGTTCCTTATTTTCTGGCATTCAGCTTCATTGTCACATTCTCAAGACGGGTTTTGCTAACAATGTTTATATAAGCACTTCCTTGATTTATATGTATGGAAAATACGGTGAAAATGTATTGGCTCATAATCTGTTTGTTGAAATGCCTAAAAAAAATGCTGTCACTTGGAATTCTTTGATTTCTGGTTATGTGAACTCCCACTATCCTGGAACTGCTATTGAATTATTCATCAAGATGCTAAGCGAGGGCATTTCTGTCACGCCCTTCACTGTTTCGTCTGTTTTGATAGGATGTTCACAGTTAGAAGACGCTATGCTCGGGGTTCAAGTGCATGGCTTGAGTCTTAAAGCTGGGTTCGGGTTTCATGCTGTTGCAGGGAGTAGTTTGATTGATATGTATGCGCACTGTGGGAAAATCGAGGATTCAAGAAAAGTTTTTGATCGAGTAATAGTAAAAAATGTAGTTACATGGAATTCGATGATTAATGGGTATGCCCAGAAACAATGCTCCATCAAAGCAATGATTTTGTTCAGAGAAATGCTTCGGTCTGCTGTCGAGCCGAATTATGTTACATATAATAGTTTGTTGAGCTCATTTTGCTGCCAGGATGATTTAGATCATTGCAAGCAGATTCATTGTTGTGTAAGTCGGGAGGGTTTAGAATCTAACATTTATTTGGCGACTACATTAATGACTGTATACTCAAATTCAGGCTGTTGCTTAACAGATTTCTATAATATCTGCTGCAATGTTACAGTATGGGACCAAATTGCATGGAATGCTGTAATTGCTGGATTTTCTAATTTGGGGATTGGCAAGGAAGCCCTACTAAGCTTTTCGAGAATGAGGCAGGAAGGCATTACTGTCGACTTTTTTACATTCACAAGCCTGATAAAAGCATTGGGAAGCAGTTCATCCCTAGAAGAGGGAAAACAGATCCATGCTCTTGTTCTCAAAACAGGTTTTACTTTAAATAATTACGTACAGAATGGGCTCGTTTCCATGTATGGAAAATGTGGTAAGATTGATGATGCAGAGAAGGCATTCTCTTCGATGGATGACCACGATGTGATTTCATGGAATTCTATAATTACAAGCTGCGCTCAGCATGGTTATGGAAGCCAAGCTGTACAAATGTTCGAACAAATGAGGAGACGTGAGATTAAACCCAATCTGACCACTTTCCTTGCAGTCCTCACTGCATGCAGCCATGTTGGATTGCTTGAGAAAGGCTTAGAGTATTTTGATCTGATGAAGAAAAGTAACGATTTCCTTCCACCACCCAAGTTAGAGCATTATGCTTGTGTCGTGGATCTCTATGGACGAGCTGGTTATATCAAAGAAGCAGAGGCTTTCATCAATAGCATGCCAATTGAAGCAGGGCCATCAGTATATAAAGCTTTGCTAAGTGCTTGTCAAGTTCATGGTAATAAGAAAATCGCTGTACGTTGTGCAAGAAAGCTCGTGGAACTTTGCCCTAATGATCCAGCTATATATGTATTACTGGCAAATGTTCTGGCGACTGAAGGAAGTTGGAATGATGCAGCAAGCGTGCGAAAACTAATGTGTAACAAAGGGGTGAGAAAAGAGCCAGGCTACAGCTGGGCATGACATGAGTAAGTGCTCATCTTTTGATGTTAGACAGGTTAGATGCCGATCCCTCTACAAGTATTTTAAACAAATAGGCTACCACCAAATTGCCAGACTAAACCGTAATGACTGAATTTTCATTCAGTGTCCATTGGAATTAGTAAGAAACAAACTGTGACAGCCCCTTTGGATCTACCTTTTTCTTGTTCAGTTTTTCATTCTTATTCTCTTGAAGATTTTATTTTTTACCGCGAAGTATGGAAGTTTTCATTCCAAAGATTTTTGAAATCTTAGGATCCAAGGGAGTTGTACACTTTCTATTATTTTGCTTTAGCACTAATATTGAGAAGAAAGTGAGTTCCTACTCTCTTCTGCATAACTGTATGTAATAGGCAGCTTATTCGTAGAGCGACTGCGGGAGTTTGAAGTGCCAGCCATTGAAAGAATGGGATCGGGAGCAATTTAGGGTGTCCAACCAAGGAAAATGCTTTTTATACATCATTATATACGGATTCTTTTACAGATTAATTAGGTGGTAAAAAGAAAGTGGGAGGATTTTATTTTTTCAGTTGGTTGATGAAATTTTTATGTGATGATGAAAGCCAAACAAGCACAAGATTGGCTCAACTTAATATGTTTTGGCACGTCATATTCATTTGAAAATTACATCTTTATTGGCATCAGGAAAGAATTTGGATAAGTATTGCCAAACTATCTATATCATGATTAAAAGTTAAAACTCCATAATGCCGAAGATTACCAACTATGGAATAATCAAATAAGATGCGACATTAAAGAAATAAATAAATACTAGTATGCGTCTTGTGCGCTGCACGAATTTTGTATTTATTTTGGTTTTATTAGCGTAAAATTTATAGATTGTACAAAAAGTATTTGGAAATAAGAAATGTTTGTTTGATTCTCATCTTTTGGTCGACTGTATATTTTATGTTACGATAATTTATTTTTTTTCTTATAAATAAGTATAATGAATGTTGTGATTGTATATATGTCAACGATAATTTATTTTTAATTATTTATTGTATTTTTTTGTTTAATGTAGATAAATATATTTTTTTTATCTGATATTGCAAATAAGTTGTAAATTGAATTTTGCAAAATGCTTTTCTTTAGCAACTTCGATTCGAAAGGCTATACTTGTAGTTCAAAAATAACCCATGCAGTTGTAAATTGAAAGGGAATATCCACATACACAAACATTTAAATAACAAACTCGGGTTCGCACGTAAAATAACTTGAAATGGTACTTACTGGATGACCAACTTCCTTGTTAGTGTAAGAATTAAAATCCTAACAGTAGGCCTATTTTTCGGACGATACAACAGTCACTCCAAAGTTGATAGGGCAAAAAATTTTTTAAAAAAAATTAAATAAATTTTATTTGAAATAAAAAAGAATTAAAAAGAAATTTAAATAAATTGATAAAAAAATCAATTATTTATAAAGTAAATTTTTCAATAATTAAATAATATTTATGTATTCTTCATTTAATTTCCATAACTTTATTTTATTTTTTACTTCTAAATAATTTTAAACGAATTTTTTTTACTTATATAAGTAATTTTTACATATATTAGAAATATTTTTTGTTAATATGTTTATTTTTAAATTTTTTTTTACTAAAAGTGAATTTTTTTTTTTTTACTTATAAAAGTGGTCAGCACGGAGTAAGACAGGAGGTATGAAAAGTTGCGTGTTATATAGATTCATACACTATATATATAATATAATAATATAAGCAAGTGAGTTGATTTGAAAAGGCGTGGCCATAGCGTATAAAAATGGAGAACGGAAAAGTACAAAAAAAAAAAAATTGAATAATCCTTCGTGCACGGGACCACACTATATATAATTTTTTTAAATTCTTTTCTCTTCAATTTTTTTAACCTACAAATAACTTTTCCGTTAAAATTGAAAAATTAAATTTTATTTGGAAGAGAAAAGAATTAAAAAGAAAAAAATAATTAATTTTTTTTTAAGAAAAAACCCATTTGTTAACACATACGTTTAATCTCCGTTTAACTATTTTCGATATTTATGTAGATCATTCCATGTCTCTACGATATAATTCTCAAAATGAGTTTCGAGAGAATGTAAAATATTTATCGATTCGACTATCATACAATCGTCGATGAATTTTTAAAGTTAGCTTGTTATCGAAAATTTCGAAATAGTAATAAAATAATTGATTTTTTTAAAGAAAAACGACTTATGCGTATTTTTTAACACATACGTTTAATGTCCGTTTAACTATTTTTGATATCTATTTAAATCATTCGATATCTCTACGATATAGTTCTCAAAATGAGTTTCGAGAGAATGTAAAATATTTATCGATTTGACTATCGTACAATCGTCAATAAATTTTTAAAGTTAGCTTGTTATCGAAAATTTCGAAATATAGTTTGAAAATGCCTACTTTGATATCCCATAACATTTGCTATGATTGACCGTTTCACACACCGTAAACGACGTGCAATACTATGCTTCGAGTATTTCAAAACGATATTAAGAATGTAATATTTCGATTTCGTTTGATATCCCGTAATGAGCGTGAAAATGAACACAAAAACATAAGTAAAAATAAATAAAATTCATTTCTCTCTCTGTGCACGGAGACCACACGTAGTTATCTTATTTTTTTTCTTTCTTTTTTTCCTTTTTAAATAAAAGCTAATACCTCTTTATACTATATATATATATTATTTTTTTTAATTTTTAATTTTTTTGCAACTTGAAACAAACTTTTTACTATGTAAAGAAATATACTTAAAATTTTGAATTAATATTTAATCTAAAGTAATATTCAGATAAATTTAATTTAAAAAATTCAATATTACTAAAAATATTACTATAAACTTAAATATTGTCTGAAATTATAAGATATATCCAACAACGATGATATAATTTTTTTTTTTAGTTTTCTATATCTATAATAATGTAAAAAAAAAAAAAAGAATATCCATGCACTCTATGCACGGAGGAAAGCATCGTTTTTGCTCCCCACTTGAAAAAAAAATGAAATTTTAAATAATTGAAAAAAATTTACGTCATACCACATAAATTTTTTTGAGCAAAATGATGTATTGAGAAAAAAGTTGCGAAAAAATAATAAATAATAATAAAAAAATTGATTTATTTAAGAAAAAATGACTTATACGCATTTTTTAACACATACATTTAATATCCGTTTAACTATTTTCGATATTTATTTAAATGATTCGATATCTCTAATATAGTTTTCAAAATGAGTTTCGAGAGAATGTAAAACATTTAAGATTCTTACAATCGTCGACGAATTTTTAAAATTAGCTTGTTATCGAAAATTTCGAAATAGTAATAAAATAATTGATTTTTTAAGAAAAAAGATTTATGCGTATTTTTTAACACACACGTTTAATGTTTGTTTAACTATTTTTTATTTTTTTTAAATATTTGGGTTGTTTATATTATAAATTTTTTTTAATTTAAAATTCTTTTCTCTTAATAATTCCTAACAGAAACTTAGTTTTGATTTGCATTATAAATAATTTTTCTTTTCAACTTAAAATTCTTTTTTGATTTCTTTCTCTTTAATTTTTTTACTCACAAGTAATTTTTTACCTCTTAGAAATATTTTCTATCATATATTATTAGTATTTTTATTTTTTAATAATTTCATATAATATTTAATTTTATAGTAATAAAATATTAAAAAAATTTACTTTAAAATATTTTATTATACTGTAAGAAACTTCTGAAACACATAATTTTTATACCTCCAACCACTCCATGCTCAACCACTATTATATAGATATATATAGTAGGGATATAAGAAAAAAATTACTTTTATATAAAAAAATAAAAAAATATTTTACAAAAAGTTACTTTTAAGTAAAAAATTTGAAGAAAAAAGAATTAAAAAGAATTTTAATTTTTGTTGTTCACATTTTAATTTTTTTTTTTCAGTTTATAATTCATTTCTCTTAATAATTCCAAACAGAAATTTAGATTTGAGAATTTTTTTTTTGTGTAGTTGTACGTTATAAATAATAGTTTTTTTAATTTAGAATTCTTTTTAATTTTTTCTTCAAATTTGTTATTATTAATCAGTATTTTTTAATAGTTTGAGAGAAAATTTAATTTTCTAGTAATAATTCAATGTATAAAATGATGAAAAAAACATATTCACTTCGTGTATGGAGAAAAAAATTTCGTCATATCACATAATTTTTTTGAGCAAAATGATGCATTGAGAAAATTGTTGCGAAAAAAGAATAAATAGTAATAAAATAATTAATTTTTTAAAGAAAAACGACGTATACGCATTTTTAACACATACGTTTAATCTTCGTTTAACTATTTTCGATATTTATTTAGATCATCTGATATCTCTACGATATAGTTCTCAAAATGAGTTTCAAGAGAATGTAAAATATTTATCGATTCGACTATTGTACAATCGTCGATGAATTTTTAAAGTTAGCTTGGTATCGAAAATTTCGAAATAGTAATAAAATAATTGATTTAAAAAAAAAAAACGGTTTATGCGTATTTTTTAACACATATGTTTAATGTCCGTTTAACTATTTTTGATATCTATTTAGATAATTCAATATCTCTATGATATAATTCTCAAAATGAGTTTCGAGAGAATGTAAAACATTATCGATTCGACTATCGTACAATCGTCGATGAATTTTTAAAATTAGTTTATTATCGAAAATTTCGAAATATAGTTTGAAGATGCCTACTTTGACATCCCATAACATTTGCTATGATTAACCGTTTTATGTGCAATACTATGCTGCGAGTACTTCAAAACGACATTAATAATGTAATATTTCGACTTCATTTCATATCTCGTAATAAGCCTGAAAATGAACAAAAAAACATAAGTAAAAATAAAATAAAATTATTTCTCTCTTCGTGCACGGAGGCCTTCCTTCCTTTTTCTTTCCTTTGTGCACGGAGAGATTATTATTATTTTTTTGTTGTGTAGTTTTACGTTATAATTTTTTTTAAAAATTCTTTTTAATTCTTTTCTCTTTAAATTTTTTACTTACAAGTTATATATTGTAAAAAAATTTCTATCGCATATTATCTCTATCTCTATCTCTATCTCTTTTTCTTTTATATAAAAAAGTGATTTTTTTCTTATATCACTATTATATATATCTATATCGGAGTGGGGGAGGAATGGAAATTTCGTGTTGCAGTAAATTTGAAGATAGTGTATAACAAAATAAAATATATATCAAGCAAACGACGGCGTTTTTGGCCCCCAATTGGAAAAAAAACGGAATTACTACAATAAAGATGAATCAAGACACTGTTGCTTTCTACGGTACCCTCACATTCCCCATTTTATATAGTAGGGAAATAAAATTCCTATCTAGTTTGAAATTTGTAAAATTACGCGGGCAATATATGCAATTAGGCAAAATACGGAGGGTTATTTTGGTCCATCAACCTTCCTAGGGTTTTGGTTTGAACGCTAATGAAACTATCAAACGAGGCCGCAGACCCAATTCTTCCCTCTCAGCAGCTCTAGCAATATTCATCATCTGTATCTTCCGGTAATCTTTCTACTATTTATCTTTCCTTATAATTTATTTGTATCTATATACTATAAGTATCTGTATCTATTTGTTTGCGCACATTTTTTATTAAATAGATCATTCTGCAACTAGATCGTCATTTATAGTAATAATACGTACAATTATATTGGGGAATTATCCGTTTTCAATTGTGAAGAGGGTTTAGTTTGAAATTATTTTTTTTGAACAAAATTGTTGTTGTGTAAGTATAGCTATGAAATGTTGGTTGTGTACCTTTCGTGTAGTAGTGATACATTATGAAGTTAAGAAAAAGTGTTAATATTGTCAAAGATTTTCGGTGACTAAAGTGTTGTAGGGCTGAAATAAATGGATTGAGTTAGGCCACTCGAAACAAGGGATTTGACGAAATATTCTGGACAAGTTTAGAATTTTTTATGGGGGTGTAAATTAGATCTCTATGCATATATTTCAAAATTATAATTGAAACATCAAATTATGAGTTTAGAGATCTTGGTTCAGATTGTTGAGTCAAAGAAGATAGCCTACTTTTGGTTGGACATAATTTGTCTGTTAATTGGGTTATTTTTTTATTCAGGTGCTTAACCTTTGTTTGCAGTTGAACAATTTTCCAAGATGCAGAACGAGGAGGGACAAAATATGGATCTCTACATTCCCAGAAAGTGGTGTGTGTCTTTTCTGTGATGCTATTATTCAGTCTTTTTATGCCAATTCTTGCCTTTTTGTATTAGACTTAAAAGTGATACTTGTGAGGAGCATGATGTGGTTATGAGAAATTTTGTGTTTGGTGCAGTTCTGCCACAAACAGGCTGATCACGTCCAAGGATCATGCATCTGTCCAGATCAACGTTGGTCATTTGGATGAAACTGGCCGATACACTGGCCAATTCTCCACCTTTGCTCTCTGTGGATTTGTCCGCGCTCAGGTTTTTATCCTTCTATGATTTGGGTGCATTTTAAATCTGATGCTGCACCTTTCTTCTGGTTTGTTCTGAAGCTATAAATGATGCTCATTTGATTTTGTTATATATATATATATATATTTTTTTTTTTCCTCTCTATTACTGATATTACGGGAAGATATTTTTTGAATAATTCTAATAAGTAATAACTACTATTGCCTATGGAACAATTTCCCCTAAAAGTTACTAAATTTTCCCTCTGCATTGTTCGTATTGGTCTTATTTTCTTCTAGTCATCAAAATGTAAATATTGAGAAAATTTTAAAGTTGTAGGCAATGAAAAGGGGAAAGAAATAAAAAGATTTTCTTTAATTTTGCTGCATCGGCCTATATTGATGATAGAGAAATCACTGATATTCACATTAAAGAGGGGGAAGTCAACAATCTTAAATATTATAAAATTCTATTCAATCCGACTGGACCAAGTAATATACCACCACAAGGTTTTAAATTCTTAGGAGCCCCTGGAACCGTAAATTATGTATGAGCTGGTTAGACAAATAGGTAGAACGTGTAATCTATCATTAGCTAGAAGTAGAATTAGAATGGTGTGTTTATAGAGAGACATCAAGTGTCATGCAAGGCATTTCGAGGCTTAGTTGATCAAGTCCTTCAAAGTATTGGTGATCTTCACTTGATAAAGTGCTTCTACTGTATTGCTGTAGTTATAGATTACTGTGACTATCTCGCTGCTAACCCATCGGAGATGGACCCCCAACCTCAATCCCCTAGAACACACCCGTTAAAACTGGCATATAAATTTATCTGTGTGCTTGCCTACACTTGAATATTTGTCTGCTTGATCTATCCTTTCCTCTTTATTCAATTGTTGACCATCTATTTGGCAATTTATTCTTTTATCTGTTATCAGTGTTATATAGATGATTGGATTAGATATTTTCTTCAGTTTCATTTTAAGCTGATTTGTGTGACCTCTGGATTGTTTGATGCTTAGCCTTTTCAAGTTGTTTGATTATACTTTATTGACACAGTTAAATTTCCATCTTTTATGTAGCAGAACTGTTGAACTTCACATTTGTTTTCTTAAAACATTATTCTATTACCATTCATAATGGAAGATTCATTGTGAGATATATGGTAGTGGTCATATAGTTCTCGACTTATGTAATATGTTTGATGCTAATTATTGTGAGTTAACCAACCATTTTGCAGGGCGATGCTGACAGTGCTCTCGACAGACTCTGGCAGAAAAAGAAAGTTGAGGTCCGACAGCAGTGATGCGTTTTGGCTTCTGGTCTCAAGCAGTTCAATTTCTTTGCTTATGCTTTCTTTCTGGGTCTCTGTTATAGTTCCCTTTTAGAATCTCCATCTATGAAGTTTTACTATGACTTCTGTGCTAGAATTGAAAATTAATGTTTATTAAAAATGGTTTTGGAGATTTTTTGCCTGAGGTGTGAAATTTTGTTTTTTGTTTTTTGCCTCTTGATGGAAACTGTGTTTAAATTCTGTTTAAATTCCTTAGACTATGCTACCTACACAGGTCCTGTACAGGTGCACACACATGAAGGTGGACTCCACACATGGGTTCCACAAGTGGGGTCCACCCCCATGTGAGATCCCCTATACAGGTCCTGTGCAAAGGGGCCTGTGTACGTAGACTAATAGAAATTCCATTAGCTACAATCCGTGTCTCACTTTTCATGCTTGGCTTGTTTTCAATTATCAATTTCGTGCCTATATGCTACTTCAAACTGAATATTTAACTATTATTAATTGTCACGTCTTCGTAGTTATTTTATTTTATTTTTAAATGAAAATCTCGTGTGGTTTTACTTTAAGCTGTTCGATATGCCTTATAAGCACCTTTAATTGCCAAATATGTCGGGGTGTAAAAGAAGCTCATTTTTCAACAAATAATGCAAAGCAAGCTGGTGAAATTAATAGGAGATCATACCTTTTCTATGGGGTAAATGCTTGTATTTTAGTTTGACGGAGCAAAAGACTATCTTACCCTTAGAAGTAATTAGACTCTCACGTGATTTTAGTAAACCATTAAATTTAGCTTAGTAATGATATCATTCCTTAGTCGCATCCCTAATTGATTTCAGGCTTTTTCATTGGTAGTTTAATTTGTTCTATTGGGATTCGCTTGACAGAAAAGAATAACCGAAATTAACTACGATAATATTAATCTAATGAATATTTGTGTAGTTCACCAAACATTCTTCACAGAAGAATAAGAAATCATCTTTTAAAGAAATGTTCCACCTAACCCCAATTCAGTATTTCAATCAAATTTCATTCCCATTTGTTCTCAATCTAAATATGACAACAATTCAAACGTTAAATTAGGATTTATTTTTTTTTTTTTATCTTTTTTTTTTGTCATTGTGAGTCACGCTAGCTAAGTATAAAAATATTAATCAAACTTGAAAAAATAATTTAACTTTTAGTCCCTGTTTTGTTCAACTGAAAAACTTATTAAATATAAGTCAAAGTCAACAATAAATTTTAACTACAAATTTTATCAACTTAATGAAAATATATTAAAAATCTTATTATGTAAACCTAATGGGGGCTTAATATGTAAATTTAACTAAGCATGTTAATTTTTAATTCGACTTGACTTGTCAAGTTTTTTGTGTGTGTGTGTGTGTATTTGTATAGACTTTTTAACATTCCTTAAAATGATTTTTATCTACTAGTATTTTAGTTTTATGTATATATACTAGTCGTATGCCCGTGCAATGCACGGACTTTGTTAATTTTTAAGTAATGTTAGTGTATCTAGCGTTAAGAGTTGATGTACATTAGATTAGATCAACAAAACAAACTTAATGCAATGAGGTAAATTTACATATAACGTTATCAATAAAGTACAGTCGTAAAACATCTAAAGAGCATAATGAAATAAAGGTAAACTTTGATGCTGACAAAAAATAATTAGCAAACAAGAGTTAAGTGTACAAGGGGACTTGAACAACATGCTAGCATCCTGGCCGGAGATGGCACCTTCTCATGAATCCCCTTTGACACAATATTAGATGCTTGACATGTAGATGATTTAGCTTCTTTACATTCTTCCATTGTTAATTGTAATCACAAAATTATATGTATATAAAGCAGAACTATTCACGATGTGCTTCAATCGTCAATCATCAACAAAGAAGTCGTTGGTGTCGTCAACATAAGTTTATTCTTTACTTTATATAATTTTTTTAATTTATTAATTAGCGATGGAGTTACATAGGTAATTTATGATATCTTTTATTTATAATACTAAGTTGAATAAGTAATTATCGAATGTTATTTCATTATCAATTAAATTTTCTGACGATATATTTAATTTTTATATTTTGTACTACTTATAGACAAAATTTTCTGCGATAAATGATATTTATGAAAATAATAATTTTTAATATTACAAACTAAAATTGCTTCTTATATCTTCAATTATTTTTTAACCATTATTCAATTTTAATAAAATTCTTTGAAAATAATCTTTAATTTGTTTTATAATTTTATTTGAAGACTGAAGTTTTATTGATACATTAAGTAATTTAAAAAAAAAAAAAAATTGTTGCCGAAGAAAACATGGTTGTTAATCTATAATATTATTTTGTTACCTATATGCTATTTTGTTGATAATATTTGTTTTTAAATTTTTATAGCATTATTTCTGACATAGTTTATGTTGGTAAATTAAATTTATGAAGTAAGTGTTTTTAATTGTTACATAAGGAAAACCCTGACTCGAAAATTTTGACAGTAAAACTATTGAGAAATAAATTTCTTAAAATTTAGGGTCTTACTTAAACGTGGTGTTTTAAGTGACAGGCTTGTTTTTCTAAAGGTTGCGTGAGATTATCTCTTTTAATAATGTGTGGAGGGGGGAGAGAGAGAGAGAGAAAGAGAATAGTGGAGGAACCAGTTTGGAACCAACCTAGTGTGAAAATGGCCCAAAAATGAATAGTAAAACTCCACCCTCTTTTATAGTAAGTAGGGGGGAGAGAGAGAGACCATCCTAAGTTTCGGTGGCAATGAGTCCCTATTTATTATCATTGGAGTTGAGATGCAATTTAAGAAATTAGACAATGAATCGACGAATGATAGATAACATTGCTCTTTCTCAAAATATAGTATAATATGATCAGCCAAATCTCCCAACAATTTATTAACTAAGTGTGTTGCACTTGTTTATGACTAAATAAATGGAGAAAAAAATAAATATATGTGTTTAGTGATTTGATATAAAAAAAATTTGAATGTGTCATGCATACGGATTATTTTATTTCCATTATTAATATTAGACATTATTAAGCTCCAAAGTTCCATTAGGTTTTCTTGTGTTCTAAATTTCTCAGGCGCCAATTATCATCAAGAGAATCCAAAAAACAAAATTCCAATTGTTCAGAGAATTAGATCGATTCTCACATTGATGGCCAAGAAAACTCTGTAGAAGAAGCAAGTTTCAATGCTCTTTGAGAAAGCAAGCCACCATTGTGGGGAGGATAGAGACCATCTAATGCAAATTAGCCTTTTATTTCTTTGTTTCGTTGTTAGAGGGATCAAAGAACACATTTCGTTTCACTTTCCCCCCTTGTCGCCTTCATTAAGAAACCATCAAGCCTCCTTTGCGCCGTCTTCCTCATAAAAGCCGTCGGGTTGACCCCAAATGAGTGATTACAAAAAGACAAAAAGAAAAAAAGGAGGATGGGAAACTCTATCGTTATGAAAAGCTCATCTCAATCTTTTTACATAATTCATATAGAATAATATTGTATGAAATTAAACTTATGTAACTTAGATGTAGTGTGAACAACTTGTGAGATATTCTATTTTTATTATTAGACATCTGAACTGAATTTTTCGATCATGTTTGTTATACCGTAAAGAATTAGAGGGGATTGGATTTAAGGCAAATTAGGGTGAATAAAATGTACAAGTAAAAATAAATAAATAAAAGAAAAAACCCCTATAATATTTTTTCTTATAAGTGAAATTAGTAATGGTTGATTTTATTACTTACAAGTAAATATTTTAGTTATAAGTAATTTATTTACTTAAAACTTTTTACCTATTAGCATATTTTCCTTACTAGTAATTCTTTCAGTTATAAGTTATTCTTATTATTACTATTATATATATATATATAATACGTTATTTTTTTACTCATAGGTAATTTGTTATACTTGTAATAGAATTTTTTTAGTATAAGTGATTTTAACTTATGTGTGATTGTGTGAATGTTTTAGTTAAAATTATTTTCTATCTATAAATGAATTTTAAAATTTTTTTTTTACATGTAAGTAACTTAAGTATTTCAGTTTAACTAATTGTTATTTTAATGTATAAAATGTTGAATAAATTGTGCAGTCTAAACCCATCTAATAGATTAGAGTGCTAAAAATTAGATTTTTTTTTTTTTATAAATTTTGATAAAAATAAATCAAATGTTTGAATGAAAAACTACAAATCTCACAAATTATATGATTAAAATTACTTATTAGCTTTAACTTAAATTTTTATTTAAAATTTTAAATTAAGCTCTTGTTTGAGCTTCATTATTTGGTAAAAATAGATATTAGAATAATAATTTTTAGAGAATATACAATCGAAAGGACAAAAAAGAAATAGGTTTGAATGTAATATTATTTTACTAAGAAAATATGTTGTGAAAAAATGGTTCTTTTAAAATTGAACTAGTCAAAGGTCCTTATTTTCACTTTAACTTTTAAAAACTTGAATATTATCACATTAACCTCTTGAATGGTAAAAGACAGAGATGCTCTTAAATATATTATGTAGTTACAAAATATTAAATTTTAAAAGACATTATTACTCTTTTAGTTAATAATTGAAAACCAATCACTTCCCCACTTATAAAACTGTAGAACGAGTTTCAAACACAGAAAAACTCTCATTTTTATCTGCTTGAACATCAAAATATCAAAAAATTTCAAACGCCGAAACCAGAATTTTTTTCAAATCAATTACTTCAAATTGGTAAGTATATTTTTACACATGCTTAATTTCGATTTTAGTAAATTAGTGTACGTTTGAGTAGTTAAACAACACAGTAGTTAGTAGAATTTTTTTTAACAGATCTATAATTTATTTCTTTAGAATCATAGAAAAATAAAAAATCATACGCAAAATAAACAGTCCGACGATTAAATGTGGGATGTTAACGAAGATTGTCTAACTGTCGGCTGTTAGACGACTGTCTAATAGTCGACCATCAACTGTTAGACAATCGGCTGTCTAACAACCAACTGACAGTCGATTGTCTAACAGCCAACTGTCGACTTTAAACAGCCGACTGTCGACGGTAAAACAGTCCACAGTCGGCTGTTTTTCTGACTGTTTTACGATTTTTTATTATTATTAATTTTTGTTTTGGCAATTGTCTTATAATTTTAATTAAAAATTGATTAAATATTTGAATTTTTGCTGTTGTAATTGATTTAAAAATTCTATATTGTCATGTAGATATGATAATCCCGGTCTGCTATTTTCAATGATTTCGAACTGAATGAAAATAATAGATGGGAATGGAGATAGACGAGTGATGTATGTGGTTCTATTGCAATTTTCGTAACAGAGAGTACATCATATGCGGAAGTGTACCAAGATTTGCAAAATAAGCTGAATGTTGAATTTTCTCAGTACGATATGCAACTGAGATATTTATTCAATGGTTATTGGGATTCATCCATTCCGATGCTATCTATATTTGTTACTAATGATACTGAATTGAATTATCTATTACAATTGAATAAAATGCATAAGACTCCGACTATTCTTGATGTGACTTTAGTTAAGAAGGATATTGTCGAAGGTGAACGCGAAGATTCAGATGGAGCGGATAATAATGACCGAGATTTTTGGGAGACAGTGGAGATAGTTACTGCAGATGATGTGGTTATTCCTGAGACAGTTGCTACTGATCGTGAAGTCACTGTTACGCACAGAATTTCGTCGACAGTTGAGGACAACGAAAATATAAATGATTTTACAAATGAAAATTTAATAGATTTATCCCGACAGAGACCTAAGTGGAGTGGGAGCTCAGGGGGTGGAACAAATGGATCGTCCTCCAATTCTTCGCGTGTGACTCCCGATGATGATGATTTGTATTTCGAGCAACTATTTGAAATCAAGAAAGATTTGCAAGAAGCTGTGCATCAAATGACATTAAAATATAACTTTGAGTTCAAGGTAAAAAAATCAACCAAGTCATTGTTGATAGTTGCATGCGTTGACGACAATTGCAGTTGGCGCTTGAGAGCGACTAAGATAAATATGAATGAGTGCTTTGTAGTTCGCAAATATGCATGGGACCATACTTACGAAGTGGAAATTTGTCGAAATGATCACAGGCAAGCTCGAGCATGGTTTATTGGTTGACAGATAATGCACAAGTATCAGAACCCACGGATGATCTACAGACCTTCGGATATCATTAACGACGTCCGTTGAGAGTATGGAGTGGTCATGAGCTACTAGAAAGCCTGGAAGGCCAAAGAATGTGCGTTGGAGGATTTAATGGGATCTACTAAGGAGAGCTATGCTAAATTGGTCAGGTATTGCCATAACATGGGGACAACCAATCCTGGCACGACATTTTTTATTGAGACGGGGGGCAATAATTGTTTTAAATATTTTTTCATGGCTCTCGGACAATGTATTCGGGGTTTTCGAAATGCAATGCAACTCGTAATTTTAGTTGATGGTACAACTCTGAAAGCTAAATATCAAGACAAATTAATTATTGTTACATGTTAAGACGACAATATCCAAATTTACCCTATTGCATTCGGCATAGTCGACAGGGAGAATGATCTGTCCATGCGTTGGTTCTTTTCTAAACTGAGGGAAGTGATTGGGGAAGTCAAAAACCTTGCCTTTGTAACCGATTGAGGACAATCTATAATAAACGGTATTGCTGAAGTTTTTTTCGAGGCACATCACGGGTATTGCATGTACCATATACAAAGTAATTTGAAGACTAGGTATCAGGGCAAAGGCATCGTTTCATTGTTAAGGAGAACAGCCGAAACTTACAGTGCTGAAAAGTGTAATAAGTTCATGTTCGAGATAGGAAGTAAATCATTACCGGCGTTGGAGTATCTGACGAACATGGGGATCGAACATTGGGCGCGGTCATACTTTTCAGGACGTCGATACAATATGATGATGTCGAATAACGCGGAGTCTCTCAATGCATTGTTTAAGAAGGATCGAGAGTTACAAATTCTCGCAATGATTGAGAATATTCGTAACAAGTTGCAACGGTGGTTTCATGACCGACGTGTGGCATCACAGAGTTGTACTAGTGTGTTGGCCACAGCTCAAGAGGAGAAACTCTTTAAGGCGGCAGAGGTTGTAAGAAAGTTGAATGTGAAAGCACTAGATGAGTTCCGCTTCTCCGTACAATGTGCACGTAATACGGTATATATGGTGGATTTGACTGATAACACATGCACTTGTACGAGATTTTAGTTGGAGAGTTTTTCATGTGAGCATGTAGTTGCGGTGGCCATGTATCGAGACTTTGCAGCGAGAACGTTATGCTCTTTGTATTATACGACTGAGTCTTGGAGAACAGCATATGCTGAGACGATATTTCCTCTACCGAATGAAGCCGAGTGGGAAGTTCCCGAGCACATTCTCCCGCTAAATAATTTGTTGCCACCAGCAGTTGAATCGCGTGGTCCTGGATGTCCAAGTACATCTAGAATACCATCTACCGGAGAGTTTCCTCGACCGCGTAGGTGTGACAGGTGCAGAGCCGTAGGACTCGACAATTTTGTACTAGTCAAATTCCCCTAAATGACAATTAGACAGGTACGTTAAATGAATAATATTTCCGTTTACTTTACACTATTCAATATTTGTTCTTCATAAATGTTCAATGTTCAATATTTATTTTTAATAAATGGTATTTATAATTATTCATATGAAAAAAATAGTTCCATACTCGGTATATGTGTAAAATAATAAAAAATCAACTTACAGAAAAATAATTAAAATTTCAATGTGAATGTTATATACATTAAACACAAATTTACAATTATTTCATAATATAAAAAATAATTAAATTTGCAATTCGAATGATACATATATTTAATACAAATTTACGGGTCACCATTAAATTCGAACAAATCACAAGTTAGCTTCTTTCTCCAATTCTGTATCCACGATTGGTTAATTTCATCAACCTTATATCCTATATTTAAAAATTCAACGTACTTAATGGCAAATATGCCGCAGTCGCCGCTACAATTGAACAAGAATGGATCAGTTCAGAACTGTGTAGCTAAAAAACTAAATCTGAAAGATAAAAATAACAAAATTCAAACACTTACCTTATAGACTTTCGCGTTGTCGTCGTGTTCTGAACAATCCGCAATCTGTCCTGTACAATCATCCCCACTCGTCTGGCCATCATAGGAACAATTACAGCTATGGACTCCAGGTTTTGCTCTAGTTGGCCTTGTGTCAAACATGAATGATCATCATCTCTGCCAACACCCCCTCTCCACCACCATCTCTGCCACCCCTCTCGATCATCATTTCCACCATCCTCTCTGTCCTCCCATCGCCTACCGGTTAAATCTCTTCTAAGTGCCGCTACCGTATCCTGAAGATCGACAACGCAAGACCGTAGCATTCCAACATCATGGGATAGATCGTCAACCCTCCCTGTCAACTCTCGTCCCATGTCGTCGACCCTCCCTGTCAGACAGTCGACCTTTCCTGTCAGATCGTCGACCCTCTCCGTCAACTCTTGTCGTAGCGCGTCGACCTCCTCCACTATAAATCCAGTCAGACGGGCATACAAATCATCACTGTGTACCGGAGATACACGGGGAACGTGAGAAGAAGATACCCAATGGCGACGCCAATGGCGACGGTGATGCTCTCGACGGAGGCGATGCCAATGGCGGCGACGATACTCTCGAAGGAGGTGATGCCAATGGTGGCGGCGATAACCACGGCGGAGGTGATCGTCGATCAGTTGGACCGCCCTCCTACATAAATAACATTAAAAATTATTCAATAAATTTATACGTCGACGATATTCAATAAATTATATTTAATTCACATACCCAATCTCGGTTTAGGCTCAGATCAGACATCTCTTCGTCTTGGGTGTGCGGAACGCCTAAATCCCGCACAAGATCCCGAGCCTCCTCTTTCATGGACGGTGTCAACTCAGGTATGATTTCAAGTTGACATATTGACATTTCAACTAGTTAACGATCATGAAAACAGATTTTAAACTACGTATAATATAAATCACAAATGCATAATACTTACCTGAGGATTGTCGAGGAGGGCCGATAACTGTTTCCCAGTGGGACATCCGTCTGCTCGCGACGATCTCCGATGATGCATCCGAGGGTATTGTGTCTTCCCTCGCTTCGCGAAGTGAGCCCCCAGTGCAGGGACTGTCTCATACACCCAAATCTACAACATATACACTTATTATGCATAAATGTAATATGCTAAAATTTTAACTTTAATTATATTAAACATTTACTTGCACTGCTAAGGACAATCCATATGTATCGTATTTACGCATTCACCACTGGGCCTCGAGTGTGATCTGGTGAAAACATGTATGGTGTTTTCGTTGCATCTCCGGTCCCATGAATAGTTGTTGAACGCATCGATATCGTCAACAACTTCCAAATGAAAAATGTCGATGACAGTTTTCTTGTGATGACACCTCATCACATTCTCAAAGATGTAGATCAGCTCAAGCTTCAATCTATCTAACATCTGGTCGCACCACCTGATCGCGACCATCAACTCGGGCAGATGCACCGACCCATGTCCCTGGAAATACGTCTTGTACAACCTATTACTTTTCTCAATGGCTGCCTCGTTGCCCGTAATCCTCAGTCCAGTGATCAGGCTAAACTCATACATCGAGAAACTGACGACCTTCCGCCCGAGGTCGAAGTAGAGGGAATCGCTGCCGACTAGCCTCAGAAGTCGACATAGAAGTGCATCAATGATCTGTCCTAAATATTGCACCTCTCGCATTTCGTACAGTGGCCACAAGAAGGACTGTCATAGCATATGTAGACCAGCTCCAACCCAGCAGTAAAACTCTCAAAGCTACTGTTCCAAGTAGCCTTCCCCGCCATCCGTCTCAACTCCCCATCTAAATGATATTCCATCCTGCAAAAATTCAAATGTTAGAACACTGAATAAGAGATAATAAAATAACGCATAATCTCAAAAAATCAAGGCAACTGAATTCTAACTACTATACAATACGCAAGACATTGACGCTAATAACAAAATAAATTCAATACAAATTTAAAAATTAAAATAAATTAGTTATAAAGAAAATTAATCTTGTATATTATATTTGGAAAATATATTTAGAAAAAAAGTTCAAATTAAATACATTTTTAAAAAAATTAAAGAATATAAATATTAATGGGCCGACTGTTAACAGTCACCGTCTTTTACGACCTATCGCCGAAAATCGCCATTGTCGACGATGGATAGGTCCAAAAATTACAAAAAATTCACATTTTTCACCCTAGTATGACCCACAATCTATTCATACATCTTCATCTAATTAAACCGAATAAATGTAAAATAATTAATTAATGAAAATTGGAACAAAAAATACAATTTCTTGATAGAAAACTAATCGGAATAGTTTGCTCGGTGGTAGATACGTTCTTCTGGTCGTCGATTGAAATCACTATGACATTGGTGGTTTCGACCGGTGGTTGATCGATCAGTTTTTCTGGAAATTGTGGTGTCAATTTTTTTTAGATCGGTCAATTAGAGAGGAAACTTTTAAACAGTCTGTAGCATTGAAGGGTAAAATCGTCATTTTAGTGTAAAGTTATGTTTTAACTTAATTTTTTTTAATTCATTTAATGGGTCAAAGGTCAATGTTAAAATTTGCTACAGTCCAAGAGTCATTTCCGTATATTTACTCGGTGAAGAATAAGCTTGAAAAAAATATATTATTAAAAAATAGAGCTCAAAAAAAGGTCTAAATTCAGCGAAAGAGTTTTAGGTGATCTTTTCTGCCTTGAACGTCTAGTCTACGGTCTACATTTGTCTAATCATTTAAAAATTGTCTAATCATTTGAAATTTTTCAAAACATAACCAAATAAATTTAGAATATGTTTGAGAGTGATTTTGAGAATTGATTTTTTGATCATTAGGAGAAAAGTGGTGTCTACATGTGAGAGAAGAAGTCAAATATGACTTCTGAAATAGTGAAATAACGATCAAAAAATTAATTTTTTAAACAAAAAAATCACTCCCAAACAGGTTGCTACAAAGGCTATGTAGTCACAAATTTTCCATGGAAAATGAAAAACAAATTTCATTTCTCACTTTTAGCTTGTTTGATAGCCAAAATTTTCTAGGCAAATGATTTTCTTGACTTTCCCTTCACGTGCCTGTTTTCTTGGCTTTTGATCCTTTTCTTGGCTGCTTTTTTAATATTTTTTATTTTAGGCAATGATAACAAATTTTAGGAACAATTGTAAAATAGGATATTGATTAAATTAACAATTTTCATGTAAAACAAAATCAAATGAACACCAAAATGCAAATGATATTCGAATTATTTTTTTTGGCAATAAAAAAAAATTCTAGAACCAATTGTAGAAGTGAATATCCCATAAAATGATAATTTTCATGAAAAACAAGTCAAATGAACATCAAAATACAATTTTATTTCAACATTTTTCACTTGAAAAATTATATCAATCAAATACCATAATTGACAATTCTCAGTAAAATAATTTCTAGGTAATTCAATTTTCTGAAATTCGTTTTCTTTCCACCCAAATTTCATCTTTGCAATCAAACGGACCCTAAAAGTTTAACTGTTCAAGACTTCTCAACCCTTGTTTTACAGAAATTTTTTTGAAAGAAAAAAAATTTTAATAGTAAATTTTTTTTAGAATGTGTAATTAAAAAGTTAAAAAAAATTGAATTTATGTAAAAATTATTTTATTGTGAAAATATGTGATAAAAAAAAATGTTTAAAAGATAGGCTTTATTTCTTTGGTAGCTTATCCAATAGTATATAATTAATATAAAAACTGAATTTTCAAATTTCTAGATTTCGTAAACGGCGGTTTCAAATCACAACGTCTGTCGATTAAAAGTTGAGCATTTGAAGTTCCGTTGGGGCCCGCCTTTAAAGAAGCCTGCAACGTGTCTCCCTTCTCAAATCCAGTTCAGTACGTAACCCCTTTGATATTCCGCCACCGCATTAACGACGGAGACACCTGGCCCCCATCGGCCTGCTACGTATAAACCTCTCATTGGACCACCATACGCCCCCGCAATAAAACCAACTCAATTTCATATTCCCCTTCTACCCAAATTCGGTACACGTGTCCCTGAACCAAACCCCAGAGTCTTAAATAAGAAATAAATTGCACATTTAGTCACTACTTTTTAGTGTCGATGTGCTTTTTAGTCTCCAAGTTTTAAATACACACTTTGTGTCTCAACATTTGCCTAAATACTCGTACAATTTCTCGATGAACTTGACATTAAACGTCCATAGTGAATTTTCTGAACGATAAAAATTAGCCCCCGTTTGACAATTGGCAAACCCACATTGAGTCCTGCTAGGTCACGAGACCCACCAAATTTCAGTTTTTCCTTCGTTTTTCTTTTTATAAATCAAAAATCAGTGTTGTGAGCATTTTTGAAAGGCTTGACCATTTTATACTACTGGATTGATCGATGATTTTGAGATTAGTGTTTAGGATTTTGAAATGAAACCCAAATGTAATTTATTACATCCAAACGACATTCAACCTCCGTTTGAGCCCCATTAAATTTATAATACATTTTTTTCTCATTTTTTTTTCAATTACGCATTTTTCAATAAAATAATATTATGTATAAACTAAAAGAATTTCCTTCTTTTTTCAACCAAACAATCTTTAAAAAAAAATACTACTCCAAAAATTATAACATCAAATAATAGGGGCGCAAATTCCCAATTTTTTTGGACTATAATCAAGTCCTACTTTTCTACTTTGACAAGCCATAAAAATGTGTATAAGTTAAGCCCATATTTGACCACAATTAAATTTTCTATGTTTTTGTCTTAATTTTTAGGTCATTACGGGATGTCAAATAAAGTTGAAATATTGCATTTTTAATACCATATTTTAGTGCTTACGGCCTAATTATTCACTTCGTTAATAGTGCACAAAACGATCAATTGTAGCAAATGTTAGGGGTATCAAAGTAGCCCGTTTTCAAACTATTGTTTTGATAACATAATAATTTAAGATCTTCAATGATCGTACGCTAGTCGAATTCATAAATCATCTATGTCATCTCTTGTTTTGAAAACTACATCATTGACATATGGAATAGCCCAGACGGCCATCGAAAATACTTAAATATGCATCAAACGTTCATCTTAAAAAGAGACGTTTAACTATTCAAATGTATTACTTTGACGCGCCGTAATATCTGTTGCGATTTTTAATAGGGCTTGAAATAAGTAGCGTTTATATCACTATATATGATGTTGATTTCGTTTGAAGTCTCCCACACACTTGTGATCTATTGAGATTCCAATGGAATAAGAAAGACATATAAGCAAAATACTATGAAGCATAAGTGGTAGAGAGAGAGAGAGAGAGAGCAGACTGAAGTTTGAGGAACAAATGTAGCAGATGTAAATGTTTTAGTTTTGATCTTCACCTCTATTGTTGTATGTATGATTATGCCCTTAACTTAAATGTCTGCATCTATCACTATGTTTGATGATCATCATTTGGCTAAAATAATATTTTGAATAGTAATTGTTAGGAGAATGTTTTGTTAAAAAGAAGGAAAAGTTACGCACAAAATATTTTATTACGTGAATGTATCATTAAAAATGGGTATGTTTAGAAAAAAATTAAATAATAATTGTCAATCAGGGGCTGAATTTTCGCTTTTTTGTCTCTCGATTTTACTTTAAAACTTTTGAAACTTAACAATGGTTTTTGCATTTCGTCTACTTGACATCCCTTGTTATATTTATGTGGTACAGAATAATTTTATCATCTTTTTGGGTGATGGTGGATTTCTCAATTAGTTTGTGTAATGTCTTGAAATACATCACAATTTTATTTATTGAATAGGAGACATATCGTTATGTTCCTATTCGAGTTTTATTATTTAAAAATTCATTTCTTTTCAAATTCATTTTCGATTATATTCTATTAATAAAATAATTTTGCATGTAAATTCAAATTTTATGCTTATATTTTAACCACACATTAAAAAATGAAGCTCAAACGAAGCTAAATTAGTGATGAAAACAATTAATAATAAAATATCATTACTACATAAGCAATGCAATTATGATTGTTATGGAGAGTTCGATTTTGAAGCAATATTAAGTCTAAGCGGCATTACAAACACATGCAAGTCGAGCAGCCGAGTAAAGCATAAGACACTGCTCTCGAGATGATAACAACATCAAAAAACTGCTATGTAACCCCACTGGATTACAATCTCAATTTAAGTGGCGTTAGATGATAGGTTAAATGAAATTTCAAATTATATGAGTCGTTTAATTCTATTTATCATTTAACGTCATATTAGTGTCATATAGATTGAAATTGTAACCTGAACGAGGTTAAATAGTTTTACTCATACCCCATAGGTTCAAGAGCAAGAGGAATCCGTTACAACGACAGAATTGCATTTGATTAGTAAATCTTGGATTTAATGCTGAGAGAAGTGAAACGTTGACATTTGCGAATTCAAAGGTGGGGGAACAAAATCGCATTGGTGCTAAAGTTCAGGGACTAAGTGTGAATTTTCCCTTATTAAATAATAGCGTCCTTGTGGGTCCCGATCCTGTCAAACCAAAAGTCACCTTCGAAGCCGTGGAGGAATATTATTGGCCCACGTATGAGGTTGTAAGATATAGGTAGTACACGTGTTGGATGATAATGGAGGAGTGGAATGGGTTTGGCCGGAGATGAACGGTTGCGATATAATCTTTTAGGCGGGGAAGCACAAATTGAGTGGTGTCATCAGTTAGGGCAACGGGCAGACTGCCCGGGAACGGTCATAATCATGTTAATTCACCATAGCTCTCCACGTACTATAGGGGGAAAAAGGGTTTCTTAGCTGTACTGAAAATTTTCTTTGATTGGATTCCTCGTGACCTCCGTAATCATTTCTTCATTTGTTTTGCACAGTTGAATCCGAGCTTGAAATTATTTGAAGGGTGGTGAGGTGGGCCGGGGCATGGCTGAGATTTGTTATGGAGTAGTAGGGGAGAGTAAATCATCAACTTCGTGTGAACCAAGCAGCCGAGCCGCTCGGCGGCGGAGGATGGAGCTTCGAAGTGTTAAGGTTGTGCCTCATGTGCAACCGCCGGAGGCGGCGGAGGATGGAGTTAAACGTCCTCGTTCTGTGGAGCTTTCTAGAGTAACATTTTCCCGGGATTGCAACAACGCTGTGGAAAATTGTCGGTTGGTGAGGGAAGAGGAAGTGATTTTGCAGCCGGAAAACGGGAGCACAAAGAAGAATCTTTTGACGCCGATTTTGAGTCCGTCGGTGGCGTCTTCTTCCGATGTGTGGCCGAAATTTGGGGTGGCTTCTGTGTGTGGGCGGAGGAGAGATATGGAAGATGCGGTTGCAATTCAGCCTTCATTTTACCAAAGTGAAAATGAAAATTCTGTAGATTTTCATTACTTTGCTGTTTATGACGGCCACGGATGCTCTCACGTACGTTTTCGTTAAAAGAATTATTTTCGCCGATTTGTTCCGTTTGATCAATTTTTTTCGAAATTTTCAGGTGGCGACGAAATGTAGAGAGAGATTGCACGAACTAATCAGGGAAGAGCTGTTGCTCGAAGTCAAGGGAGGTAGTACAACGTGGAAGAATGTAATGGAGCGAAGCTTCATTCGGATGGACAAGGAAGTAATTGCATGGAATGAAAACGTAGTTAACGTAAGCGCCAATTGCCGGTGCGAACTTCAAACGCCGGAATGCGACGCCGTCGGATCAACCGCCGTCGTGGGAATAGTCTCGCCGGACAAGATCGTCATTGCGAATTGCGGCGATTCAAGAGCCGTGCTTTGCCGCAATGGCAAAGCCGTCCCTCTATCTAGCGACCACAAAGTAAGAATACAGTCCCCACCCCCCACCCCCAAACGGATCTCAGCCGTACACGTAATAATTAATTCTCGATTTTATGGATTTGCAGCCAGACCGTCCAGATGAACTTGATCGGATTCAAGCGGCCGGTGGCCGTATAATATACTGGGACGGGCCTCGTGTGCTTGGAGTTCTGGCCATGTCAAGAGCCATAGGTAATTGGATCTTTCTTTTTTTATGATACATATTTTTTCCCTTCCTGAATATATTTTAAAGGAAAGGAAAATTGGAAAATATGGTAAAAAAGGAGAAAAATAAAGAATCTAACACTCCATAAATTCAAATTCAAGACACAAGAATACACTGCAAAACAATAAAATAAATGAATTTTTGAAAAAAAAAATTAATAATTTCACTAAATGTGTAGAACGATAATTTCATTTAAAATCTTTTTGGGCCAAAAATTGTATAAATTCAATTTAAAATATTTTATTGAACATCATCCCAAATTTTCCGCGAAATGCACATATGATAATGCGCAGTTTCTCAGCTTGGAATTTAGATCTGCCGTCCATTTTTTTTGTCAACTTTATTGTTGCTATCCAATTGTAAATTGACTCGTGAAAATTTTGATCAATAATTGAATAGCATAAATGGATAGCAGATCTCAACTGAGAAACAATTATTTCTCTTCAATCTCATCACAAATGATCCCAGTATAATAATTTAACACACAAATCCAATTTTTTTTTTGCTTTTTAACCACATTTAAAATATCGCTATTACAAAATCTCTCCCTATATATATATATATATATATATATATATATATATATAATAGAAATATGTTTAATTCCCTAACAATATATTTGTATACTCTAGGTGATAATTATCTGAAGCCATACGTTAGCTGTGAGCCGGAAGTAACAATTACAGACCGGAGCGCAGACGACGACTGCTTGATATTGGCAAGCGATGGGTTATGGGACGTGGTGTCAAATGACACTGCGTGTGGGGTTGCACGGATGTGCTTAAAAGGGAGGGCTGTGACCAGCAGAGTGACGCCGTTGGAAAATAGTGAGGGAGGTGCTGGGGAGAATTCCGACAAGGCTTGTTCAGATGCATCTATGCTCCTCACCAAACTGGCTTTGGCTAGGAGGAGTTCGGACAATGTCAGTGTGGTGGTGATTGATCTTAGGAAAATGTCTTGAAAAGGTTATCGTCTTCATTGGATTCTCTTTCGTCGGCTCTGTTAGTTTTTTTCTTCATTTATATCAAGAAAAATGTAATTTCTTGTTTTAAAGAAGACAAAAATATCAATCGAGAAGGATTTTATATTTTTATATACTCCGTTTGAAGAGTGAAAACTATTATACATTATTACAAAAAATATTGGTATTATATTAATATTTTGAGTAATATAATTGTATAAATTAGATAGAGAAGGGAAATAAGGGTCAACATTTTTTATTTTTTATTGAGAATCAAAATATTCGACCTTATATTTATGGTTGAGTTAGGGCTGTACAAGTGCAAGTCATTCACATATAATAATCAGTTTACAATATTCCACCTTAAATTATTAATTACACGTGTTTCATAAAAAATCATGTTTAGAAAAATGACTAGTAGGACAAAAGTATCGAACATAGGAATCTTATATGTAAACTAGTTTTTATGTTATGTTTTAGGTAATATTATCGTGTCAAAATATTTATTTATTTCTTTTAATAAATTTACAAATTTGATTATTTGTTGGGTAAAGGAATGAAGAAAAGAAGTATATATATTTTTTAATAGATGTTGCGTAAAGGAAGAAAGTAGGAAAAATAGTATAATAATTTATAATTCATATAAATTATCAAGTAATAATAAACAATATACATGATTTAATATACTTAGTGTCACGTTATATAAGAATAAAATAGATTTATATAAAAACATATATGATTCAACAAGGAAAAATGGAAATTATATTGAAAAAATTGTCGCGTAAAAATAATAAGCATTAATAAAATAATTGATTTTTTTAAAGAAAAAAGGACTAGTTATACATATTTTTTAACGCATATGTTTGATGTACGTCTAACTATTTTCGATATTCATTTAGATTATTCGATGTATTTATTATATAGTTTTCGAAATCAACTTTGAGAGAATATAGAAGATTTATAAAGATTTGTGATAGGTTTAAAAAAACAAACTAAATAAATCACCTAATGAAAAAAAAAAAATTTGACACAAAAAAATATCAACCACCGATTAAAAAAAAAATTTGACACTGAGTATCATTATTATATATATATAAAAAAAAAAGCGCTCGTTGAAGGAGCAACTCCGTGCATCACGGAGTAATTTTGCTCCAGGCTCAAGAGCAATTTGTCAAGAGCAAAATTGCTCCACGCATCACGGAGCAAATGGAGCCAGGAGCAAAATTACTTCGTGATGCGCAGAGTTGCTCTATTTTTTATTTTATTTTTTTTGTGTGTCAAATTTTTTTTTCCATTACGTGATTTATTTAATTTTTTTATAAAAATATATCATAAATCTTCTATATTCTCTCGAAACTCATTTCGAGAACTATATTATAAACATATCGAATGATCTAAATGAATATCGAAAATAGTTAAACGTACATTAAACGTGTGTGTTAAAAAATGCATATAACTCGTCCTTTTTTGTTAAAAAATTTAAATTATTTTATTGATATTTATTATTTTTTCGCGACAATAATTTTTGACGTTCCTAATAAACTTTTAAATTTTTTTAATGTCAAAAGAGACATCATTTAAAAAATTAAAAATTTGGATAACAAGCTAACTTTATAAATTCATCGAAGATTGTATGGTAGTCGAATGCATAAATTTTCTATATTCTCTCGAAACTCATTTCGAGAACTATGTCATAGACGCAAATATGGTAAGGTGCAAATATGGTAAGTTGGTTGCACATACGGTAGGCTGTAAATACGGTAAGTTGTATATACGGTAAGCTACATATACGGTATGCTTAAACCAGTATCTAAACTACATATACGGTATGCGATAATCCTGTTTCATTTACACCACAATATTCTAACAATAAGTAGCTTTTACAATTATAAGAGAATAAGTGATTAATATTTTTTTTATCTATAAGTACCTTTTACAATTATAAGTTTTTTATTACTTTTAAATAACTTGAAATTTCGCGACAATAATTTTTGACGTTCCTAATAAACTTTTAAATTTTTTTAATGTCAAAAGAGACATCATTTAAAAAATTAAAAACTTGGATAACAAGCTAACTTTATAAATTCATCGAAGATTGTATGGTAGTCGAATGCATAAATTTTCTATATTCTCTCGAAACTCATTTCGAGAATTATGTCATAGACGCAAATATGGTAAGGTGCAAATATGGTAAGTTGGTTGCACATACGGTAAGTTGTATATACGGTAAGCTACATATACGGTATGCTTAAACCAGTATCTAAACTACATATACGGTATGCGATAATCCTGTTTCATTAACACCACAATATTCTAACAATAAGTAGCTTTTACAATTATAAGAGAATGAGTGATTAATATTTTTTTTTATCTATAAGTACCTTTTACAATTATAAGTTTTTTATTACTTTTAAATAACTTGAAGTGCTTTTTTTACTTATAAGTAACTTTTTACATTCTAGATAGCGTAATCTTTTTATTAATATTTAATTTAAACTCTAAATATTTACTTAAAAATGTTGAAGTTAATATTTTTTTTATCTATAAGTAGCATTTACAATTATAAGATTTTTTTTATTACTTTCAAATAAATTAAAGTGATTTTTTACTTATAAGTAACATTTTATATTTTAGAAATAAAGAATAACTTTTATATAAAAAAATATTTTAAAAAATATTATTATTAATGAATTATAGGATATGGTCGATAGTTGATAGCGTGAGAAAATGGAGAAAAAAGTACTGTGTGTCAGATTCAAAGCATGTAAATTGCAGGTAAAATAAAAAACGATGTCATTTTTGGAGACCAATTAAAAAAATGAGAAAATATTATTTAAAAATATATTACAACTAATAAAATAAGGAGAGAATATGAAAAAAATATTTTGTATTCAAAAGTCAAAACCAGTTTAGAAACAATTGATTCAACCAAGTGTGAAAATGAGGGTTACAAGAATGAATAGTAAATTCCAAAACGACTCTTATAAGAGAAGGTAGGAATTTTGATGTGCATTTAGTAAGGTCTTATATAAATTGACCTCCAATTTTTTATGAATAAAATAATTTCATGCCAATAGTATCTCTCAGGTAAAGAAAATTGTCTTTCACACCGCTCAAAGTCTTTGAATAGTAGAGAGTTATGATTTATGTAAAAAGTTATCTCGTGTGGAGTACAATTTGTAAGATAAGTTAATATTCTAAAAATAAAGGTTGAACTCCAACATTAAGGACTCCCACCACTTCATCCCTAAAGCTTCGTGAAGGAGGTAAATTGCGGGATATGCCTCAACAGGTTAGGGAACAAGAGTTGTCTGTACACTGCGCCTACAAGGAGTCTAATTTTATGTCTTAGGAATCGAGCCTCTACAGTGCGACTGTCATCAAGGCGTGAGATAACATCACTCCTATCTTTTATACCACTGGATTATGCTCCGGAGGGCAGGTAAGTTAATATTCTAATTGCACTTATGGTGCTTCAGGATTAAGAACATTTTTTTTTTTATCTTCAAGTAGAAATACAATTTTTTTATTATATATGACGTTTGATGAACATATAATCTTTTTTGAGAAATGTCAATTTTATGTAACCTTTGTCAGGAAATTGCTAATAAAATTCAAATTTTGAAATGATTGTGAACAATAAATTTGAAAATGGCTGATTTTAATTGGTTCTAAATTCATGGAAACACGCTAATATGAGACTGTAAACTTCCTTATTCATAACCCAATATTACTTTTCGATTCTATTTATTTGTTTTAGTAACATGAGATCTCTTTATTTTACAAATTTCAATTACTTGAACTTATTCGAGGATTAGTCAAGTAACTATGAGCCTGTTTGGGAGTGATTTTGAGAATTGATTTTTTGACCGTTAGGAGAAAAGTGAGATCCACCTGTGAGAGACGAAGTCAAATATGACAGTTGGAATAGTGAAATAACGATCAAAAAATCAATTTTTTGGGAGGAAAAATCGCTCCCAAACAAGCCCTATATCTTATGGTCTTGACTAAGTTATGTCTTACGGTCTCTTCAAGGCCGTTTTTTCAATTGCACCATATTAATTGTTTGCTCTATTTTCCCAGTCTTTCATAACTTTTGTCCAACATACTTTAATAATAATACATTGCTCAACTGAAGCATCATTTAAAATTAGAGCATTCATGGCTTGTATATGTAACTCTATTGGTATTGCATTTGGCAATTGATTTGCTTATTGAACTTTTGGTTCATATTGCTTTGTGAGAGGATAACAATGATGCCAATTATATGTTTTCTTTTCCAACTATATAATTTCTCCTCTTAATGCTGGGACAAGTGTCTCATTAGCCATAACAATCAGCAAACCACGTCGTAAAATGTTAATTGTCGATGATTATTTTTTATAGAAGGGATTTAAGATTCACAAATATTTTTAGCATTCTTCGAAAACAAAACCAATTTTAAATGGAGATTTAAAATAATATGTTGGTTTAATGCTTTCGAGGATGCATATAAATAACATGTAACAAATAAATATATGAAATTTTGCTTTCATGGGAATTTTTTCTAACAAACTTCAGATTGTGAGTTGATAATAGAATGTAAATTTTAAAATCATAAAATATCTAAATGATCCGAGGGAGTCATGAATGGACTCATATATACCACCGTTAAGAAGTTTAAGAAATGAAGGAATCTAGTTCCAATTTTAGCTAACGAATGTCTTCTGAGCAATATACTCGTAGAAAAAAGCAACGAATAAAAGTTAGCTAAATAGTTGGATACACGTCAAGTATCAACCACCCATTTCATGACACGCTTGAAGCATAACTTCTTGTAGAAATTCAATTTATCGTTAATTGTAAGGTAAAATTTGTTTTGACCTTCATCGTGTCCATGATATTAGATGCTGTAACATTCTCTTTGTGGATTGAAATAGATCTAACCAAACAACTTTTATTTATTTAGTCAAAAGTTCGTTATTATGTTCAACAACAATGATCGTGGATCAACTCACTCAACAACTTTTTTAACTAAACATCATTTTTGCATACGATATCCTATATTGACCTAATATAATTCCAATATAAAGCTAGGACATAATTATTGATAAACATAGAGTAATTATTTTTTGGGGAATTTACAAAAATGTCAACAAAAAAAAAAATGAAAGTTCCAAAAAATTTGTCATTTTCACTTTTTGTGAGCAAAAAGGTCATATTTTTGGGGTGCAAAGTCCAAATTACCCTTAATGACACATTTCTAATAGCATTAAATGCTTGATTTGAAGGAAAAACATTGACTTAATGTGATTATTTAATTTCTATATAGAAAATATGGAGAAATATATTTTTTATTGATTAATATGAATTTTTGTTAATAAAAAATCACCAAAGAAATTTGAAAACATAACATAAACAAGAAATTCTGTCTTTTCTCCATCTTCTTCATTTTCATTGATCAAGAAGATATTTGTGTTGCATTCTTCATTCATTTTAAGAGGTTAGCAATTACAAAGTATTTATATTTTACTTTTATACATTTTTATTTGTACATGTTAAATACAACATAGGCATATTTTTTTGAAATTTTTGAAAGTATTATGCATTTATTTGTTTGGTTTTGGAATCCTTCAAAATGTCATTATCACCATTAAGGTTTGGAGTAATTCCTTCCATTACCACCATTAAGGTTTCTTTAATGACAAGACCCAGATGCCATTTACATTTTGTCATTTGGTAGCTGAATAATAATGACCACACTTAATGTGATGTGTTGAAGAAGCCTGAGAAACCCACTGTCTACTGCTTTCCAACGTTCTCGACAGTTGAACTGTCCAGTTCGACATTTACAAACCATAGGGTTAGATGTTTGAGATGTCGACCCGACATTTACAAATTGTCGGGTTATACAATTTTACTTTCAATTCGGACACTTCAAAACGATGGAAACCCTTGATTTGATCTTTTGCTATCGTACTGATTTACGTATTATATAGTGCGATTTTCATGCTATTAAATGCCAACATATTGACTCTAAATTCTTACCATTATGATCCCAACATTTTAGGTATGAGTAATCATTTGAGATTCATCGTATCGCATGAAGGAAATTTTGTTCATGCGGATGACGAATGGAAGTGGAGAGGGGACAAAACTACTTCCATTCTGGTGCCAACAAGTATTACCGTAGCTAAACTTTTGTTAAGGTTGAAGGAGAAAATTGGTATTGTCGATCATCGCGCTCAAATTGAATTGAAGTTCAAAGTCCCTAACTTGAATATACCTCTGGCCGAAATACGTGACAAAGAAGACTTCAATTGGTACATTCAGTGCATAGGGAAACTGCTATCTGCGTTACTATTTTGGAATCCGATCTGCCTAGTGTTGATATTGGAAGGGATGCAATTTTTCAAGATCCTTCATTTGCCACAGTGGATGTTCTGCAAAACGTGGAATATGATTTGGTGAATCAAATGCATAGTGTCTCAAACAATAATGCACATGAAACACATGAGTATGATAATGAGACTATACTATTAGATGAGAACTTGGATAACCCATTACCTAGTTTAGAGGATGCTAATTTTGTTGACGTCGACGACGAGCAGTCTTCATCACATTCCAACGGTTCGGATGGATATGAATTGATGAGAATTGTGAATACATCCGATCTTGCTGAAAATGAAATATTTTTCAGCAAGAAAGAGTTGTACTCGACAATTCGTGCACTTGCTTTGAAAGACAAGTTCCAATTTCGGTTGAACAGGTCAAACATAAAGATGTTAACCGTTGTATGCACCGATAGCAACTGCAAGTTGACGTTACGTGCTTCTACTGTGAAACAGTCTACAGTCTTTGTGATCCATAAATTCAATAATGTTCACACATGTTCCATCTATTTTCGAAGTAACGCGCATCGACATGCGACAAGTTCTGTAATTACCGAGCACATTTTGGGAAAATTGGATAATCAAAACCGATCGTATGATCCGAGCACTATTACACGTGACATGGAACGTGAGCTTGGTGTCCAAATAAGTTACAGCAAGGCACGTAGGGGGAAGGTAGCTGCTTTACACATGCTGCATGGGACACCAGAGGACAGTTTTTAGAAACTATCTTCATACTGTCACGTCTTAGGTGAGAATAACCTGGGGACGGTAACCCACATCGAACTTGATTCGCATAATAGGTTCCATTACTTCTTCCTGGCTTTTGGTACAAGTATTCGTGGTTACATGCAGTACTTGAGGCCCATTATTTGTGTTGACGCTAGTCACTTGAAAGATCCATACAAGGGTACACTTTTACTGGCAACTGCCCAAGATGCTAACAAACAGATTTATCCTTTAGCGTGAGGGATCGTGGATTCCGAAACAAATAGATCTTGGATGTGGTTTATGTCTAACTTGAAAGATCTTGGTTGTTGTATGTGGCATGTGAAAAAGAACCAAATCCAGCTGCACTTTAACGCAAGTTCAATATTCCTGCTCAAACGAGCTGCTACAACTTATCGGGTCGAAAAGTTTGAATGACTAATGGGACAGATTCGTAGGGTCAGCGAAAGATGTTACGGGTATTTGGAGCAAGCCAGTTTTTCATTCTGGTCACAAGCATTATTCGTGGGTGACCGGTACAACATCATGACAAACAACAACGCAGAATCATTGAACTCAATGCTGAGACATGCCCGTTTGTTGTCAAACACGTGCTTGGTCGAGCACATTCGTAAAACAATGCAGAAGTGGTTTTATGAACGTCGAACCAATGCAACTTCATGCAGTAGTATATTGTCTTCGAGGATGGAGAACGAGTTACAGACAATATTTGAAGCTGGAACTAGGCTTCGAGCCCATGAGTTGACAAACAACTTGACCCAGGTTAGAATATATAATGATACAGAGATAGTGGACTTCTCTGACAACATGTACACCTATCGTGAGTTTCAACTAAATCCTATGCCATGTGCTCATGCAACTCGTGCTGCTACCCTGAGTGGTAAGTCATTATACGATCTATGCTCTCTGTACTATACATCGAAATACTGGATGTGTGCCTATATGGAAGTAATATCTCCCGTTACAAAGGAAGTGGATTGGGTTGTTCCAAATGAAATCCTAGGTACTCCTATTTTGCCACCGGTTGTACGTCGTCCTCCAGGTAGACCACCCACGCGATGTAAGTGAGCTAGATACGAGTCCACTACCCGATTGAGGAGATGCACTCGATGTGGGAGAGTTGCTCATAATCGGACCACGTGTTCGAAACCCACTGTATCACAAGCCACTTGAACAAGCGTGATGTATAAAAGTGGTTGTGAAATGTAATCCTCGAAAATGTAATTTAAATAAGCATTGTACATTCCTAACTTATTTTCTGAATATGTTATTATTATCATATGCCAATACAAATTTGGTCGTTATGTTTCGCAAGTAAATTACCGATCATTACAGTTCCATTACCACAAACGGGATGAATACATTTTTCTTACTATAAACTTAACCGATCATAGAAGTTCCATTAGCTTCGACTGATAGTTTGTCGAAATGGAAAATTGATTTTCATGGTACCACAGTGACCAAAATATCTATACCACAAAATACTATACATAATTTCCTACAAAAGGGCTATCCATTTATTGCACACTTGCATTACTTTCGACAATTTAAGCGTCTCCCCCACTTTCTCCATCAGACTTGTCCGAGCTAATGATAATTACTTCTAGAGGTGGAACATGAGCCACCCACTCATCTGAGTCGGACGATGATTCAACTGGACCCCTAACCTCGAAGACTTGATCGAGAACGTTGTTCGGTGATTTAGATTCTGCACTTGACACTTCGTCCAACTCGACACCATAGTGCTCAACTCTTACCTCTTCATCGTCTGACAATAAAATGATGGAAAATTCAGTGAATAAACCCATTATCGACGGATGCATATTGGAGTTGAATGTTTCGTTGCTGGAGGTGGATGAACTCATTATCTCGTATCAACTACCTGTTTCAAAACGGGAGTCTCACAACATATGGTATAACATCTGAAATGTACTTTGATAGACAATGCTTGTGATGCCTTCAATATGTAAGTCTACTTGTATTGGAAGGACCTGTTACTTGCAAAAAATGATAAACTTATAATATCTACAATAACATGTTAAACTAAGATACTTGTATTGGAAAATCCCACCATTTCCAATTTTCGAGAAACAAGAAACTTATAAAATTGAACGGCTTGCCTAGTTGAACTGTCGGTCCTGACAGATATTTTATTCATTCTCGGCAATTGACAAAAATGTGCATTGCACTAAAGATCGTGTAACTTCGAGTTTGGTAAACTACAGAATAAATAGAAGTAGCTATTTTTTACCACAATGTTGTTCAACTACGTTGAAAGTGTCACAATGCTCTTCGGGTAAGTTCAAAGTGGCACAATACTTTGGCTGCAAAAGTGCTTGTAGGTAACAATGATCTCATGGTATTTATAATCATCCTAAAAGGAGGAAGCAATTACTTCATTATCTACCCAACCACCAAGTCCAACCTCTAATTAAATTTGAAAAGCAATTGGTATGATGGTTGAATATAATAAGTGTACATTTATCCCCCATTTTACCATAATTACTATGACATTGGCAGTGACTTGAATAGTTCAATGATGTATAAAATTGATGTTATCTGGTTTCTTGCAACAAATTACTTCTCATTTGTCAACTTGTTAGTTGCACCATAGTTGTAATGCTACAGTTTTTCACAAAACATGCTCATCATCTTAACCCACATAAGAACATACCAGTGACAAGGAAATTTACATACACTCATTTGTGAATTAGTTGATGTCCATGGTAGTCATAACTTTGGCAGTTTTAATGGGTCCTCATCTTAATCCAATCTATAGGTTATGAAGGCACTACAACATTCAATCCCGCCATCTACTCCTAAACGGATATTCGTAAAACGTTCACATACATAAATTTTTGCTTAATATAATGTACCAGCGTTGACAAAAATTGAATCAAGGCACGAAGTACCATAAGTATGATTCACGTAACATAGTAAAGCCGGAGAACTTATGCAGTTTGTAACACCACAACAATGTCAGCAAAGGTAAATAGTGGCACGGCATTGACCACGGGAATTGCAAAATGTGAGGAATGCGTCAAAGTGTCACCACGCTTGCCAACTAGCTTGGGTGATATGTAAATTACATAAATGAATTAAAAGGCCACAAGTATCCAGGCAATTAACATACATCCTTCACCACCTAAATCAAGTCAAAAAATTTGCAAAAGCATGTTCAAACCCATCGTCATGCTACATTCGGCAATTCATCCATAGTTAATTCTGTTTTTGCTTCGCGCCCCCCTCGTGTACGGAGTCTTGGTAGCAGGTGCCAAACGTCGCAGCCACGCCGATCGCCGTCTCGTTGTGATAACTCGCCCTCCAGCTCAGGCTACAGTGGCGAAAACTGGGAAAGTTGCAAAATAAGCAAATGGCATGAAAAATAAATTTAGTTCTTGATAATGATGGAATATCTTGCACTTCATCGATTCCAGCGGGCACTGGCACGGTGTCATTGTCGAGGAATGGCTCAATGTCTGCTGTGTTTGTCGAAAACAATGATGAAACATTTGGAGTGTACTACTTTTGGGAATTTTCAAAATATGCCAAGTATATGAAATAACAATGTCCAAGTTTTCCTCATAAATGACTTATATACCTTGCAGATGTTCGGTTTCAGTAGGTAGCATGTCCTCCTCTTCGTCACGGTCATTATGCGACGGGTGGTGGCCCCCTTCGGCTACAACAAATGAGAAATTGCAAAGTAAGCGGATGCCTGAAATAATATTTCTTCAATTCATGATAAACGATGCAATACCTTGCATTTATTCAGTTCTAGTGGGCACTGGCACGGGGTGATCGTCCTGGCATAGTTGAATGCGTGCTATGTCTGCTCAGAACAACAATGAAATTGTGAGTGGAAAATAAATTTTGCGAATTTTCAAAACTCGCGAAGCACATGAAATAATAATTCACCAATTTGCTCATAAATAACCTAACATACCTTGCAGACTTTCAATTCCAGTGGGCAGTGGCATGTCTTGCTCGTCCGGGAATGACTCCATGTGTTCTTCAGTAATGCATATACCATCTCCATCTTGCCTGTCAATCCCCATGTCTTTGTTAGGATCGTCAGGTGATGGGTGGTGGCCTGCATAGTCTGAAAAGCCTCCATAGTCCCCAATGAATGAACAATTGTCATACAAAACATGTCAATGTGTGCAGGGTTAAAGTGAACGTTATCATAAAGAAATGTAGTACGCATATGGTGAAGTACCTGACTGTCTGGGCTCGGGGTCCACATCAGCCGCACGTGCAGTGGTTGTAGAGCTGGATGCGGGGACGACGGTGGATATGAAGTCCTTCAATTTTTTAAATTCGTCGGACACATGCTGCATGATTTTGAGCTTCACGATGTGGAGCTGCATTTCTATGAGAATTCTTTGATCCAGCAACATGCTGTGAACATCATCTGTCGTGAGACTCAATCCGACCGTTGTAGTTGGTTGGGCATAAGAGGTGGACGGTGCCTGCATGGGAAAAGTAGCTCCATGCACGTAGGGGGTGGAAAATGTCCGTGTCTGCCCATTTCGTCGAACTCAGTCACCGTCACTATCCCCACTATCGTGGTCCTCCAAGTCCTCACCTTTGACCTCTCCGCTGTCATCAGCTCCTGACTCCTCCTCCTCGCCACTGGTCCCACTACCCCCATGGGCCTTATCAGAAGTCTCATCATCGGAGGTGTTTTCTTCGAGTGTGCCTAAACGCTCTGCGTGGAACTGTGGAGCAAACTGTCCCTGGCGAGGTTGTCCAACGCAGGGACAGGACGATCATCAAACGGTACAAGAGTGGCGATATAAGGTTGTCCACGCTAGGCTTCGATGGGGCGCAGCGTCGCGTACACATGTAGCTGCAACATACACGTATTCGTTAGGAATTCACCACATGCTACAATGACGAATAGAACGTAGAACTAACATAAAATTTTACTTGTACATTCTTGAAGAAAGCGTCGTACGTACGCTGCTGCGACTACTTTATTGATGTCCAATCGAGAAGTCGTGGGGAATGTTCACCAAGACGTCGACCGGACCATCACAAATTTCGGGCACCACCTCGAACGCCTATATCTGTTACAGCAGAAAAGGAATGTAAGTTCACGACAAAACCAACCACTACATACATTTGCATTGAAATAATGAATACGTCAAATAAAGGTACCTGTACGGCAATGGAAAAGTCGTGGACCGTGTAGCTAACCGCATTCTCCTTCTTTTTCGTCGCATCCAAAAATTTCCTTACCTAATGGTCCCGAAAGCCCCTTATTAGACGTCCATACAAGATTCTACTTTAAGGATACGAAAAGAACAAGTCCAAATTGTCGACGATCGACAACATCTCCATAGCGACGCTAATATTGTTATCCGGAGCATTAAAGACTCCATCGATGATCAAGGCGAGGCTGAGCTTGTACCGATCGGCTCGGGGCGTTGACGATTGGAGAAATGTTTGCTCCAGTTTGGCGCACGAAATCTTATCTACATGTCTAAAGTATTTATCCTTTAGTCTCCTCTTGTCAAGAACTCATTCCATGACTTTGTCATCCGGAATAAGACCACACCTTAATCCCATCATGAGGGCATACTCTTGAATGCTGAACTTGGCGGGGTGGCCCTGCAAGTTGAACCACAGTTCGTGACACTTATCGTTCGTATGCAGCAGAATACGAGCTGTTGGATTAATTGGGCAGAAAATTGGAGATCCAAAACCTCCGACAAGAACCCAAGGCATGAGTCACGGAAGTCTTCCCCCTGTCGATTGTCAAAATGTTCGATGACTGTTTTTACATAACGCAGATTTCTTCTCTGCTATATGTGGCCTCGGAGGCGTGCATTCTTTGGAACAAGAGGCTCGAAATCTATGTCTGCAAAGACAAAATAAGAAATGAATACGTCAAACAAGAATATAAACTTTCTAGCAGCATATACACCAAAAACCACAAGTATGTTGTGAAGTGTCATTCAACAGTTCCTCCCGAACACAAAGAGTACCACCCACAACCTCAATGTGTGCAAGTGAAAGCAAGGTTATGACACATGTAACATAAACATTGAAACGAAAGTTATGGCCACATCAATCAAGAATTCCACCAAATGCATACGACTATCATCCATATTACTTCAAGTCACTGGAAATTGGATGCTGCATTTTGGTTAGAATCTTCATAATGGTTTTCAAACAATCAATAAAATAGCCCTAATTCAGTCCACTTCACTTCAGGCATTGTTGTATGCAAAAAAAAAAAAGGAATATTGAAATCTGAAAGCATATGACATATGAATTATATTTTTTACTAGTAGGACAAGGCTAGGCAGACAGGAACTGAACTATCGGTCCCGACATTTTATCCATCAACAGGTTCATTTGTCGAGAATGACTAAGACTAACTGTGGGGAACGACAGTTAAGCCACAAGTGTCGATAGATGAATTGTCGAGAATGAAACATAAAATCCACAAGGATGCTGTCAAGTGTCTATCGAGAGTTCCAACCGAATGCAGTGAGCACTACCCACAACAGATGAATTGCAAGTGAAAGCAAGGTTTTGTCCACATAAGTAACATAAACATTTGAACTGAAGATATGAGTGTCAATGAAGATTTCTACCAAATGCATACGAGTACCACGTATATAACTTCAAGTCACGCTTTAAGAATGTACTTTTGTGAGATCGAAATAAGAATTGAACTTTAATTTTTCATCGCAAAATTTTCAACCTAAACGAATTGTCATATAGATGCAAAGCTAAGTAATTTATCGATTCTAGAACACTTCCAAATTTTAAATGATGAACATAATAGTGTTTAGGATCATAAATTTGATTGAGACATATCTATTTAGCAGAGTATGAATAACACTCCACTCATTCAAGTACTGTACTTTGGTCATATCATCCAGTCCTTCATGTTCAATTTATCTGTATCCCGCAAATGCAATTTATCCGTCATATTGTTCACAGTGGAAAGCCCAACAAATGACATCTGGTGCAATTTCTTTATTTTTACTTCATACTATTCAATAAGTTTGACCAACAGTCATATGTGCACTACATTTTTCAAAATGAACGTGTTTAACTGAAAAGTCGAGGAGCGTTCAAGAATTAATCAAGAATCGTAAAACCATACATCAACAGTAAACTAAACATTTTATTTTCTTTTTCAGTTTTTCCTTTTTTTTCTTTTCCTGTTACACTTGTTTAAAATTGCCACGTCGGACTACCCTTATCCATTTAAGCATTTCTGTTATTTATACAAAAGGAATCCAACATGACGATCGAAACAAAAATGTAACTTTAAAGAAATTCTTCCAGCTACTTTATGATGTGCTTTAGGCGAATTTACCTTTGCTTTCTAACGGACCTTGTAAACTTGGCCGAACCCACCTTCATCTAGCAAGCACTCTGGCCTAAAGTTTTTTGTAGTAGCCGCAACTTCACGAAATGTAAATGTTTATGCAGCATTATTTGCTATTGGTTATTTTAGAATCATTACTTCCTTCTTCGAATCATTGCTACTATGAGGTTTTAATTTATTAGGAAAATGTAGAGCAAACGTGAAAAGATTAGGAGGATGGAATATATAACAAAAACAAAATTAGTGAACATGAAATTGTTAAAGAACAATAAACTTGAAAATGAATCCGTTCTTGTAGACAAACAAAATCCCTACACAAACCTAGGACAATCCCCTCCTACATATCCACACAAAATCCGAGTGAAAGCAAGGTTTTGTCTACATCACTGATCCGATCGATTCTTTAGTTTGATCCAATGATTTTCATGACTTTTATCCACGCCTAAAGTCTATCAATAATATATCAATAACATGATGTCAAATCTCATTTGAAGATTAATAATGTTTTCACCTCTGATGCTAAAAGAACATCATATGTGACATATATTTGGGTAAATATGTAAGCTCAATTAAATGTGGTGCTATGAGACCTATTTATTGGACATATAATGTACTGCCACATACAAGTATGTTTTAGTAGCTACAGTATTATATAGCATTACTCTTTGAAGATGGATGAAACTAAAAACAAAAATAAGATTTGACATCATACCAATTTTAGCGCAAGGATAAATGTGTTTGTGTAACATTCATTAGAGTTCTACTCTCCACCTTCCCTTGCTTAGGGCCATTACAAGCATTATTTACAATTGATGTTTAAGTAATAAATATGAATTTGCTTAAGCAAGGGAACATACAATGGCAAAAGAAAATCACTACAAACCCTCCTCGGGCATAATACATTATGAACTCATATTCAAGGTATGTTTGGCATAGAAAAATGAAAGAAATATTCATTGGGTCATAGACTTAGAAAATTATACTTTTATTATTTTTTTAAGTTATATGTACTAAATATTTAGTAATATACTAAATATCGAAGTGCTTGAATTATTTTCATCTAATTTTTCCTTCGTACCTAGAAAGAAAAGAGTGTTTTCATGGAAAATCCATAAAATTTTGATAAGAATTAAGAGTTGTAGGTGCATCAAAGGGAAATTGCATTAATAAGTTCCACCAGAAAATCATAGGTGTAATCATGTCTCGAACCACTCGGGCCCACCTTCAACATATTAATAATCTAACTTATTAGTACTCTTTCATTTTTTGTTTGGTACTTTTGTCCCATTAAGTTTTTGCTGAAGTTTTTAACAAGCTATTTACTGTAAAGATAGCCACTCTAGAGGGTGTTTTGTAAATAAAATAACATTTTGATAAACTTGTTAGATTTCCACAATTTTTCGATCTGAATTGGTATCTTTGAAATATGTTTATCAACTAATTGTTTATCCCGCTATATATGAAAAAATGGGAAAGGACAATGACAACAGCCATTCTTTGAGAGGATTTTTACTAAGACAATGGAAAACAGATGGATGGCAATATAAAAAAGTTCGTAGTCGATTTAATTACAATATCTTCTTTGCTAATCAGTTGAAGAGGACGTAAGTGAACAATTTTCATTGACAATTTAGGTATAATGTCGACCATCAATAAGAAATTTGTACCACATGAATTACGTTTTTGAGCAGATTGTTTTAAAAAGTTTACTTATTGGCAATCGAATCCAAAGTAAGAGAAGAAAATTATACACATATATTAATATCAATAGTAGAAGTTATTTGAGATTTTTTTTAACGCCTTCATTTGATAGACTTTTGAGATTTCTTCACTTGGTTTTAAGAAGAAACCATCACACCATCACTTATTGGGGGTGGCGGGGAGTTGGAAAAGACAATGCCATACACCAAGACTGATGGACTTGTTCTATATCCCATGGAATTTTTCTACACCACTGGTGTTGCTAAGCAACTCATTTGGCTAAGTTTACAGTCACAACATTTTTGAATAGCAACAAAACTAGAGGAAGTCACCAAAACTGGTCAACAAAATAGAAATATATAATCACCAAACACCAGAAAACCAAACAATCTACATCAGCTATTTCATGATTTATGTATAAACATATATCTTGTGATCATCCTTTCTCATGGCAAGGAAATGGAAGTACAGTGACAAGAAAATGAGAATGTTTTAAGAGAAGGTAAAGAGTTGACAGAAAATGTTAAGGCTTCATGACCTTGTCACAACATATGCATAAACAAAGCTTGCTTTATGATTCAACTGGGACACTGTATCAGTCCCATAGTTACGAGTGTCTTTTGGAAGGGAAGATAGAACCAGATCCAAAAGAGACTCTTTGTCAATGCCTTCAAGGTAAGAGTGGAGCACTTCTATTTCTTTCTGAATTGGCTGGCATCTTCTGAGACATGCCCGTTCCCTGGAAGGCATAGGAAAATTAAAAGATAAATTCTCTGCCAAATACAAACACAACACAATAGAAACTTAGATAAAAAATTTCTTCACTGATTTGAGTTGGACGAGATTTATGCGCAAAACCCCTCCAAACAGAAACTTAGATCAAATATTCAGCATGAACAAAACACAAAATGGATGGATTTCCAAGAACAATTATTCAAAAATTAGTTTAAACATTTAGCGTTCAGCATACCTAAATTGGGTACTCCAAGTTCGTTAACAGAAAATGTCTAGCAAACTGAGTTTTCAAGAGTGAAAGTTGGGTCTTCGTCGGTGAGGGGTTCATTGACGACGGTCGTCAAGCGTTCGCCGTTGGGCTATTATGATTTGCTGGTTTGACGTTGGGTTGTTATGATTCAAATGACATAGGGATGGGAGTGAGTTCACCAAATGCTTTCGGTCTTCGTCATCGACGACCTTCGTCACGGTGGTCGTCGATTGGCTAAGCTCTGGTTCAATGAGTGAGAAAGGGGAAAGGGTTTCACATGTTTGGGCCTAATGTGAGAAAGATATGAATGTGAGTTTCAAATTGTCTAGTTTGGTTTTCTTCTTCTTCTTTTTTCATTTTTTTTTTAATTTCCATCCATGAGTCCAATTATACCTAACATGTCATAGTTCTTGTACAATTTGGAGTGAAGTCATGTCCAATTTATTGAAAGACATATAAGGGATTCAAATTAATAAGAGGAGGCAAAATTGTCCAGAATTGACAATTTTGCAATTGCTTTTAAAAAGTGACATTTTTGTAAATGACAACCCAAATTATGACATCCAGTGTAATTTCCACTTATTTATTAAGAGAAGTACATCAAATTTCTAAAATGATGTTGAAATTAGTATTTGTAATGTCATACTGAGAGTTATTAATATTCTTTTAAGATATTAGCCTAAGTCGTGATTCTTCGTGAGCAACAACAAATTATTATTAAAATATTAAATTATACGAAGATATCCTTTTCATGAGTAAAAGAATAATATTTTTTTATAAATGTTATCTTTTATAAAATTATGATTTTTGGGAGCAAATAATGTTCAACTAAAAAATTAACATCATATACAATTCTACTTATTTAAGAAACACAGTAATTTTTAATATTCTTTTAGAATATGTATGAAAAGGCGTTCTTTTGAAAGCGATAATAAAATAATCTTTTCAAATATGTTTGTGTTTTTTTTTTTTTCCAAAACCTACAATGTAATATTTTTCTAAAATATTAAAAGAATTGTAAAATTATGTTTTTCCAAGAACAACACTGTACATATTATGAATATTAAAAACTTAACATGTATAAAGTTGTTCTTCAGGAACAATACAAAATTTTCTAAACCGAAGTATTGACATTGTTTAAATTGTGGTTCTTTAATAACGTAAGACTTATTTATTGAAAATATAAAAATGTACTTTATTAGAGAATAATGACACATTATTCTTTTGGAATATTGATGCATTAAAAGTTATATTTCATCAAGAGCAATAATAAAATATTCCTATAGAATATCAATATTTAAAAATTATGCTTTTCAAAAGTAACTTCGTAATATTCTTTTCATTTGTGACATATATAAAAGATTACTTCTTCACGAGTTACAAAATAATATTATTCCAGAATATTGATACTTATAATTAAATTGTATGAATTAGTTCTGTTACCTCTTATGCCTAGAGGTTATTTACCTCAAATTGGGGTTATAGTACATCGCATAGCTTCACCTCGTCCATGAACGGAATGCATTATATCAACTACTGAAGAGACCCAGATTGGTCAGGTAGGTAAAGTGACGTGAAGTGCGAGTTTGAGTTCGCATATTATGTGGCTGTTACGCGGTCATGCCCGGGCCCGCTGGATGAGACGTAACAATAGTCCACTAAGTCCAGGTATGGATATTCAAACAATGCATGGACATTTTAGGTCGAGGCGTGTTATGTCATTAAAGAAGTGGTGCTTAGGCGTTGATTAGAACTCAACCTAGTATGCTTTTTACAATTTTAATTTTTTTTTATCGATAAATGTAAATATGATTGATCAAAAATGTTCCATCTACAAGTACACCGGGCATTCGCGGGCAATTAAAAGTCCATTAACACATACAATTATTCTGGGTATACCCAGGAAATACAGAACAAGTGAAGTGCATAAAAAGTCAATGACCCAATGCTAAAGACTCGAAATGGATCAAGACATCCGGATACGAAGTGAACATAACTTTGTATACGTGTGTCTTGATCCGTCTTACAATGAAATCCAAGTTGGCTGAAAGATCTTCAAAAATCTTCCTATTCCGTGTTAACCAAATATTAAATACAGTGCTAGCAAGAGCAATTTTCTTCGCCTTACTTAGCCATGACATCCCACAGGCCTCCTTTTTCAACCACTTTAGAGCACTAGCAAGTGTTGTCATAGATCTCTTGATGTTGAGTCATCGCCTAACATTCCCCCATAATGTAGATGTGAAGGAACATTTAAAGAAAAGATGGTCGCAAGTTTTTGCCAAATAGCCACAAAATACACAATTACGGTCAATATCCAAGAATTGCAATTTTTCTTTAGTTGGGAGTTTAGATTGAACCCCTAACCAAAGCAAAAAAGAATGTTTCTGAGTGATGCACGATTTCCAAACTTCAGCTCCCCATGTCTTGAATGTACCCTTAGGCCTAAAGAAATTATAGGCTATTTTTGTGCTGAATTTATCCTCAGCCGAACAACCCAAAAATTGCTCAAAAAAACTCAGAAACTGCCTGCCAAATCGAATTGTTTGCCGGTCTCTATAACTATCCAGATTCTGCCCAGCTTGGCCCATGTTTTGTGCATGCCTAGCAAGGTAATTTGGGGCTAAACCAGCATGCCGAGAAAGGATAATGCCAACGTCCATCTGACACGATGCCCCAGGCTGTCCATTAGTTAAAATCTGTTGGCCAGCACCTTTTTCATGCAAAATGTCTCTGATTTTCAGTAGTTTCTTGAAGAGTGGAGAATGATATTTCCTAGGACGAACCTCCCAAATGCAAGTCCCATTAAGGTATACTTGATGAACCCACTGAATCCATAGAGTGTCCATTTTATGTTGAATGTTCCAAAGGGATTTAGCAAGTAACGCTAAATTCCAACTCTTGAAGTCCTTTAATCCAAGGCCCCCTTCCTCTTTTGGAAGGCAAAGATCCTTCCACGCAACCAAAGGCTTCTTTGATCCCCAAAGGAATTTCTGACAAAGGCTAACAATCTTTGATATAATTGTAGTTGGGATGGGGAAGATCGAAAGTCAAAAATATTTGACTCCTTGAAGCACCGCCCTAATGAGTTCCACTTTGCCGGCATAAGATAAGGATGAGCAATTTCAAGCTCCAATATAAGCCACAATTTTTTCAAGGAGAGGAGCATAAGAACTCACTTTGAGCTTCTCCTAGGCAAGAGGAATACCTAAGTAACAAAAAGGCATAGTCCCCTTCGAAAAATTTGAGATTTTCATGATTCTTTCAAACTCATACCCATAAATTCCAGCTGTGTATAAGCTGGATTTCAAAGTGTTGATCTTCAAACCCGACGTTAAACAAAACTTGTCAAGGCAATTCATGATAATTTCCACAAACATAGCATCTCCCCTTGCAAAGAGCATCAAGTCATCCGCAAAGGCCAAATGAATTATCTTAAGGAGACCACATTTCGGGTGATAATTAAATTCACTATCATTTGTAGCATCCTTGATCATTCTAGAAAAATATTCAAGACAAAGCACAAACAAAAAAGGGGAAAGTGGATTACCTTGCCGAAGACCTTTCCCGCCTTTGAAGAATCCATGCATACTCCCATTCAAAGCAACGGAATATGTTGGAGTAGTAACACATTCCATAATCCATTGAACAAATCTCAAAGGAAAATTCAACCCTTCAAGTACACTTTTGAGAAAGTCCCAACTAATCGAGTCATAAGCTTTCCTTAAATCAATTTTAAGGAGGCATCTTGGAGCTACCCTCTTCCTATTGTATTGTCTCATGAGTTCCTAAGTAAGATGAATATTTTCTGTCATGCTCTTACCTTCAATGAAAGCGGCTTGTGCTTGGTCCACAATGTCTCCCAAGATAGGCCTCAATCTAGATGCAAGGATTTTTGTGATCACTTTATTGATCACATTACAACAAGATATCGATCTATAATCCTCAACACTAAGTGCATGAGTAGACTTTGACACCAAATCAATGACCGCATGATTGATTTACGTAAGGATGGATCCCGATAAAAGAATTCCATAATAGTCTCCACAAAATCATGTTCAATACACCCCCATGCGCTTTTGAAAAAACATGAAGTGTACCCATTCGGTCCGGGAGATTTATCATCTCCAATCCCAAAAAGAGCCTCTTTGATCTCCTCAATAGAAATGTCCCGAACCAATGCATTTCCTTGTTCCAAATATATCAAAGGCCCATTGCAAATAATGTTGTTGTCAATCAGCCGAACGGCCTCATATTTTCCTAGCAAGTTGGTAAAGAAATTTACAAATTCCAAGGCAACTTGGTCTTGTGAAGTGGTATACATCCCGTCCTCCTTAAGAATAGAAGCAATGAAATTCTTCATAGAGTTCCTTTTGACCACCGAGTGAAAAAACTTTGTACATTTCACTTTCCTTAAGGAAGATGCATTTTTCCTTTTGATAATAAAAACTCCGCTCCGCTTCACATAAACCAACGGTCTTCTTTCTCAACTTAGCAACCAAAAGTTGAAAATTCACGCTCTTGGGCTATTATGTAATTGTAATTGGGCAGCCTCCAATTCAATTTTAGCCTCATTTGCCCTAGTCGAAATGTGCCCAAAATGCTTATTATTAAACTCCTTCAAAGCTCCCTTTAGTTTGCTCAATTTCTCGCAAAGGATAAATTGCTTTGTCCCCAACACATTAAAATTCCAACAAGCTTGAATGATATCATGGAAGTCCACATGCTTAGTCCACATGTTGAAAAACTTGAAAGGTTTTTTTTCACCCCCAACACCGTCATGAATGGAAACAATGCAAGGGGAATGATCGGAAAAACAACCAGAGGGTAGAAAATTTGCAACAACATATGCCCTATTTTGCACCCAAATATCATTGACCATTGCCCTATCAATTTTGCTCCAAACCGACCCATTAGTCCATGTGTAATAACAACCAATAGACCGCACATCCATTAGACCCACATGAAGGCAACAATTTATAAGATCCTTGATTTTATAAGGGGTAACATCCGCCCCATTACATTTCTCATCAAATTTAAGAACATTGTTGTAGTCACCAAGAATCAACCACGGTGATGAGACATTAGCGTTGAACTCCATAATGTTATTCCAAAGTGGCCTCCGGTTAACCACAGTATGAAATCCATAAACAAAACTAACAAGAAATGAATAAGATGTTACCTTACAAGTAGCTTTACAATGAATGATTTCTGGATGAACCTCCATCACATCCAAAAATACTTTGGATGGATTCCACAAAATCAAGATCCGTTCAGATCTATGAGTTCCAAAATTATTGACACGCACGAAGCCATTGAACTTATTCCTCAAAATTCTCATCAATTTTCGATCCCCCAACTTTGTTTCCAAAATACGCATAATATCAATGCAATGTTGCTTGATAAATTCACGAATTCCATTTTGTTTAAGAGTTGAATTCATGCCCCTAATATTCCAAAATGTAAGTTTCATGATGTTGAAGCAAGGGATGTACCCTTCTTCTTGCCAACTTTTGTAATCGGTTTTCTTTGCTCAACAACAATACCTTTGAGCTTTTCATTTCCAGAATTTTTTGGTTCTGCTTCATTGACATTTGCTAAAGAATCTGCCATAGAAATAGGTGCCAAAGAACGTGCATTATTCTTTCCATGAGCTGTCCGGTTTTTCTTACTAGCAACCTCCACAAACGGCTCAACCTGATCCAATTTTTCCACTGCTGGGCATCCACATTTTCAAGAATTATCTGCCCAGAATTTGGGTTTGTAAGCTGCCTTTTATGCCCATCCAAAACCGTGGTAAGATGTTCCCCAATCACTTGCTTTTTACAATTTTAGTTTGTGTTCTTATCGTCCTTAATTTACGCTATTCGTCACTTACCAAATTTATCTCACGTAAGGTTTTTGAGTTTACCCAAATTCTTTCTCCAGCTCATGTGAATCGTCTGAATGTTTTTCGTAGTAATTAAACTATGTCCTAAAAGTTTCAGATTCTGGAACTTTCGAAATTTTCCACTGGAACACTTCCATTATTTGTCCTCGTGCTTTGTTTTCAAGCTCATAATGGGCGATTACTTGATTATCCCGTCGAAAGCACAACTTCTTGTTATTTCTGGCCATAGATCGATTCCCAAGGCAATGTCGGTCGAAGGTGGAAGCATTGGAAAAAGATCTATTGACAGAAAGGATGAATCTTCATCAAGCAACGGAAATCTCAGTGGTCATTGTTTAGAGGGCGTGTATTATTCTCGAAATTATTCTCGAACTCTATATTTTCAAACTTAAATTGTAATGGGTACAAGAATTTATATCAAGATTTGGATTGATGTAAATAGATAAGGATTAAATTCACCTATGACCGCCAAACTTTATATTTAGTAACGTCATGTTCGTTCAATTTCATTTGGTTTCACCACAATCACCCTACTTAGTATGAGTTTTATTTCGGTATGATCGTCCAATTTCATATAACGTTTCACTATGGTCACCCAATTTCATATAATATTTCATCATGACCACCTAACTTCTTCTCATCTTTTCAGTGATTTTGAAAAATGGCAAAATATTAACTTTGCATTATATATAGAATAAATAAATAAATAAAAACTTATTTTTAAAAAAATAAAATAAAAACATATTTTTAGAAAAACCTTTTAAAATAAAATAAAAACTTATTAAAGGATGTTACTTAGAAAAATAAAATAAAATAAATTGTTATGTAAAAAAAAGTTCCTTAAAAAAATTAAATTAAATTAAAACTTTAAAAAAAACTTGTTACTTAGAAAAATAAAATAAAAAAAAAACTTATTTAAAAAAGTTTTTAAAATAAAAAAAACTTTTATTTTTATAAATTTATTTATCCATTTTAAAATTACTGAAAATTGTGAAAAGAAGTTGGGTGACCATGGTTACACTAAGGGCTTGTTCAGTAGTGACTATGTGAATTTATTTTTTTACCGTTAGAGAGAAAAGTAAGTCTCATCTGTGAGTGAAGAAGTTAAAAATGACGGTTGGAATAGTGCAATAACGATCACAAATTTTTTTAGGGGGGTGAAAAATTACTACCAAATGGAGAGCCAAATATAAAGTTGGGTAGCCATAGTGAAACAAAATTGAATTGAGTGATCATGATGACCCTAGTATAAAATTGAGTGGACATTGGTGGATTTAACTCAAATAAATAATGAAAGAAATGTTGGGTAAAATCCCATAAGTGTACGGGATTGTTGGGAAGTAATAGGTGACTAATAACGTGTATCATCCCACAAGGAGTAAAATTTAACAAAATGTACTAGTCTTTAATTAGATTCAAAGTAAGGAAACAAAAGTGATTTGTAGTTTTTAATTATTCTAACTTAATCTATGAAAATTTGCAAAATTCGAATTCAATGTGTATATGGAATGAAGTTATTGGATTACGAATTCACCTATTATTATATATTTCAATTCTCAATTATGTAGCTAGTTTTGTTCATGTATTCTCAACAATCGATAATTCTATTGTAAATAATTTTATTTTTCAAAATAAATTAAATCTATAATAGTCACGACCTAAATCTATTCTTAGTTCGAATTTGAATGAATAGAACGCATTCAATTTCACTACTATCTCAAAGACTGCACATATGATAAATATTATTCCTAACATTTATTGAACATATATTTATCAAGCATTATTTTACACCTATTGTGAGTCTTCCAGCACTACAATAAGTAATCTTATATTCAATTGGTGATCAAGCAATCAAATAATAAAATTAGGCTTGTAAGATTAATCAAGAGTTACAAGAATTTAACTAAAATACTTGTCTTAAATTAAAACTAAATAATAAAATGTTTCTTCTTCATGATGAAAAGAACTAGTCTAGCATGTTATTTAATAAATCACACAAAAATATTTGGAAAAACATCACTCGCAATTGAAAACAATGATTGGGAAGTGAAAAATTAATTTCTTCTCCGTTAATCTTCAATCCAGACGTTGAATCTTCAATTTCTTGTGTTGACTGTCTTTGAATTGCATGCTAGCCTCCTTCTTGTGGTAAAAAATATGTATAATGATGTGGCTCTCTCATTCTCGCTCTATCTTTTTTTTCTTTTTTATGACAGAGGAACCTGCAGTCGTTACCTTACAGGTGCGCACTGGATAAACCCTCGAGCTGACGTAATAGCCTACAAATCATGCCAGCAAGGTAAACCGCACTAGGTAAGCCCGATGCGACAAATTCGACCGAGAATATGTTGGGAGGGAGAATCCAACTCGTGACCAAAAGCCTCCGCACTCATCTACTCCATTAACTCGGCCACCCCATGAGGGGCCATTCTCACCCTATCTTGTAGGTTAAATAGTAGGTTAAAGCCTTATTTGGTCCCGCTTAATTTCAAAAAGTGTATTATGGAATAGTAGATTGATGGAGAACGTATGGTTAAAAAAAAGGATATTTTTTTATTTGCGTGTAATATTATTTTAATAAAGAATGTGTATAAATAATAAGTACTGTAAAAAAAAATAATGACAAAGAATGAGAAAAAATGGATGACAAACAGGGGCTAAATTTGGTTTTCATAAGAGTTTAAGTCAAAAATGACGCTTGAACGTTTCCCCCGTGTGTGCACCATACATTTCACTACACACGCTAGATGTTGACATTACTCTCGATAAATGCACACCCGGGTCTAGCGCGCGCCACTTTAGAATCTTTCGATTGTTGCACTTCGATCCCTCAATTTCGGTATTCATTCATTTTAGCTCTTTTTTATGCTTTCTTGGTCGTTTAGCTTTCAATTCCATCTAAGTGAGTCCACACCTTCTTCAATCATTGATATTGGGTCCGAATCAACAACTAGCACTTTGAATTCAGTCCCTTTTGACCAATTTTTCTCATGATGTCAACTTCAATTGTTTTTCATCGAGGTGCATGTAAAAAATGAAATATATGCAAAATTAAGCCTCAATTCATTTAAAATAATAATAATTGCTTTAGTTTAATGACTGAAATGTAAAATATACACTTATCAAGAAACAACAACATTCATAAATATAATAAATGTTTGTAACATAAACTAATATAATTCTACCTGATATATTAATTTATTAATTCAAAAGTTGACATATAGATATGCTTTAAATAGAGTGTGTGAATTAGATATTTAAGATTTTACGGCTCAATATGAAATATTTCAAAACGAATTTCAAGCATGCAATTCCTTTGGCTTCTAAGTGGTCTCTCTCAAACGACCCAATAGTAATAAATTATCTTAGACAACATAAACTGAAGATGAAACTCAACTCTACAGGTAGTGTTACGCCCCTATCCGAACCATTTCGAAAAGTCTACCACCGCGTTATAAAAGGTGTTCAATACTCATCTGAAGTGGCTTCGAAGTGACGCCACCATCAATGTTGTCGATCTGCTAACACACTGCGAGGCACAGACAATCTACTGAACCGATCGAAGCGTCCTAGCCCCTGAAGTCGAGGTGCAGTACATTCCGATGTTCTCTGTCAGAGGATCCGCCGCCAATTTCAGAAAGAGATCTGTGTCAAGATCCTTTCTGCCCCAAAGGTTTAATTGATTTAACGTCTCCACGAGCCTAGTTGATGTGGTGTATCAACTTTATGTCAACTCAACTCGAGAGAAGTTATTACCCGTCCACTCTATAGACGCGGCTGATTGACTCCTATGATTGCCTCACACCGTCAGATGCATACACGTGTCCTACATCTAACGATTCTCCTCAACTATAAATACCCAAGATTTGACAAGAGGTAAAGGTAATGAAACTCTTACAACTTAGCTCTCCATAACAAGTAAATGTATATTCTTCTCCCCACCCTTTTGCATAACCTTGGTAATGTTCCGATCACCTGGGGCTAACTTGACCGTCGGAGTGTATGCGGCCGTCGTCGCCCCCACTGGTCCCGACCGTGTGAATCTGACCGTGTGTTGATTGTGCGCAGGGAGAATACGTGGAGTTGCTATCGGTTGGTCACGTGGAGGGTCCAATTTGCGAGGTTAACAGATTGGCGCTGTTTATGGAAAACTTCCCGTCCAAAGTTCTGCATTCTCCATCGGAGAAACCACCGAAAAACTAGTGACTTACCCTGAAAAGAGCACATTCTTGAAAAAGAGCAAAGTCGAGTTATAATCTAAGTTCTTATCACCCTTGAAAAAGGAGATAAGATGAGTTCCAGCCATGAAAATGAGAACCCTATGAGAGAGGCCTCTGAAGAAGAGGTGCTTCGTAACAATGTCACTCGCCAGAGACCCCACCACCGGCGTCGTCGAGGTGAAAGAACAGACATGCTCACTGAAGGAATGGTTCAAATAGCTGCGGGCATGAGAGATAACGCAACCCAGAATATGGCGATACATGAACTTCTCATGAAAGCCCGAGGTCACCAATGCTCTCAAATGCCCCAAGGATCTTACCCAGTTCAGGAAGCCTCTACATCTCGTTCGCGAGGCCATGTGAGGCAGCACAGAGAACACCCCTTCGAAAGAGAAGTGGGTGCGGAAGCCACATCCTATGTGCAAGGGAACCAGCCAGTAGAACTACAATTGGGGGACAATTTCCCTCAAGAATATGAATCACAAAGGTCAGCCAATGTCTTCGACCGAATAGGGCAGGACCCTAGTAATAGGGTCTGCTCAGTGCGAAGATCAGTTCGGCAAGAACAGGAGCAAGAACAAGCACCTCCTCCTCCTAAAAATAGGAAGGAGAGAATGGACTTAGTTGATTGGGGCATTCGAGGAGAAGCATCTCCACCTCCCCAGAACATTCAAAATGATGAAGGGTTAGATGGGCCTTGTCGATCCTATGAAATTGACGATGATGATGATAACCTCCCTTTCTCAAGGGAAATTCGAAGCTTCCCAATGCCTACGAATTTCATGCCCCCTAAGATCCCCAAGTATGAAAGAAAGGGGGACCCGGAGAAGCACCTCACCAAGTACATGACATAGATGAGCATCAGGGAAGCCTCGCCTGCTTTGAAATGTAAGGCCTTCCACCTAACCCTGGACGGAGCTGCGGAAGTGTGGTACAACAGACTTCCTCCCCTGAGCATTAGGAGTTGGCCAGATTTGAAGAAAACATTATTGAACCAGTACCTCTCACACAGAGAATGAGAGGCCCCAATGCAACACTTGCAAGATATGAGACAGGCCTCTGGAGAGACGCTGAAAAGCTATCTCGCCAGGTTTACAGACGAAATCACGTACTACGAGCAGGTCACTGACAAAGAAGCCCCTTCAGGTCTGAAAGGCGGCCTCAACATGAACACTTTGTTCTGAAGGGATGTGCGCAACAAAAATTCATCCACTTATGACGCGCTGGTAGAAACGATGAGAGTTGAGATCGTTGGTGAAGAGATGATTGATCACCGAACTCGTGCCGTGCGGGGACTCCCTTCGCCTCAAAGGCAGGTAGGTCGTGGACCCGCAGTGCACCTTGTCACTCAGCAATGGACTTAAGAAGGTCATACAATAGCTCCCACCTTCGGACAGGCACTGGCTTCTGCCACGCTAAATGCAGTGCCGGTGTTGGCATACGAGAATTTTCCCTGGCGAAGCAGGGCCATCTGGAGAAACTGATAGTAATAAAAAAAGAAGAAGAAACGGTCAAATAGGCCCTTAAAAGGGGCAAGGTTCTGCAACTTCCACCAACTCTATGGACAAGACACCAGCGAATGCAGAGACGCTCCGCGGCGCTCAGATCGGAGTAACCTACACCCCTCCAGGAGAGACGAACATCATCGCAGATCTGCCTCCCCGAACAGGGAAGAGAGAATGCATAGAGAGCAGTCACCCCAGAGAAGAGAATCAAAGGACTAAGGAGAATCTAGACAGGGAGATCAGGCCCCATTTTCTGGAGGCCAAATCATCAGGGAGATCGATACAATCATTGTGGGACCTCCATCAGTGCAACACCAGGAACGCTGAAAAGAATTACACAAGGGAAGCAAAGGACCCGTCAATGCTCACTTACATTGTCAGCGAGTCCCAAGAGGCCAACATGATGGCACCAACTACCTTCTCCCAGGAAGATGCACAAGGAGTTCACCACCTCCATTGTGACGCATTGATTGTGAGAGCCGTAGTGGCAAGAAACGGACTCAAAAGCATGCTCGTCGACAATGGCATTCGATGACTATACTGTTCGGCTCCACCTTCGACAAAATGCAAATTGAACATGGGTTGGTTCCCATGACCGACCCACTATTCGGATTTACTGGAGACAGCATCGTCTCACGAGGACAGACCACTCTGCCCGTCGACATGGGTTCGGCTCCTCTGGTGGCCCAACACTTCATGAAATTCTTGGTGGTAGACCACAGATCGGCCTACCATGGAGTATTGGGCAGGCCCGCTTTGAAAGATCTTTGAGCTATCACCTCCATCCACTACTTGGGTATGAAATTTCCAACTGAACATGGGATTGCTACGGTTCGAGGCGATCAGATGGGCTCTATGGCATGTTACTTAAACTCTCTGTGAAAATCGAAACACTGAACTATTAACGTGATCATAACTGAAGTTGCTAATGAGGACAATTTGGATGTGGAAACTCGATGCCCCTGAACAAGGGCGTACCTTCGAACAGGAGGAAGACGTTGACATGGAAGAGGCCCCTGAAGAAGGGCACCCTCATGATGAGTTAGATCCCCGAATAATTGACTCTGAGCCAAATGCAACCCCAATGGAAGAACTTGAAACTTTCTCCGCCAACCTAAGGACCCCAGTCAGGTCTTGCAAATAGGAAAGGCACTGTCCCTCGAAGCAAAAGAAGAAATGGTGAGCTTCTTGAAAAAGAACTTGGATGTCTTCGCTTGGAAGCATGAAGACATGGTGGGAATAGATCCAAGAATCAGTTGCCATCATCTTAACATCAACTCCTCATGTGCCCCACATCTGCAGAAAAAAATGTGTCATCAACTCAGAGCGGCATGAGGCACTCAAAGACAAAGTGGACAAACTTAGCCGTAGCGGCTTCTTCAGAGAAACCATCTATTCGAAGTGGATATCCAACCCGGTCCTGTGAAGAAGCCCAGCGGAAAGTGGAGGGTGTGCGTAGACTTCACAAACTTGAAAAAGGCATGCTCTAAAGACAGCTTCCCACTTCCAATGATAGACCAACTTGTGGATTCCAATGCTGGACATGAACTCTTGAGTTTCATGGATGCATACTCAGGGTACAACCAGATACCCATGTTCCGACCTGAATAGGAGGCTACATCATTCATCATAGATAGAGGACTGTACTGCTACAAAGTCATGCCCTTCGGATTAGAAAATGTCGGAGCTACATATCAGAGGCTGGTCAACATGATGTTTGCCGAACTCATTGGCAAAACCATGGAGGTCTACGCGGACGGCATGCTAGTAAAAAGCCTCGGGGTAAACGAACACGTAAGTCACCTTAACCAAACCTTTTAGATACTTAGGAAATATAAAATGAAGTTGAATCCCCTCAAGTGCACCTTTGGAGTGGCTTCGGGTCAGTTTTTGGGATATATTGTAAACCAAAGAGGAATCGAAGCGAACCTAGTGAAGATAATGGCCTTGCTTAAAATGAGGTTACCCCATAAACCAAAGGAGGTCCAAAGCCTCAATGGTCGGATAGCTGCACTCAGTCGCTTCATCTCCAGGGCTACAGATAAGAGCTTACCCTTCTTCAATGTGCTGAAGCAAGGAAAGAAATTCCAATGGACTTCCGAGTGCGAAGAAGCCTTCCAAGCGCTGAAAAAGCACTTAGGAAAGGTGACCCTATTGTCCAAACCTCAACCAGAAGAATCACTACTCCTGTACTTAGCGGTCTCAGAAGGGACGGTCAGTGCAGTCCTAGTCAGAGAAGAGAATGAGCACCAGTTGTCGTTATACTATGTCAATAAAGCACTCCTCCCAGCTGAAACATGCTACCCAAACATGGAGAAACTGGCACTTGCCCTCATCACAGCCTCAAAGAAACTGAGGTCATACTTCCATGGCCACTCAATTGAAGTTCTCACCAACTTCCCATTGAAGCAAGTGCTGCAGAGCACAGACACATCAGGACGCCAGCTAAAATGGGCGATCGAGCTCAGTGAGTTCGACCTACTGTTCCGACCTCGACATGCCATCAAGGGCCAGACCCTTGTAGATTTTGTGGCTGAGCTTGTCAAAGCCCCAGAAATGGAGACAACAATGGAACTAGTCAAGCCCCCAACATGGAAATTGTTCGTAGATGGATCCTCAGGAAAGGCTGGATCCGAGGCAGTGATCGTCTTGGAAAGCTCCGAAGGCCACAAGCTAAATTACGCAATAAGGTTTGACTTCAAAGTCTCGAACAACACTGCTGAATATGAGGCCCTACTAGTAGGCCTTAGACTTGCAAAGGAAATGCAGGTCAGGTGGCCCCAGGCAAGCAGTGATTCTCAGCTTGTAGTGATTTAGGTCAATGGAAACTTAGCGATAGGGGTGTCAAAAAGGCTCGGTGACTCGGGCGACTCATGGCTCGGCTTGGGAAAAGCCCGAGCTCGCTCGGCTCTTGGCTCGTAGTGATCGAGCCTCAAAATAAGAGGTCAACCCGAGCCCGAGCAAGCTCGCGTGGCTCGCCGAGCCACACGGGCCATTTTTGGCCCGTGACAATAATGCTCGGCCCGAGCAAATTAAAGGAAAAAAATTAAAAAAAATCAGCTGTTGCACGGTAGCAGGTTACAGTTGCCTTAGGCAGCTATAGCTGCATTTTTTACATAGTGTTATCTTTAATCGTGTAAATTTTGAAATTCAAATTTGAAAAATAACGCGGGTTTTTTTATCTATAAATACGGGATGATTTTTGAAGTTTTAAATCACTTTGTTATCGATTTTAATTCGCATTATTTCTATATTATAGATTCAGATTCAATCATTCAAGTTTCAATTTCTTCTTTCTCACTTCTCATATAATAATTAATATATTCAATTTCTTTCACTCTACAGTATAATATTCAGTATTTTTTATTATACTAGTTATTATGGATTTTACAAGTGATGAAATTAATCAGTTTGGCGGTAGCTCGAGTACTCCATCTAACTATGATGCATGTGAAATGTTCCAATTACTTTGGAGGATATTGAAGAGGAAGAAGTTCAAGTACTCGAGACAAAAAAGTCAAAAAAAGAATCATCGGACTGTTGGCAACATATGACACGAAAAAAAATTGGTGTTCAAAATGGAGTAGATATTTGGAAAGCATGTTACAATTACTGTGGCAAAGAACTTAGTTGGAAGCCTGGTTCGAGCACAACGCATTTGAATAGACACGTATTAAGGAGTTGCAAAGTGAAACCAGTCGATCTCGACTCGAAATAGACCGAACTAGTGTTTGGCGGTTCTAATTCTACTCTTTCCACCTTTGTATATTCACAGGAAAGATTTCGTGAAGGAATGGCTGCATACGTGGCTGCAGTAGAGATGCCGCTTACGATAATAGACTCAATACACTTTACTCGACTCGTGCAGAAATATCTCCAACCCAAGTATTCTTCTTATTCTAGAAATACTCTTCGTTCGGATAGCATAAAATTATATAACAGAAGAAAACAAATTATTATTGAAGGTCTAAAAAGTTTTAATAGTGTTATATCATTTACTTCTGATTTATGGACCAATTGTAATAGAAAAGGTTATATTGCTACTACGGCTCATTATATTGATCACCTGTGGCTTCTACATAAAAGAATTATTGCATTCAGATGTGTAGAATATCCCCATAATGTCACTAACATATACATGGTTTTAAAAGATATCATACAAGAATATGGTATACAAGATATGGCTCAAAATTTTACTTTTGATAATGCTGCAATGAACAAAGTTGTTATTGAAAGATTTATTGCTGATCTTAACCCCGTATTTGGAAATTTATTTTTTCATTTACGTTGTGTATGTCATATTATTAATTTGATTGTAAAAGCTGGATTAGAACATATAAGTTCACCTTTAGATAAAATTAGACAAGCAATAAATTTTATTACTGTGTCACCAGCAAGAAAACAAGCATTTAATAGTTTGTGTGCAGAGTATGGATTACAGGAGAAATCATTTGCCACTGATGTAACACATAGGTGGAACTCTACATATCTAATATTACATTCATGTGAAAATTACGATAAAATGATTTCACTATATTATAATGGTAGGCATACACTCGCACCCGAACATAATTTGGACAATTGGGAATGGACTATTGCATTTTATATGAAAAAAATCTTACCACCTTTTTTTGATGCTATAAAGGAATGTAGCGATATTTATTATCATACATCTTCTCTTGTTTTACAACATTTTTTCTACATTTCACAAGCATTTCATAAATATAGGAATTTGTCACTTTTTGCTGATGTAGTCCGCTCTATGGAGTTAAAATTTTGTAAATATTGGGAAGAGTTGCCTTCTTTATTTCTTTTAACTTCAGTAATGGACCATCGACTTAATTTAACTGGCACAAAAGTTACTGTAAAGGGGATATCAGATTTTTTGAATATAGAATTATCACATATGCATATAGAATCTTTTTTATGTGAAATGTGTAATTATTATGCTGAAAAGTAAGGTCAGCGTAATTCTACTTCCCAAAGTTCTTTTTCAAGAAATATTTCAATAAATTTCGAAAATTTATAGAATTATTTAGATAGCAATACAAGTGTTTCTTCATTTAGTTCTAGTTCTAGTTCATCAACATCTAGAGCGATCAATATTGGTGGTACAAATCTTGAAATTCCTTCTGAGTTAGCTAGGTATATGTGCGTGGATGTTCGTAGTGTGTTGCAACCGAATGAATTACAAGAATTTAGCCTTTTAAATTGGTGGAGATGTAACGAAAGGCAATATCCAATTGTATCAAAAATTGCACGTGATCTACTAACACCTCCAGTGTCTACGGTAGCATCGGAGGCTGCATTCAGTTTAGGTGGTCGAATTTTATCAGATGAACGATCAAGACTAAAAGAAGATATATTGGAGGCTTTGATATACTTGAAGGATTGGGAATGTGCAAAATTATGTGTTCAAGAACATGTTGATAGTATAATGGCCGAAGAGTTGCAGCATATCCAAACATAAGATGTTGTAAGTTTTTAAATTAATTATTTTTCTTTAAAAAATGTATTTTTTAAATTTATTTGATTCACAAAAAATTGTACACGAAATATTTTATTTGTGTACAATTTTAACTCCGCCTACATTGATTGTAGTCGGTCCCAAGCCCGGAAAAATGGGGAGGGTTGTAATTTGTAACTTTTATTTATTTTGTTATTCGTATAAATTACATAATTTTGAAAGTTGTACTTTTATTTAATTTGTAATTTGTATAAATAATAAATGATGCAATTTTTAAATTCTTTCAAAAAATGTGAAAAAAAATGTCATTAAATAATTTCTTTACTTTCTACACTAAACAAATTGCATTACAACAATTGGCATGTGAAAAAAAGTCATTAAAATTTGCAAAAAAAAAAAAAATTTTAAAAATCGAGCCGACTCGGCTCGGATCGTAAAAAGCCCGAGCCAAAGCTCGGGCCGAGCCCTATTTTTTTGGTCGAGCTTTGGCTCGGCTCGACTCGGGCCCAAAAAAAGCCCGCTACGATTTACTCGAGCCGAGCCTGAGCCGAAAATTTCAGCTCGTGAGCCGGCTCTGCTCACTTACATCCCTACTTCGTGGCCAAGGACAGTAGCATGGTTGCATAGTTAAAATTGGTTCTAGACCTAGTTCCTCATTTTGAAAGGTTCGAGCTGATTTAAATCCCGTGCCTAGAGAATACTCATGCAGATGCCCTGTCAAAACTGGCCAACAGCAAGGATTCGGAGCTACTAAAGGTTGGCCCCCATTGAACACTTGTCAAAGCCCTACATATCCGGAGGTGACGAGGTGCTATGGATAGAAGGCACCTCATTATGGATGCAACCCATCATCGCCTATCTAAAGGATCATTCACTACTAGCTTCTAGAAGCAAGGCAAGGAAGTTAAGAAGAAGGGCTGCACACTTTGTCCTACAAGAAGATGTCCTCTACAAAAGAGGCTTCGCCTCGCCACTTCTCCGATGTGTAGGAGGCGAAGAGGCTATGTATATACTCAAGGAAATCCATGAGGGAATCTACGGGAATCACTCCCGAGGAACGGCTCTGGCACACAAAGTACTCCGACCAGGCTACTTCTGGTTGACCCTGAAAATGGATATTGCCAGTTTGTCCAGAAATGTGACAAGTGTCAGCGCTTCTCAAATATTCAAAGGCAGCCTTCTTAGAGCCTCTCCATAGTAACCAGTCCTTGGCCATTCGCCAAATGGGGCATCGATTTCATTGGTCCACTCCCAAAAGGAAGAGGAAGTGCAACTTTTGCCATTGTCGCCATTGACTACTTCACCAAATGGGTCGAAGCTAAACCTCTTGCCAAGATCACTGAGGCGAATACTACAAAATTCATCTTGAAGAACATCATTTGTAGGTTCGGCATTCCCCACTCCTTAGTGTCCGACAACGGGAGATAGTTCGACAACAAGAAAATGCGAGACTTATGTGACGAACTGGGCATAAAGAAGGATTTCTCAACGCCTCATCACCCACAAGAAAACGAGCAAGTTGAGGCAGTAAACAAAACTATCAAGCATACCCTGAAAAGGAAGCTTGACACCTCGAAGGGGGTTTAGGTTGATGAGCTTCCCCACGTCCTCTGGGCCATCAGACGAACTAGCTGAACTGCAACAGGGGAGACACCCTTCTCAATGACCTACGGAGCCGAGGTCATGAGCCCAATTGAGGTAGGAGTCCCATAGCACCGTCGAATACACTTCAATGAGATCAATAACGACGAGGCTCGAATGAGCGAACTCCACCTCCTTAAAGAAATGAGGGATACCTCCCAGGTGAACTTGACAAAGTATCATAGAAAGATGACCCACTATTATAACTCCAAGGTCAGAAATCGGACTCTTCGTCTAGGGGACTTCGTGCTTAGAAGGGTCTTCCAATCATCAAAGCCAACCAGGTCCAGAGTGTTGGGACCGAATTGGGAGGGTCCTTACTGCATCTGCAGGGAATCCTGACCTGGCACTTCTGAAATTGAAGACATGGCAGGAAAAGCACTACCTCATCAATGGAATATCGAACATTTGAGGAAGTACTATCAATGATGAGCTTGTGTTCCGATCCAATCTCAATGTTGTCTAGTAAATGTGTATCATGATCCGATCTCATTTAACTTCCCTATCTTACTAAGTGCTGAAAATGCCTTAGTGAAGAGTGATGTAACTCCTCTAAGTAATGATACTTTAGTTGTTTGTTACATTGGTTAGTAAATTGTTACCTCAGTTCTTCAATATTTTAATTGATCCGATCTTCTGTTATTAACTGGTTATTGGTAAGAGGCGCTTAATGTTTACTTAAGTGGTTGTCATTCATATACTTAAGTGTAAACAGCTCAACACAATAGAAAAGAAGAAGCAACAATACTTGATAAAAAAAAATTCATTTCATTCATTTGGAATTAGATTACAAAAGAGACCGAAACCATTACAAAGATCGATTAACTCTATTCTACTAGGGCATCTTCCACCCCGACCTCCGCCTCGCCTGTCCCAGGGGCCTTTGGAGGGTTCTTTACGAACCTATCAAGCTGACCTCCAATAGGCCCACCGAACTTTTACTCTAATGAAGATATGTCTAGAGTGGGGTGGACCTCTTTTAGCCGCCCCAATAGTCCTTGGGCACTCCAAGATGACCAAAAGTTTGCAAAATCATCGTACATGGGATGCTCTTCGAAGTGGTCAATGAAGTTCTGCACAGCCACCTCCCCTGCCAACTTAAGCTCCTCCCTCAAGGAGGCGATCTCCTCAGCTTGGGCATCCGCCCTCTGCCTCAACTCCGCCTTTTCTTTATTTGAGGCCTCCAGAGCCTCTGTGGCAAGCTGATGGTGCTCGTTTACATGATCCACTCTTCTAGTAATAGCAGTCACCTAGCACTCCACTTCATTGAGCTCCTTCTTCAGCCGCTCTATTTCTCCCTGGCCGGTGGCCAGCTAGGTCTCGACTTCCTTTCTCGCCTTCTTCTCTTTCAAGCCTCCCTCACTGCGTACTCATACTGCATCGCCTCCTCGAGGTGCTTGGCGAGATCTTCCCTCTTAGTATTCAGGTCTTTCACCAAGCCTTCGAGTTGGATGCTCGTGCTGAGAGCCCAGGCTATCCATGCATTGTTCACTGCGACCAAGTCTTAGACGGTGCATGAGGCGGTGTGGTCTCTCCACTCTTCGGTCCAATATTTATTGTGAACCACCTCCACTACAGCCGTCTCCGAAGGAAAAGCCTCCAGCACTTCTTTCACTGGCTCCTCTGAATTGGTGCCCAAAAAGTCCACCTCCTTCGAGGGACGGGCTCTGTTCCTCTTTGACTGCCCCAGCACTTAGGTAATTAGCACAGTGGCTACTGGCAATGTGGTTGGGGCAGGGGAAGCCTCTGATGGGGCAGGCGTCCTCTCCGGGATGGCTACCCACGGTAGGAATGGTAGTCTGCCTCAGAACCGGAGGCGACCTCGCCACAGTTGGGCGCTTCGATGGGGCAACAGGCTTCTTGCCCTTCCGCAGCAAGTTTGCGTCTGGGTCCTCCGCCACCTCCTCCTCAATCGGAGGCTGGAGCCTTTTGCTGGCATCCACAAGATCCTCCATCTGCTTCTTGTACGTCGAGAAGGAGGTCTTCAGGCTCTCGCCTCTGCCATTATCTTCTGGATGTTTTGAAGTCTGGCCTCAGAGGCAGCTTCTTGTTAAAGTTATCTGCAAGGGAACAAGCAAATTAGTACAAGTGTAAAGAGTTTGGAAAGTACTGAAAGGCATTCACTTCGGGACATTTACCTTGAGAGGCCATCAAGTCGTGCATTACGAAGTGGATGTTTTTCCTGATCAGCTGGTGGTATGACCTTTTCTTCGGAGGCAGCTGATAGATAATGCAGATGATGTCGAAGTCATCGGTGGAAAGCTCACACAGAGGAAGAGTACCTTCAAAAGAACACAAATATTAGTTACAATCCGAACCGAAGACGAACAAAGGAAAACACAAAACAACAGCACTCACTAAGTGTTGAATACTTCGTGGGGATCGTAAGAGGCGCCAGGGGTCCCCCTCCATCGTGTCCCATCTCCCGACAGCCTAGCACCATGAGCTCTTCCACTCCTTAATGGAGCTCGACAGATCAAGCACGAATGGAGTGTGGGAAACCCCATGAGGTCAGGTAATACCAGCCCCTAGTCTTACCCCCCCAGCCGCCACCTTGGGGATATAGAGGGTCTGACAAAAAGAGAAGGGCATCTCTACCCCAAGCGATGCCTCTTTCCACAACATCCAGGAGCCCACCATTTAGCTCCAGGAGTCCGGGTTCAATTGGGTAGGAGCTAAGCCATACGACCTAAGTATCATACGGAAGAATGGGTGGATCGGAAGCCTAAAGCCAGCCCTAAGAATCACCTTGCTAATTGCTACGCACCCTAGCCTAGGGTAGCAGGCCCGCTCATCAGGTTCGGGCAGGATCAGATCTACGCTATCAGGGATCCTATATTCAGTCCTAAGTCTTTTCAGGTCGGCACCCTTTAGCTTAGAGGGGTAATCCGATGCTCCCCAATGTACAGATGTGTCTACGGGGCTGTCTGGCCTCTTCCATATGTTCCCCCCCCCCAATTATTGCTTTGGCTATTTCGGAGGAGGATGCTGATAAGTGTGTTTTTACACACTTATTTGGATCATAAACATGACTTAAACATGGATAAAATGGTTGAATTGTGACTTAATCCAGTTAAATTTATGCATTGTAGGTAATTCAATGGAAATTGTGGAATTCAGGAGAAAAGAGCCGAAGAAGGACCAAAACGCAACAATTTGATAGTTCGAGGACCAAAGGTGCAAATATTGAAAAGTTGAGCTAAATGCAAAACGAGAGGGAAGACATGCCAAGTATGAGCTCAATGACAAAGCAAAACGAATGGAAGAAGAAAATATTGAAGAGGGACTGAAATGAAGACAATTGAAAGTTGGAGGACTAAAGCGTAAATACTCAAAAGATATGCCGAATGAGGGGCATAAGAATTGATGGTATCAATCATCAATTGGAAGATAAAATTTGTTGAAAAGATGAAGAAATCGAAGAAAGAAGTCAAGAGAAGCAACAAAGAAGTTCAGGGACCAAATTGAACAAACCACATAGATGGTTACCTCTATGCGACCGCATAGTGTAACCTTCTATGCGGTCGCATAGAGGGCTCCAGGGATTCAATGAGCCCAAACTTTTTGATCTATGCGACCGCATAGATTCCTTCTATGCGGTCGCATAGAAGGATTTTCAACACTCGGGCGCGGTTTTTCGTTTTGGTTGAAACTCCTTCCCTACTTAA
>NC_036248.1:16537122-16548071 GCF_002742605.1 Olea europaea var. sylvestris | reverse complement strand
TAAAGAGAGTCTCTACTTGTTGATATGTGTACTTGTAAAGGTAAGATCTATCCAAACTAAGAGAGGGTAAGGATTATAGTTGTTAAACTCCTAACCTTAGAACACACCCCAAGATAATTGAGTGAAAAGAATAAGTTTGGGGGATTTGTGTCTCTCTCGAGTGATGTAAGGATAAATTTGACCATTATGGGTTGGGAACAAACCATTCATAAGCTTGATATGTTGGCATGAGTTCACACACACACGTTGAGTATTGCAATTGATGAGTAAAGGTTAATTTTATTCTTGCAATATTGATATTGTTCTATTGTATTGCTAAGTTCCAATCCTGAGACACGGCAAGCTACTAAGCCATGTTGTTTAACTTTGAGTCACTACATTGTTTGAGGACAAACAATAGTTTAAGTTTGGGGGATTTCATAAGTGTGTTTTTACACACTTATTTGGTTCACAAACATGACTTAAACATGGATAAAATGGTTGAATTGTGACTTAATCCAGTTAAATTCATGCATTGTAGGTAATTCAATGGAAATTGTGGAATTCAGGAGAAAAGAGCCGAAGAAGGACCAAAACGCAACAATTTAATAGTTCGAGGACCAAAGGTGCAAATATTGAAAAGTTGAGCTAAATGCAAAATGAGAGTAAAAACATGCCATGTATGAGCTCAATGACAAAGCAAAACAATTGGAAGAAGAAAGAATGGAAGATGGACTAAAATGAAGATAATTGAAAGTGGAGGACTAAAGTACAAATACTCAAAAGATGTGCCGAATGAGTGGCATAGTATTTGAAAGTGTCGATCATCAATTGGAAGATAAGAATTGTTGAAAAGATGAAGAAATCGAAGAAAGAAGTCAAGAGAAGCAACAAAGAAGTTCAGGGACCAAATTGTACAAACCACATAGATGGTTACTTCTATGCGACCGCATAGTGTAACCTTCTATGCGGTCGCATAGAAGGTTTTAGGGAATTCAATGAGCCAAAAAAATGATCTATGCGACCGCATAGATCCCTTCTATGCGGTCGCATAGTTAAGTTTTGAAACTTCGGGCGTAGTTTTTCGTTTTGGTTGAAACTCCTTTCCTACTTAATTTGGATGCGATATAAATACCCAAATTCATCATATTAAGAAGAGGAACGACCAGGGAGAAGGGAGCGACCAAAATTGGAGGCAAGAAACTTGATTTTGGATTCAATTTCGCACGGGTTCGAGACGGGATTGAAGATTATACACACAGATTGAAGAAATTCCATACGGATGTATTCTTATTATCTTTTAATTTCGTTTTTCAATTTCTTGATTTTGTAATGATGATTATAGGCTAGGGTTTTTGTTCATTAGGAATTTGATGAACCTTTTGATGATTTAAATTTCCATTATTTCATTAATTCAACAATAATTTCGATTGGACAAATGTTTGATTTATATGAGTTGAATGTTTCCATAATTATTTGGCCAATTATTATGTGATTGTAGATGATTTATTCTTTGCATTCGAAAGAAGGGGAATAAATTCGATAGAATATAAATCGACATAGGGTCCGATAGGGGATGGAAACTTACCTCTATGCTTTATGCAATTCATGAAAATGTTCATAAAAAGTCATGCATTCTTATACATTGCATCATCCATAGAAATATAGGCTGGTGATGTGTAAGAGTAGATTCAATATATATCGAGAGAGTGTATTGGATAATTTAGGAACATTGAATTGGCATTTTGTTCATCGATTCGTTGAATTTGTGAAATTAGGGTTTTTAATAATCAATTGGGGATTCAAGTTCTTAATGATTTCATTTCAATACAATAATTCTAAAATTGCATATTTACATTTCAGTTGCGTATTTATTTCATTAGATTAGTGAAATTTTGAATTTAGGGTTTCCAATTTTGAAATTAGGGTTTTCTTTGCAATTAGGGTTTCGAATTGGGGATTTCTCCCGAAATTAGGGTTTTCATATTTAAACCAAATTTTTCATTCAATTAGATTCGGTTAAGGTCACATTAGTTTAATTAGAGCTAATTTAATCCTCGTGGGAACGATACTTGGACTCATAGTCCACTTTACTACTTGTTAACGAACCGTACACTTGCGGTGGGTTTTAAAATCGAGAAGAAATAATTTTGCGAACAGATGCCAGAATGGGCTCATCCATCCGCACTAGTTCCAACCCCCTCCCCGAGCTACCACTACCCTTAGGAGCCATTTTTCAAAAATGTAAAGTTTTAAAAACTTACTGAAACTCACGAAATTTGGAGTTCCACAGTCGGAAATGATCAGCAGAGACTGTAGAGTCGTCGAAAACTGGAATTTCTTGTCGAAAAATGCTTGAGGAACACCGGAAAGTGCAAGATTTTTTAGAGCAAAGGGAGTTTTTGATTTCGCAAAAGTGAAAAACTACCCAAACGCTCAAGTCCGCCTTTTATAGAGCGCCCCAGCTGATCTCCACCGTTCAATTCAAATCTAATCAATCTAGGCCGTCCGTCGCATAATCAATCTAGGTCGTTGAAATGAAACGCCAGATTTGATCTACACCTGAGATCTGGCTGTGCCCCTCACGCTCGCATAGAACACGTCGCCTCGATCACCACCAGCCGTCTACAATAAGTAGCCGCATCAACCTTTTAGGAAAATGGGCGTCGCACCCAACTGTCGCCTTGGAAATATGTGATAGCTGTCAAATCATTTAACGTCAGATATACCCGCCTCAGATCGAGCTCTTCACTCAGCTTTACAAAACTTAGACGCACCTGACGTGGAGTCCCCTATGGGTCATCGCCTATGTAGCTGCGTTCCCTCCTAAGCTTTACAAAGCTTTAGCCATCTCCCAACGCGTCGTCCTCTGTGGGTCAGCGCACCGGTGGCAGATGAGTTCCTCACTTAGCTTTACAAAGCTTAGACGCACTTGACGCGGAGTCCCCTGTGGGTCATCGCCTCTGTAACTGCGTTCCCTTCTAAGCTTTACAAAGATTTAGCCATCTCACAATGCGTCGTCCCCTGTGAGGCAGCGCACCGGTGGCAGATGAGCTCCTCACTCAGCTCTACAAAGTTTAGACGCACCTGACGCGGAGTCCCCTATGGGTCATCGCCTCGGTACCTGCGTTCCCTCCTAAGCTTTACAAAGATTTAGCCATCTCCCAATGCGTCATCCCCTGTGAGTCAGCGCACAAGTGGCAGATGAGCTCCTCACTCAGCTTTACAAAGCTTAGACGCACCTGACGCGGAGTCTCCTGTGGGTCATCGCCTCGGTAGCTGCGTTCCCTTCTAAGCTTTACAAAGCTTTAGTCATCTCCCAACGCGTCGTCCCCTGTGGGTCAAAGTATCGGTGGCAGACGAGCTCCTCACTCAGCTTTATGAAGCTAAGACACACCTGACGTGGAGCTCCCTGTGGGTCATCGCCTGGGTAGCTGCGTTTCCTCCTAAGCTTTACAAAACTTCGGTCGTCTCCCAACGCATCATCCAATTGGCAGCACATCGACTTGGATAAGTTCTTTCCTTATGCAGTAATGAAGCTTTAGCCCGTTTGCCTAAGGTCAACGTTTCAGTGAACACAGAAAACTGACCTACAAATTCTCACAAATCACGGTCCCTATCCCGAGGCAGACATACCCGATCGGGAAAACAAGTCCACCCATGATATAAATATTCATGAATGAACTTGGGGGGACCACTGTTACACCCCTATCTGAACCACTTCGGAAAGTCTACCACCGCGATATACGAGGTGTTCAACACCCATCCGAAGTGGTTCCGAAGTGATGCCACAACTAATGTTGTCAATCTGTTAACGCACTACGATGCACAAACAATCTACTGAACCGACCGAAGCGTCATCGCCCCTGAAGCCGAGGTGTAGTACATTCCGAAGTTCTCTGTCAGAGGATCATCCACCAATTTCAGAAAGAGATCTGTGTCAAGATCCTTTCTACCCCCAAAGTTTGATTGATTTGACGTCTTCACGAGCCTAGTTCATGTGAGAGTCAACTTAACTCGGGAGAAGTTATTACCCGTCCACTCTATAGACGCGGCTGATTGACGCCTATGAGTAGACGCCTCACACTGTCAAATGCGTACACGTGTCCCACATCTAACGATTCTCCTCAACTATAAATGCCCAAGGTTTGACAAGAGGAAAAGGTAATGAAATTCTTACAACTTAGCTCTTCATAACAAGTAAATATATATTCTCCTCCCCACTCCTTTGCACAACCTTGGTACTGTTCCGATCACCTGGGGCTAACTTGACCGTTGGAGTGTATGCGGTTGCCGCCACCCCCCGCTGGTCCCGACCGTGTGCATTTGACCGTGCGTTGATTGTGCGCAGGAAGAAATACGTGAAGTAGCTATCGGTTGGCCACGTAGAGGGCCGAATTTGCGAGGTCAACAGATAGGCTACATCTCAAACTTTCTCAATGATTGAAAATGGAAATTAGATATTAACAGAACTTCAAATACTCCACAATTTTAACTGACAGCTGCTTCGAGATGATAATCAGATAAGAGCGTAGTAGATAACACAAACAATGTGTGCCATTAGGAAGTTGCACCAGGATCACTTATCACACCCAAAAAGTCATCCTTTATGGTTCCAATACAGAACTGCAAAATGAGATACGAACATTAATGAGAATTTGGTATGAGGCAGATGATAGGTTCACTCATATGCAATGTTATACTGGTGAGGCCACCTAAACTTAGACTGGTGCTAGATAACTACTGTAAATTCTTAAGAAGGTATTGTAGACAATAAATATCAAGGTACTTTTAGTCTTCACAATTATTTCATGCTAGGTCTGATGAAAGAAGGATAATGAAATAACATTTATATTTTTACAATTATAATTAGGATTCTCTAGTGAGCATTATAACCTAGATAATCACTTCGAAAAAACTAGGCAATGCAACAGCCTCGAAAAGGAGAAAAGCCTTCTTCAAACAAATTTAGTTTTGCGTTTCTCCAACTAAAAATGTCTCAAGTCACGCATCAATTTTGGCCTTTGGTTACTTAATACATTTTTCGAGGAAAGAAACCATAGGTCGATCTCTACTCTTGTTCAAAACTAACCGGAGAATGGGAAAAGAAAAGCATTACTGTGAAGGAACTGGATTGCATACAATTTCTGTAGCATCAATGCGAGTTCCAATAATCTTTAGCCGAACTTCACAATCTTTTTGAATTTTAACCTTGGGAGGTCCAGAATGGATCTCGAAATTAAATTTGACAAGCAGACGTGACATGCAGCAGGGGTGGGGTGTTATGTTGCTAATGATACGTACAGATCCATCTGAAGTTGAATAATTAGGCATGTCTCCTGATTGAAGCTCCATATCATTTGGTATCAACTAAATACAAAAAAGTTAGAATGTTGGATCATTTAGAAGACGGGTGAAGTCTTTGCTCTGAAGGTTCTTGAATGAGTAGAAGAATTGTTCTGGCACATTATTTTCTATCACAAGGACCCGAAACATAAACAAAAAGCGAAGCATATATATAACTCATCACCTACTCAAACTTAACTCTCCATGCCCAGATCAAATCAAAAGCTGCACATAAATAGTGCAGAAGGTCATAGTAAGACGATCAATTTTGCTCCTACTACCAAATAAAATGCAAGCATGGTTTCTAATGCTTCCGGTAATTCAATGAAGAACTAAAATGCCATCTTCTTAAATTATTCTAAGGTTCATACGTTTTTTGCACATGAAAGAAATTGAACAGAAAATTAAAGCGTAAGCAGAACCTATTGGATCAGTCCATCACTTGAAATTTACTCATCAAAGATCTTTTATATTCCATGCTATGCAGTGTCCTCACACATAGTTGTGTATTATGCACTATGTCGTCAAATGAATTGGGTCAAAGTATAGTGTACTAATGTGAAAAATCTCCAAGAAATAGCATGTGGGATTAATTGTTTTCGATACTAAGAAATTGATCATCAATACAAAGATTAGGATTAAGATCTCAGACATTAAAACTAAAGACTACTGCTCGAACATTAAGACGGGGATCAGGGAATTCATAATGCACTTAATTTGTATCTAACACTAAAACAAGCAAATCTTAAGACTAACTCAGAAATGCCTTTTGAATAAAATTACAAAATAATAAAAGGCCCTAAGCAAATCAATTTCTACAGAACAAAAAATTCTCCTGAGTCATAAATTCATTGATTTATAAACTTGCCAATATCTAGACGTTATTCAATCACCAGCATGCTCCAACGGTCAATTGAGTAACACAGTCCTATCGAAGAATTGAAGTCTATAAGAAACATTTTATATGTACATTAAAATTCATGCTGATGGGTAATGCATAGACAACTGATAGCTTTGTTGTTCTAGTCAGATCCCGAACTTTAATTGGTCGACTCGGTGGAATAAATTCCGAATAATCAATTTAAATATGCATAAAGGACAGAAACTTGTGAAATGGATAGAGGCGAGAACAATTTTCGAAATATAATATGCAAGAATGATTGTAAATCAAGATACTGACGTGATTCGAAGGGTCCTGCTTCAGCGAAAAAACCCATCTGCAAAAAATTTCGAATCAACATCTTAATATTTTAAACAACACAAAAACAGCAAATGAAAACAAATAAAATTAAAAAGATAGCGACCCTTGTTAACCATGGAAACAACAGCTTCAACAATCTCTCACTTGAAGGGTCGAAATACAACGCATTGATACTTCACCAGAAACGTAACATAGCCAGTGCTGTGGCGAATTAACCCTTTACCCACGCTTTCAATGCCAGTGATGGCCGACCGCTGTAAAAATAAAATCAAACCCAATTACAATTTATTGTATGAATTTAGTATTAAATGTGAAAAATCATTGATTGGGATTACTTCCAAGTGCCTTCCACATCCTTCATGAATTTGGTGATGAGCTTATCGCGCAGATCGCGGCCGAAGTGGCATGGGTGCAGGCGTGCAACTGCATGTTACGCTCCTGTATTGTGTGGAAAAACATTTCTTCTTCTGACTCTGCCAATGCATGTGTTTTTCAAATTTCTTTTTAAATTTGAATAAAAAATTGATAAAATATGCTGTTAAAAATGTTGAAACGTTAAAATAGTATCTGCTTTGTATGCTTTTGCTTAAAAATTAAAAGTTAGCAAACTCAATTCGGTCTTCTCGAAAAAGGATGGACTCTTCTCGAACAGCAAATCTAGCTAATTAAAACTCTTTCACACAAACGTCAACTGTATGCATATCTCACTCCTACCCATTTGCAACTCAGATAGTTCATTCAATCCCATAATCGATGACTTCAAGGTAGAGATGGTATGCTCTTTATGATCTCGGCTTATGATTCAATTTATTTATGTCAAGAAAACAATTTGGGATTAACATGCTATCTAGTTTTAGCACTGACTTGGCAATTGTAATTGTTAACTTCTTTTCCTTCTCTTGGTAAAGTACATAGTATTATTCACTTTGTGAAATCTTAATAAATTAACTTCAATTCTGTCAATTCATTTTTTACATGTTTTATGTCAATGAAGATACCTAATTCATATTCAATAAAAAAAAGTAAACATTTAGAGACCATTTTACCTAATTCATATTTCTAACCTCTAATAAAAAGGAGAAGGAGGGTCTACTATTGATACAATAATAATTACGCCTGGACAAAACTCTCGAACCGACCGAACCAAACCCGAACCGAACCCGACGGTTCTTCTCAAATTAAATACCTGAACGGGTATTTGAATCAAGAACCGACGGGTATGGTTCGGTTCTCGATTTTAGACCAAGACCCGAAAAATCGAATAAGAACCGAATCTCCGTAATTTTTTTAATTAATTTATTTTAAATAAGTAAAATTATTTTATTTTTCTAAATAAATTTGTTAACTAGTTAATTTAGTTCAAACCACAAAATATGATTTTCCTATTTCTAATTTTCAATTCAAAATCAACTTAATCAAATTGACCTCAATTTTATTCAAATATGTTATTCTACTGTAGTGTCGTTTCTACCGGAGAAAATCGAATTAAAACTCTACAACATCTCTCTTAATTATTTTGAGCTCGCTATCTTTCTCTTTCTGTGATTTTAATAATCAAATTTATGAAGAATTCAGCAAAGAGAGATGTGAAACACATAAAATTGAACTACGTTATTTTCTAAGAGCTAATATTGAACATATCATTAATTAAATTAACGTAACTTTGTATATATTAAAAATTTTAATTATAATACGGAAGCGAATGGAACCGAACTGGACCGAATCGAACCGAACTAAATAGAACCGAACCCGAACGGTTCCGTAATTAAATTTGGATCCGACGGTTCCACTTACTAAATACCCGAAAATTTCGGGTCGATTCGATTCTCTTTAGAACCGAACCGAACCGGACCATGTCCAGCCCTAACAGTAACTTAATCCAATTTTACTATGCATTATGTCATTTTTTATTTTGTTTATGTCAAACAAATATTCTTCCACACATCATGCCACTAACATTAAAAAAAATATTTATGTCCAACAAATGTTCTTTCACATATCATGCCACTAGTATTAAAAAAAAATTAGTAAATATAAACTGCCATGAGAGAAAAAAACTCTTCGCACATGAGCTTTAAAAAAATAACAATAATAAACTCTTCACACAGTGCGAAGAGATGGCAAACCATGTGCGGAAGAAAAAACTCTCCACATAGTGCAGAGAGATGGCAAACACAGTGCGAAGTAAAAAAAAAAAAAAATCTCTCCGCACAGTGCGGAGATATGGTATTCTGTGCGGACACTGTCCTCACAAAGTGCGGACTCTCCATACAGTGAAGAGTAAATAAATAAATAAATAAATAAAATTCGCACAGAAGTTTAAAAAAAAAAAAACCTCTTCGCACGGTGACTGTCACATGCATTGCACGAATTTTGGATTTATCGTATTTTTATTAGTGTATGAATTTTAATTTTTTGAAAAGTTTTTGAAGCAATATCTAGAAATATTTCCATGATATAAGAAACTAATTGTAAATTATTTTTACAATTGTATAACGGTATTGTGTCATTTAGAAAAAATATACTTGTATATTTCATACTTGAATAAGAAATGTACGAGATTATACAAATTATTTTGCTTGTACTCTTTGATAGTGTTGATATGATTAAGTTGAATGTGAAGATTATATTTCTAAATTTTGTGTAATTCAATATTGGAAAATTGAAAATTGAGCACCATATTCATATGCATTTTTATTTTGTGCTTCATATATATTTAATATTTATTTTATACTTATGTTAAAAAAAAATCTGAATTTTTTTTTAAATTCGGTTTGGTAAGTGAATGTACGGTGTTATGCATTATCGATATTTGTAAATGCAAAAACCGATATATAAAATACAATAAGCTGCAAATACAGTAGATAACATATACGGTAAATTGCAAATACGGTAGGCAGCATATACGGTAAGTTGCAAATACGGTAAGGTGAAAATACAGTAAGTTGCAAATACGGTAGGCAGCATATACAGTAAAGTACAAATACGGTAAGTTATTTGTCAATACGATAAGTTACAAATACAGTAGGCTGTATATACGGTAAACTGCCTGAAAATACGGTAAGCTGTATATATTGATATATAATTTGTTATAAATGTATAAAAATTATTTAATATTGAATTTCTTAAGTATTAAATGTTGTAATTCAATATTGTTTCCTTTTTTATAATTGTATTTTCGAGAATTAAAAAAAAAAGTGATTATGAAATTACTAATTTTTAAATGTGTTTTTTTGTTGAAAATAAAAATAATTTTTTTATGTTATTTGTAAAAAAAAAAATTATTGTAATTTTATTAGCGTAATAAGAAAATTTATTATGCATTTTTATTTTTTGCATTTTGTGAAGAATTTTGTTTATAGTAATTGACAAATATTCTTTCACACACACATCATGACAATAACATTAGAAAAATAATAATAATTTTAGTATATATAAATTCCATGAGACAAAAAAAATCGCACATGAGCAAAAAAAAAAAAAAGACACCGCAAAGTGCGGAGAGATGACAAACTATCTCTTCGCACTGTGTGAAGAGTTTTTTTTTTACTCCGCACTGTGCGAAGAGTTTGTCAACTCTCTACATATGATTCAACTCTCTCCGCATTGTGCAGAGAGGTTTTTTTCTCTCAGCACATTTTTTTTTACTTCGCATATAATTCAACTCTCTACGCGCTGTGCGGAGAGTTTTGCCATGGTGCGGACCAACTCTCCGCACTGGACAAAGAGATTAACTTTCTCCACACAGTGCGGAGAGCTTTTTTTGCTCTCCGTACTGCGCGGAGAGTTGGTTTGTCATCTCTCCGCATTATGCGAAGATGATTTTTTTTTATTTCACACATGGTTCAACTTTCTCCACCCTATGAAGAGAGGTTTTTTTCTCTTTGCACATTTTTTTATTTTTTATTTTTACTCTGCACTTGGTTCAACTCTCTGCCCGCTGTGCGAATAGTTTTTTTCCAAATTTACAATATTGAATTACACAAAATTTAGAAATATAAACTTTATGTTCAATTCAATCATATCAACACTATCAAATAATACAAGCAAAATAATTCGTATATTTCTTATTCAAGCATTAAATATACGAGCATATTTTTTTCTAAATAACATACTGTTATACAATTGTAAAAATAATTTGCAAATATTTTCTTATATCATGAAAAAAAAAATTAGATATTACTTCAAAACTTTTCAAAAAAATTAAAATTCATACACTAGTAAAAATACGATAAATACAAAATTCGTGCAACACACGTAATAGCGACTAATATTTATAAAATAAAGAAAACATTTATACACTACTAATCAACGTACAACAGTAAAATATAAATAATTCCTGATTTCAGTCCCTGTTGTAAGCGAACAAAGAGTCTTCGATTTCATTTCTAATCAAATGTACATTTTAATCTGATTTGATTTT
>NC_036248.1:16533537-16534679 GCF_002742605.1 Olea europaea var. sylvestris | reverse complement strand
AAAAAAAACACTATTCCCCCATTATAATAAAAAATAATGGAGGCCAAACACGTCTATAATTTAGATGCTCACCTTGGGCATTCTCTGACCAATTTAGCTTCATGAGAACCGCTTTCCATCATTTTGGTTTAAGAATCTGAAACGAACACATCAAACTTTCATCAACACTCATCATTGCGCCAGCATTATCGAATTCACCACAATAGTTGGGAGCTGAAAATATTGTAACTAGCTGCCTGTCAGCAAAAAACTCGTATCCATCTTCCACAACCTGGGCAAGAAGCATTCCATCAACATTAGAAAGCACAAAGGATCAAAAGAATCAAAGAAAATGTTCATACCTGATGAGCACGACAAACGAGGTCCATATCATGCTGCATCAAGAATTCAGCCACCTTATCAGGGCCAAAAGTGTGTGAGACTCCCCTGTCGTTCATACCCCAACCTTTTATTTCTTGACTAGGATCCGACCAAAGTAAATCACAAAGCAAGCCAGAATCAGGAATATCAGTTGGACGAGGTAAATTTCTTATTTGATCCAAGTTTGTTAGATCTGGAGAAAGACCGCCATGCATGCAAAGTATTTTATCGTCTATAAGACCAGCCACAGGAAGGCAATTAAAACAATCGGTGAAGACTTTCCATAATCTCACATTGAAGCGGCGTTTACACTCATCATAGAATCCATATATCCTATTTATAGAAGCACATTCATGATTTCCTCTTAAGAGAAAGAAATTCTCAGGATATTTGATTTTGTAGGCAAGAAGAAGGCATATTGTTTCTAAACTCTGTTTGCCACGGTCCACGTAGTCCCCTAAGAACAAATAATTTGCATCAGGAGGGAATCCGCCATACTCAAAAAGTCTTAAAAGATCTCCATACTGCCCATGAATGTCACCTGAAACCCAGACAGAAGCCACAAAGATTAAGGTCCAACTTTCGTCGGATTACAAATAGAAGACAAAGGAGAACCTGTCAGCTTAAACTGAAAATGCATTTCAGTCCACATTGAGTAAGTAGAAGAAATACAAAAGTGAAATTTTCATCCATACCATTGAGTACAATTCTAATGGATTCTCCAGTAACATAAAATAAGATTTTGTCAAACTTTTTTTTTTTTTTTTTTTTTTTTTTTTTTT
>NC_036248.1:16493211-16530751 GCF_002742605.1 Olea europaea var. sylvestris | reverse complement strand
GTTGCAGAATTGGGCTGGTTTAAATTCGGGTTAATACCAAAAGTAAAAGACTCGTGTTTTTGGGTTGAACAACTTTGCCTCTTCGAGGGTTGAGGATCAGTCATACGCGTGGTTGATTTCTAATCCTTGGATCGTGACTTTTGATTTGACCAGATATTTAACTTGGTTTTGACCCCTTTCTCGCTGAGATAGTTTGATAGAGTTTCTTCGTCTCTCTCCATTTCTCTAAGTGATAGTTAGGGTTTTCTCTTTTGAAAGTGTGTAATCAGTCTGTGAAGATTTCAATCTCTTTTTCTTGTAAGATTAATTGTTTAGTATAGTCGTTTGAGCCTGAGTGTTGCGATTACGTGTTGTAAAGAGGCAAGAAAGAACTTGAAAAAACTCATGGTTTCCTCGTACATTCTATAACGATTTTTTAGTCAATGTTAGTGGATTCAGAGCTAGATGCTCAATAAGTGATTAGGTCGCAAAGTTGAACATCCGGGCCCTTTTAGGGCGAAACGTATCTTGTGTTGTGATTTCTTTAATATTCTACAACTTTATTGAATCGTTGAATAGTTCGATCCACAAAATAAATCATATCTGGGCCTAATAGTTAGTTACCCTATAAGAAACCTCCACATGAAGTGACATATTAAGATCACATGAGCAACGTCTTTTTTGCATTTTACAAGCTCTACGGGTTTGGAATAAGTTTATTGGCTGAACTAAGGGCATTAACAGAAGGCTTTATGATAAGTGCATATTATGCACTCATTTATGATTAATTGAGCGAATATCTATCGAACTTAAGTATAAATATGTTAATTGTAGGTAAATCCTCAACTTAGATGTATTTGGAATGCAATTGACATGAAAAAAGACGAAGATGAAATTGGAGCCAAATTGGAGTTTACTTGACGAAATTGATTATCAAGCGGGTTGCAAGTTGATTAATTGGAAGTGACTCACAAGTTTTGGAGAACTTAATTGCTGAAAGCTGCATCGGATCGATTTTGAATGATTGAGGAATCTTGTGGACCAATAATAATGAATTAATATTGAAGGATCAAGATTCAAAGAAGAAAGGGGATAGATCGAACTCATTTTTGGATTGACTAAACTCAGGGCATTGATGGGAGGCCTCAAAACATGTATAGAGCTCGGGCATGAGAAGATTTAGATTGAAGTTGATTGTGAAAATTGTTACATGTTGACACATTTGGCCAACCCACTGGGGCTCATGGCCCACTTCAGTAGAATCACGTGGCATCTTTTCCGAGGCATCCAGGCCAAGAGGAGTCGACCAGCATACTATAACAACGTCAGACGTGACCCAAGTGCTGACGCCAAAGTTAATATGCCTAGGTGATCTTATAGCCGAGGCCCTTCCCTCCGATACCTAATCTTCTCCGAGGTCCTAAGGCTCTAAATAGCACTTTTCATCAGAGATCCGATCTTACACAAGAATCCTTCCTGATTGATTAATGGGACACCCATCATAGAGTGCAAGTGTCTCGTCTTGTCCGTCGCCATCAATAAATGTGTAACAGGCTAGGAAGTCAAGTGTGAAGTCTATAATTTGACATGTAAGCTTACGAGATAAGGCCAAGTGTACTCCCAACCAAGTGCCACGATCTAACTTGTAATACTATAAATACTCCCCCATACACCTCTCACAAGGTAATGCAAGATTTAACACAAAAAACAAATTCAAAATTCTTTACATTTTACTCTTCTGCAACATACATGAATTCATACTCGCATTCTACAAAGATCTAGGTAATTATTGTACAATCGTTATGCAAACATCTCGTCGGATTTCGAACGTTCTCATCCCGCACCTTTGAGTCGCTCCCACACCCACTTTTGCTATTATTTTTAGACCGTCCACGTGTCTTAGCGTGTTGGACCAGACCTACGTGTGCGCGGGTGGGTCCGATATCTTTTGGCAACGTATTCTGGGGTCAACAGATTGGCGCCGTCTATGGGACACGAGCAACCGTGTGAAGAAAGCTTATCGAAAAGAATATTTTGGCATCCTCCTTAAAAAATGATTTGTTCTTGGAAAAGAACAAGTGGAAGCCCCATAACCTAGCAATAATTTAAAATTGGAACAAAAGAGAATGAGTTCAAACGAGGATATACCCCCTAGAAGGGTAAGAGAAAATGTGGGAATGCCCCCACCAGCAGCTGCCCCCTGCAGCTCGGCATCGACCTCACCACCACCACAGAAGAGGTGGCATGCAGATGATCACTCAGTTGTCGAGAGAGATGGCCACCATGGCCGCAAACATGAGGGACATTGTCAGCCAAAACATGGCCATGAGAGAACTCATGGCCCAAATGCAGAGCCAGCGAGGTTTCCCTATTCCCCCCTATGCACCCTAAGGACATTACCAACAAGATGAGAAAGTCCAGAGCCAAAGGGTTGTATCACTAGAATACAGTCGAGGCAGAAGGGCCATGGAGAGGTAAGTAGAAGTTGATATTTCCTCCAATTGTGCTGCAAGCCGACCCACCAAGGCCGGGTATAACCAGGACAACTTTCCACCAGCATATGAGGCAGAACTATGACCTAAGAGGTCTAACAGCGTCTTTGACATAATTAGCCCCGCGAAATCGAGGCACAGGCAACAGCAACAGCAACAGCAACGAGAACCCCGGAATAGACCACAGCCCCTACCTCCAATGACTCATCAGCCGAAGGAAAGGCATAAAAATGTCCCCCACGCTGTTCAGCCTAGAAATAGGCACCAAAGGAAGGAAGATGAGGCTAGGACTCAAGCTAGACCCTCTCATCAACCACCCAGGTATGAGGCTGAAGAGAACAATGACTCAGATGAGCAGCAGAGGTCTTGTGACTTGGACAACGACGATGAAAATCTCTCATTTTCAAGGGAACTGAAAAATGCCCAGGTTTCGAACCACTATGTGATGCCTAAAATACCAAAGTATGATGGGAGAAGCGACCAGGAGAAATACCTGAGCGCTTATAAAACTCATATGAGCCTTCAAGGTGCCAACCCAACTGTGAAATGTAGAGCTTTTCATTTAACACTTAGTGGAGCGGTTGAAATCTGGTATAGTCGACTGCCACCTGGGAGCATAAAGAATTGGCCATAGTTCAAGAACACTTTTCTGAAAAGGTTTGCAGTGAGCAAAGAGGGGGAAGCCTCTATCTAGTGCCTTTAAGACATGAGGCAGGCGCATGGGAAATCCCTAAAAAGCTTTTTATCACGCTTTACTGACGAATTGACGTACTACGTACAAGTCACCAATCGTGAGGCTTTATCAACCCTAAGAGGAGGTCTAAATATGAACACCCTGTTTTGGAGGGATGTGCAAAATCAAAATCCCACCACTTATGGCGCCCTGTTGGAAATGATGAGACGGGAGATTATCAATGAGGAGTTAATTGAACACAGGAATCGGGCCAGCAGAGGCCTCCCACCTCAACAGAGATAGTGCGCCAGGGCTCACTTGATGGACTACTAGATAAACCCGCCCGGTAATGAAAATTTAGGGCAACCACTTGCCACAACCACTTTGAACGCAGTCCCAACTTTGGCATATGAAGATGTCAACCCAACTATCACCGACCTGCAAGCAGGAACTTCACAACGGGCCTCTCGAAGAGGAAGAGGCTAGGGGCATTGTTCGGGGCCTAAGAATAGGCCTAATCAAAACCCCCTGATTATTGTACATACCACTACTCATATGGTCATGACACATCTGAGTGTTAGAAGTATGCATACCGCAACTAGCAGGAACACCCTCAAGACAGGATAAATGAGTCGCCATAGGCAAACAGGCCCCCGCCTAAGAACGATCGACGACCTAGGCGTGAGGAGGCCTTGCCTCGTCAGTGAGATGTATCCCCTGCCGAAGGAAACATGATGTAGGGAGACCCAGGGAAGGACACAGGCATCGTGAAAATCGCCATGCACAAGAAGAGGCCCCTATTCACAAGATAGATACCATATTTGGAGGCCCCTACCTGAGAGGTGAGACTCGAAACGCAAAACGGAACTATGCTCGAGAGGCAAAATGCCTTCCACTAACCAATTATATCGTGGACAGCAATTCCCGAAAAAACCAAGTACTAAGGATGACAACGGTTCGGTTTTGGTTCGATTCGGTCAAAATCATCACCGAACTGTCAAATTTTTTATCATACCATAACCACGTAAATCGGTTCAATTCGATTCGGTTCGTATCTCGGTTCGATTCGATTAATAACCACGAAAATAAATTATTTTTATAGGTTCTTCCGTCAAATTGATATAAAACAATTTATGAAAAGAGAGTCAATGAAAACAAAAACACAATATTCCAAACGAAAATACAAACATTATCCCAAATTTCAATTGCAACAAATAATATTATGAATATAACAATACTAAACTTTTCCTTCATTCTTGATTCTTGTGCATTGTAGTTACTTGATTCATACTCAATAATTCAAAAGCTTCAACCTTAACTCATATTCAATCTTCATTCTTCCCCATAACTCTTACTAGCATAGATTAGCACTCAAAATTGATTCCTATATAGTAAATAAGAAGTGTAAGTAGAGAATACAACGATACTACCTAATCCAGAATGATTTTAACTAAGATTTAAATAAAAAAAATGTACCTCTTCGTCAACTTCCTCCTCACTAAACTTTGTCATCCCTAATAAAAGAATGATTTTTTTTAAGCGGGTAATCGGTTCGATTTTGGTTCGACGGCATAAGTACCATACCCACACTGTCACGAACCGGTTCATTAAAATCAAATACCATATATGCCCCATTGCATCATCGGTTCGATTTTTTCACCCCATTCAGTCCAGTTAACCGAGATTTTCGATTTTAACGGTTCAAATTATCATCCTTACCAAGTACCATCCATTGTGATGCACTTGTGGTAAGGGTCGTTGTGGCCCGAAATGGGCTTAACCGAATGCTAGTAGACAATGGCAGCTCTGTTAACATCCTGTTCGGGTCCACCTTTAACAAGATGATCCTAGACCACGAGCTGACGCCCACCACCACTCCTCTGTACAGATTTACCGGAGATAGTATCACTTCGAGAGGAAAAATAACATTGGCAGTAGAGATGGAAGAGTCCCCCCAAACCACAATGAACTTCATGAAATTTCTTATTGTAGACAGTCGATCAGCTTACCACGGAGTCTTGGGTAGACCAGCCCTGAAGGAGTTAGGAGCCGTCACCTCCAACCACCACTTAAACATGAAACTCGTGACTAAGAACGGGGTGATAACAGTGAGAGGTGACCAAAGAGGGTCCAGAGAATGCTACCTGAGCTCCATCAGAAAGGTTGAACCCCGAAACGTACATGTCATCCTGATTGATGTGGATATGACAGACGTCTCAAGCAAGGCCCTTCTCGAATGAAAGGATGTTGACTTGATCAACGCACATCCCGAGCAAGAACTCTCCCTGATCGATGAGATCGATCCCCATGTGATTGAACATAAACCCCAAACAACTTCGGTCGAGGAACTAGAAAGCTTCCCGGTCGACCCCCGCGACCCCACGAAGGTGTTTAAAGTAGGCATAGATCTAGGCAATGACATTAAAGAAAAATTGAAAAACTTTCTCTGCAAGAATCTTGACGTCTTTACTTGGAGGCATGAGAACGTGGTGGGCATAGACCCCAAGGTCAGTCGTCACCATCTAAAGATAGATCCTAAGGCTGTCCCGCACCGACAGAAGAGCAGAGCCCTCAACCCAGAAAGATACGAGGTTTTGAAGGAAGAAGTGCAGAAGCTAATCAAGAATGGCTTCATCAGAGAGGCCATCTACCCGAAGTGGGTCTCCAACCTGATGCTAGTCGAGAAGTACAACGGCAAGTGGAGGGTATGTATCGACTTTACGAATCTAAACAAGGCATGCCCAAAGACAGCTTCCCGCTTTTGAGAATTGATCAATTGGTAGACTCCACCGCCGGGCATGAGCTCCTGAGTTTCATGGACGCCTACTCTGGCTATAACTAAATACTCATGTACCCGGTCAATGAGGAGAACGCCTCATTTATCACTGACAGAGGCCTTTACTGCTACAAGATGATGCCCTTTGGGTTGAAAAATGTTGGGGTCATCTATCAAAGACTTGTCAACAAAATATTTGTGGACCTCATTGGCAAGACAATGGAAGTCAACGTAGACGATATGCTTGTGAAATGCCTGAAGACGGACGACCATGTGATGCAACTGTATGACACTTTTCGAACCCTCAGAAGGTACAAGATGAAACTTAACCCCCTCAAGTGCGCTTTTGGCATTGCCTCCACCAAATTCCTGGGATATATGGTTAACCAAAGAGGGATCGAAGCCAATCCCGAAAAGATCAATACCTTGCTCGAGATGAGATCACCCCAAAACCCAAGGAAGTCCAAAGCCTAACGGGACGAGTGGCAGCCCTCAGCCGCTTTGTCTCCAAGGCTACCGATAAATGCATCCCATTCTTCAAAATATTCGGGAAGAAGTTCAAATGGAATGAGGAGTATGAAGAGGCCTTTCGGGGCCTGAAAAGGCATCTAGGGCAGGCCCCTTATCTCCAAACCAAAGTCCGATGATATCCTTTGCTATACTTGGCCGTCTCCAATGAGGCCATCAGCGCAGTCCTAACCCGAGAGGAAGGAACCACCCAACTCCTCGTGTACTATACTAGCAAGGCACTCCTATTCCCAGAAACTCGCTATCTCGATATGGAGAACCTAGCCTTAGCCTTGATCACAGCTTCTAGGAAGCTAAGGCCCTACTTCCAGGTACACATCATTCACATGCTGACCAACTTCCTTTGAGGCAAGTGCTACAGAAGCTGGATGCCTCATGAAGACTACTGAAATGGGCAATGGAGTTAAGTGAATTCGAAATTGTCTTTAAGACAAGGGCAACCACAAGGGCCAAGCTTTAGCTAATTTTGTGGCAGAGGTCGCCAATGTACCCGACGTGGAAGAGGTTATGAAACCTATTGAGCCCCCCACGTGGAACTTGTTCGTGGATGGTTTGGCTGGAGACACAAATTTGGGAGTTAGGGTAGTCCTTATCAGCCCAGAAGGTCACAAGTTGAACTCAACTGTGAGGTTCAAATTTAAGGCCACCAACAACACTGATGAGTATGAGGCGCTCCTCGTAGGCCTCGGATTAGCCAAAGAAATGCAAGTAAGGAGGCTACGTATCAACAGTAACTCCCAGCTGGTGGTAAGCTAAGTGAATGGAAGTTTTTCAGTTAGGGATAAAACCATGGTCTCCTACTTGAAGATGGTGACGGACCTCCTCCCATCTTTTGAAAAATTCAAAATAATACAGATCCCTTGCCTCGAAAACGCGCATGCAATGCACTCTCTAAACTCACGAGCAGCAAAGACTCTGAACTACTTGCAATAGTACCAATTGAGCACCTCCTCACGTCGTCTACTGAGGCCCCTGAAGTGATGTAGATCGAAGGAACCCCCACCTGGATGCAACCTATCATTGCCTACCTAAAGGACCAAATCCTGCCCACTAACAAAGATGAGGCTTACAAACTGAGGAGGAGGTCAACTCATTTCCTCTTCACTGATGATGTACTTTATAAAAGAAGTTTCTCCTCCCCACTTCTTCGCTGTGTTGGGAGAGATAAGGCCACCTACATTCTAAGGGAGATCCACGAAGGCATTTGTGGCAATCACTTAGGAGGACTAGCCTTTGTACAAAAGGTACTGAGGCAAGGGTACTACTGGTCCACCTTGAAAAAGGATGTGCTTCAATTCGTGCGCAAGTATAATAAGTGTCAACGGTTCTCTCCCATTCGGAAGCAACCCGCACAGGAGATAACTGTCGTATCCAGCCTATGGACATTCTCCAAGTGGGGCATGGACCTGATAGGTCCCCTATCTATAGGCGGAGGAGGCACGAACTTTGTTATTGTGGCCATTGATTACTTCACGAAGGGCCTCAGCAGTGACCTTCTGATGATTATTTGATGTCTCCACCTTCTTAGTGAGGGAGGCCACCTCACACTAAGACTCATATGCCTTCTTCTTCAAGGCCTCTATTTGGGCCAAGGCAGACTCCAACTTGGCAGTGTCTTCAACTCTTTGGGTCTTTGTCTCCTCTGCCTCGACCCTTAACCTTTTCAACTCCTCCTCAGTGGAGGCCATACTCTTTTCTGAGGACACGATCCCCATTTGGAAGTCAGTGAGGACCTCTCTACACTCCAATGTGAGGCAAAACGTCCTCACACTTTGGCTCACAAAGGCCCTCGAGAGGTCGACAGCGTCGCAAGACGAGGCGTGCAGAACCCACCTATCAGTCCAAAATGTATAAAAACTGGCTGCAGCATGATAAGTGTAGTTTCTACACTTATTTGGGATCTTAAATAATAATATTTTGTTATTCTTTGAACGGATTAGTACCTGATCTATTATTTATTGCTTTTATTAGGAAAAGTTCATATTTCAAAGAAAAATTGGAAAAAAGAACGAAAAATGGCTAAATGAAGCATATCCAAAGTATGGGGACCAAAGTGTAAATATTTAATGGTTGATTTGGACCACAAAAGATACTTTGAAGATTGATAGAAAACATACAAATCACAACTTTTTTTGATTTCATATTATTTCGAGTTTAGTAAAAGTTACTTAACTAAATATTAAACCTTATTCCTCGTGGGAACAATACTCTCAACTCACAAATTTTATTATTTGTACAACGATCCCGTACATTTGCGGGTTTCACAAGAACAAGTTTTTGGCACCGTTGCCGGGGAATAACGGATTTAATTTTAGTTTAATAGTTTATATTAGATTCGATTTTTTTCACTTCATTATTATTATTTTGGTTGAATTTAGCTAACCACCCCGATCTCTCTTATTTGGTATTCTTTCCAGGTGTTGTTCAGTAGCATATGCAAGATTCTGACGTTGATATAGTAGAATTATTTTTGCAATAATTAATCTCGACATGAACGATGAGAAAGAAGATATATATTGTGAGTTCTGCTATGGAGTGCATTATACTGGCCACTGCTTGTATACATGGCCCAGGAAGGCTCAAGCTCCTGGGATTTCAACAATACTTACGATGTCGAAGATTAGCATTTGACAATGCTAATGAAGACTACATGCCTGTGGGCGAGTGTGTCCCTTTAGACATGTTTATGGGAGTTGGTCCTTCCATATTAAACGAGGAGGTAGTTGCAAAATACGACACTGATCTTGCCAAGTTAGATGAAAATAAAATGTGCTTGGGAGATGGCATATTTTGGATCGAATTTAAAAGGTGGGGTTATAATCCACTCGAGAAGTTTGAAAGAAAAGAGTTTCCATTGCCCGTGGATATAGATTGTGAACTAGTCGTTCAACCCAAGGATATATCAATTATGGAAGACAAGAACGAAGATGATAAAAGTTCAATTACAATGAACAAAATGAAAGGGAGGTAATTTATGAAGAAGACGTTAATTCACACTCTGTGGACTTCATTGATTGCCCTATCATTGAATTTGTAATTAAACTCGAAGGGGAGGAAGAAGTTTACATAGTTGAACTTGAATCAGATGAGATAGGCAAGTCATTTAACATTGGAAGGGACAGTGCTAAAATTTGTAGAAGCAACGAAGATTGGAGCAAAATCAAAAGGGGCAAACTAAGCAAGGCATTAAAAGCGTTCTTCAAAATTCCATGATGCCGAAACAATAAAGTTAAGCTAAAGACTATAAATAAGTGCTTGTTGGGAGGCAATCCAATCTTTCTATCCCTTTTATTTATTTTTCTTTTTGCTTATAGGATAATTTAATTTATTTTTATGGTTTTAATTAGGGAATTATCATCCATATCCCATTTTCCTTAAGTTATTTGTTGGTTTATTGATATTTAAGCCAAGTAACACTTGTTCTAGATCTTTTGTGTCTTAATGCTTTATTTATCCATATTGTACAAGAACATGACGTCGTGAAACACTTGAACCAACCATTACCAAGGAAACAATGGGAGACAAGGAAAAGCTAGCCATTGAATTTCATCGCCATATCAAGGGAGTCTTTTTTTTTTCATTTTCTTTTCCACCCCTTATATGTGGACATAGGATTTAAGACATTGAGGACAATGTCTAATTAAATTTGGGGGTGAAAAACATGAGTTTTCATTTGTTTTGTGTGTTTTTGTGTGTGTTTTATTGATTTAACTATTAAAAAAATACAAAAAGAAAAAAGAAAAAAATTGAAAATTTTAAAAATATTTTCTTTTTGTGTGCTTATGTGAGTTAGTTAGCCTGGCTGGTAATAATGTATATATTGAATTATGAATTGATCTATGAATGGTGAATATGTTGCATACTTAAGTTAATTTTTGCTTTTCCATGTGAAATTGATATATATTGAGCACATGAATTAAGTTAAGTATTGTGTAAGAATGAGTTGATTGTATAATTGGATAGGTTGAAATAGCGGACCATAGATGCTAAACCCAAAACGACTATATTTTACATTCTTAGACCAAATTTAGAATAGTTTGGAGGATTTCACTATTGTAGAAAGATTTTGAGATAAATGGGGATTCCATGTGTGAAAAAAAAAATCTTGTGTAGATTGTCTAAGGTCAATAGGATAAAATTGGGTAAAAATCTCAAGTTAGAAGTTGATTTACTTGGGTGGGTGTTTAATAAGGGATATTGCACTAATCAAGGCATAAAAAAAAATAAAAAAATAAAATATTTTATTTGAAAATTTCTCTTCGGAGCCTTTATGACTCGAGTTATTAAGCCTGTAAGGGTGTTAAAACCTGGTACCCTAAAGTCAATTGATTTGGGAGTCATCGGCTTAAATCTCGCTAAAGGAGTCATTTAGAAAACTTAAGGGAGAGAATGCTGCAAAAAAAAATGTTTAAATAAAAATTGAAAAAAAAATTGGTGCATGAAACAGAAGAAGCACTGGATACCTTGATTAAATCCCAAACACTTGTTTAAGAAAATTGACTTTTGATAAAGGATTATTAGCATGGTTGAGTTCTTGAGATTGAAGCAATCAAACTATGGAGAATCTTTATTTATTGATATATCGACTTGCAATTAGTGAGATTTACCTAAATTAGAGAGGCGAGGATAGTATAAAAATTCAACCTTAGGTCACACACCTGAAAATAACGAAAATAATAAGTTTGGGGGTATGTGAGTCTTACGAGTGATGAAAGGACATATTTGACTATTGAGAGCTGGGAATTTAAACTACTTGTGAATTCATGATGCTATGCTTAATTCTCCACACACACACACACACACGTCAATTTTACATTGAAAAAGTATATTTTAATTTCTGTATTGTGATTTTGAAGTTGTGCACAGATTTGATTTTATGATTTCAATCTTGAGATAAAAAGCCAGGTTAGCTAGCTAAATCATTTTACATTGCTTGATTGACTGGCCACCAATTAGGTAATTAGCACTGTGTGTTTGTGTGTTTGCTGGATTTTAGTTTTGTTTGAGAACAAACAAAGATTCAAGTTTGGGGGTTTGATAAGTGTAGTTTCTACACTTATTTGGGATTTTAAATGATGATATTTTGTTATTCTTTGAATGGATTGGTACCTAATTTGTTATTTATTGCTTTTATTAGGAAAAGTTCATATTTCAAAGAAAAATTGGAAAAAAGAACGAAAAATGGCTAAATGAAGCAAATCCAAAGTATGGAGACCAAAGTGTAATTATTTAATGGTTGATTTGGACCATGAAAGATACTTTGAAGATTGATAGGAGTCAATTGAATGCAAATTGGAGTAAAAAAGGAAAGGGATATGATTAGATTATTACCATAAATCGACTTCCAAGCATATAGGATATCTTCAAGATTTTTGGTTAACCTAAAACCCATTTTTCGGATGGAGAACGTTTGAATTGGAAAAATTGTATTTCTAGAAGAATTATAGATCTTTTAATTATCTTTCCAATGCACTTTCAATCACCTGAATCGTACGCCAAAAGAGAAAGTTATGATCAAAATACTGAAAGTTGTGCAAAGATAAAATTATGTGCGCGCGAAGGCAACTTTCCTTATTTGATTCAAACTCTTTTGGAAGACAATTTGGACGTGAATTTTGACATAATTTCATCATATAAATACAAGATATGGGCAACAATGAAAAGGTCTCTCTCTTGCCTCTTCGTACACAATAGTTTCTTCAAATTCATCAAGAACAAGGGGTCAATTGCTATATTTTGAGAGAGAAGATCAAGTCATAGCAAGTAATTGAAGTTCAATTATATCAAGTTTTGAAGAATTCAACTTTGGACGTGAAGATCAACATCTTTTGTATTCTTTCATGATCCGGGTGATATTTTTCTATTATACTTCTTGTAATTTATATATTAATATGCTAAACTAGTTTTTCATTGTATTGGATGAATAATGGACCCTATCGTTTGTTTATTTTAATTCAAGACAATTAATTTAGTATTTGATGATTTTTTCTTGATTGGTTTTGCATTCCCATTGTACTATTTAATTGCTTGATCATCAATTAGATAGTAAGTTACTTGTTGTAGTGTAGAAATACTCACAATAAGTCTAGAACACGGTAAAATCAACACATGGACAATAGGTGCTAGGAATAATATCTATGACATGTGCAATCATGTGTGATATATCATGTGAATCAATGCATATTTTTCATATGAATTCGGACTAGGAATAGGATCGAGTCGTGTTAAACATAGGTTTAATATATCTTGGGAAAGAATATTGAATAAAAGTGGATTATCGATTGTCTTGAATGCATGAATTTACTAGATTATAAATTAAGAGTTGAATTAAATGGCAATAGGGAGATTCACATTTCTAATACAAATATTCACATATTAAATAAATATTTTATTTGCTTTCTTAATTTAAGATTAGCATAGAAAACATACAAATCACAACTTTTTTTTTATTTCATATTACTTCGAGTTTAGTAAAAGCTACTTAACTAAATATTAAACCTTATTCCTCGTGGAAACGATACTCTCAACTCACAAATTTTATTACTTGTACAACGATCTCATATGCTTGCGGGTTTCACACGAACACAGCACCTTGGACCTCTTCCGAAAGAGCCTCCAACAATGCCGAGGCAAGCTATTCGTCACGCCCAACCAAGAAGTTAGGGGATTTTCCTTGGGTCCTGATGGGCTTCTGCCTCGCAAACTCCTCCTCCGCCTTCACCGCAGCCGACCTCGCTGCTTTCTTTGCAGCCTCCTCAGCCTCGACCTTCCAAACCATTTCCACCTTCACCGCCTTCATGGCAAAGTCCATGAGCTTCGGCGGTCGGGATTCCTTGCTAGCTTGGAAAATTGAAGTCCCAAACTTCCCCGAAGAGCTGGTGAGGTGGACCAACTTCCTCTTTTTCTGGGAGTCCTCAAGGATTTTCTCTTTTCCCCGAGGCTCCCTGCCTTTCTCCCTCTGAGGAGTCTCCTCCTCAGTAGCCTAGGAGGTATTAATCTTGGAGAGGCGCTCCACTTTACCTCTCACCTCTTTTGTCCCGCTTGATCCTAGTTTCAGAGGCTTGGCCCCAACAGTAGTAGTGGTCTTCATTATGGTGGCCATGTCAGGGACGGGGTACTCTCTCCTCTTGAACTTATTTGCAACACAAAGGAACAATAGATCAGAAGTCGACATCAATAAGCAAACTTTTTCATCACAAAGTATGGGCACTTGCTGGTACCTCGTAGTCAAGTCTACAAAACATGCGACAACAGTTAGCAAAAAATTTCAGAAAGCTCAAGCAGAATGCAAAGTACAGCTTAGGCTGGGGGACTCACGAGTTTTGTAGTACTGGATCGGTACCGTGCAAGCCAAGGCTTTGTCCCCAACTACTGCCTGTCAGTTGCCTCGAACCCAGAACCACGACTCCTTCTACCCCTTGATGGAAGAAGGCAATCCTACCACAAAGGGGCGTGCGACCCCTAGGGAGTAATGTATTACCACCCCTTCGACTCGTCTTTGCCTAAGACTCTCGGCTGGAAGAGGGTCTGGAAGACTTGCAAAGGTATATCCTCCCCCATCGATACTTCCTTCCATAGGAAGTAAAACCCCACCAATTGGCTCCACCCATTCAGTAGAACCTGGGACGACGACAACATAAAATTCCTTAGCACTGCCCTAAAGAAGGGGTGCAGAGGAAGACACATACCCACCTTAAACAGTTATTCACTAACTGTGACACATCCGGGCCTCGGATAACAAGCTCATTCATCGACCTCAGGGACTAACATTCTCTCCCTTATCTCCCCCAACCTTTTCTGGGTCATGTTTAAGAGTATCCTAGATGCACCACCCCACTCCTCCTCGTAATTTATGGGCTCCTCGATCATAGCATAATGTTCGACCTCGGAGTCCCCCCTACGAACAGCCCTTTCCCCAAACGATGCGACAGTGACTGCCCCTACCCGAAGTGGACTCCATATCAGAAAAAGTTTGGAAAATGGACAAAGATCGCAAAACAAGTTATTCTCACAAGAAATACCTACACAAACAACTAAGGAAACTGAATGATGCCCAAAAAGGGGAACGGAGCAAAGCTTCAATGTCGAAAAATGATATTTTTGAAGAACGCAAAGAATTGCACAGATAGAAAAGTCAAAAAATGGGAGTCTCCTGCCTTTTATACAAGTCCAGGACGAACACTGGCCATCAGATCAAGGCTCATCAAATATGGGCCCTTCACTACAGACCAAATCCGAGGGCTAGAATTCAAACCGTTTTCAAAGTCAATGCCTTCAATTCAAACGTGCTCCTCACGCACCTCTCCAAACGCGTTTCCTTCTAGAAGCCCCAGCTGTAACCATCATTGCACATTCAATGCAGCAGCCCTACATGCCTTGGAAGTCGAAATGGCTCGGCTGCCTTTTCTTGGTAAAATGCGCAAAACATCAAATCATTGGCACAAGCATCGAAGACAATCATCGCTTCGGCAGGTTCGATCCACTTCACTGTCTCAACAGGTTCTTCTTTTACTTCTTCGTAGTTCAGCCACATCTTCATAAGCCTCGGCAATTCAGCCACATATTCACAAGCCTTGAAAGTTCAGCCACATATTTACAAGCCTCATCAAGTTTGATCCACTCACCACCTTGGCTTCTTGGTCATCTTTTCCAATCACAGCATCACCACCACTTTCAACTCTAACCATGATATAAATATCTATACTTGGACTTGGGGGACTATTAGTTAAGGTAAAAAAATTCTTTCAATTTTTACCCTATACACTTCACCACAATAAAAGTTCACGCATTACATAAATGACCATTCTTGGACTTGGGAGACTATTGTTACGTGTTGACATACTTGGCCTACCCACTGAGGCCATGGCCCACTTCAGTCTAACCACATAGCATCTTTTTCCAAGGCCCCCAGGCCAAGAGGAGTCGACCAACATACTATAACAACGCTAGATGTGGCCCAAGTGCTGACGCCGAAGTTAATATGCCGAGGTGATCTTGTAGCCGAGTCCCTTCCCACCGAGAACCAATCTTCTCCGAGGTCCTGAGGCTCTAAACAGCACTCCTCCCCAGAGATCTGGTCTTACACAAGAATCCTTCCTGATTGATTGATGGGACACCCATCATAGAGTGCAAGTGTCTTGTCTTGTCAATACCCACCGCCGATTAATAAATGTGTAATGGGTTAGGAAGTCAAGTGTGATGTCTATACTTTGACATGTAAGCTTACGAGATGATGCCACTTGTACTTCCAACCGAGGGCTACGATCTAACTTGTAATAATATAAATACTCCCCCATACACCTCTCATAAGGTAATGCAAGATTCAACACTAAAAACAAATACAACATTCTTTATATTTTACTCTCTTGCAACATACATGAATTCATACTCGCATTCTACAAAGATCGATTGGTAATTATTGTACAATCATTATACAAACATCTAGTCGGATTCTGAACGTTCTCCTCCGCGTCTTTGAGTCGCTCCCACGCGCCCTTTTGCTATTATTTCTAGACCGTCCATATGTCTTAGCATGTTAGATCAGACCTACATGTGCGCGAGTGGGTCCGGTATCTGTTGACAACGTATTCTGGAGTCAACAAAAATGTTATCAAATATATAACAACTTACTTCCCAGCCCTTGGTTGATGCAATTAAGTTGCTTTATTGCACGGTCAACGTTGTGAGGATGACGTATATATTGAGAATGATATCGAGCACTTGATTTTTAACAAATAAAAGATAGAAAACTAAGAAATAACAAATGTGGGATGTAATTAAGTTGCTTTAAAACCACTGATATTCGAGAAAATTACACAGATATTGGAGCACGAACGGATATACAATCCAAACGAGCGCATACTTTGATTTTTCATGTTAGATATAAGACCAACCAGGTGCTCGTTCTCAAGTTAGGTCTAAGAAGTTTCACTTGTTTTTGTTTTTTTTTTTTTTTTTAATGCTGTACAAGTTGTAGATAACGACGGATGATTACTTGATGAATGCATATAGAAATTTAAATTGGTATATTTCTATGTACATGTTTTTTACTATTTTTAAATTGGGTCATTTTAAAAGCATGAACAATTATTTACCAAGTCATTGACACTAAGAAATGATGCAAATGAATTATTACCAAATCATGGACACCATGAAATGATGCATAGGAGTTATAATATTATTAAACCTGAAATTTAATAATAATAAACCAACATCATGATGGTTTAAATCCTTCAAAATAATCAAGTGTATATCAACACCACACCTTCCACCTCAGCACTACATATGTAATACCAATATTAAATTTATAATATCATACAACAATGATAAGAAATAATGCATAAGAATTGCAATATCACAATATTAAAAATATGTAGTGTGGAGATAATCCATGAGAGAAAAATTAATAGCAGAAGTATGGTGCAGAATCTCCTTTTTCCTTGGCTGAAAATCCCAGTTGAAAGTTTGCAATTTGAACCATAATCAACTTTGAGAGGCTCCCTTTTGAGCAAGATGTTTGACCAAAGCATCATCAATTGTGTTGCTCATTTCATGGTAAACATATTCTCCACTACTTTATACCAGGAATCCTTAGCTTGAATAAATTCCACTATAGCTAACCCTAGAAGTAAGTAAAAGTATTCAAAAGAAAAAGAATGTGAAAACTTTCAAAATTAAAATTTTGAACTAAATGATACTTCTACTTTTCTTTAGCAAACACGTCCGTCTTAAAGCAACTTCTTTGTTTTGACCCCATGGAACCACTATGCTAACTTCAAAAACTGCAAATTAAAAACCCTGCATTGTGCATTAAAATGGAGATTACACTATCATGGTGTCAATGAAAGAATATAATATACTCCCAATCCTAAGCTTCTGGTAGTAAAAGTTCAGAAAAATGGAGATTAATAGAGGCAAAAAAATATTTAAATTCCTATTTGATACAGAGAAAAGTTGAAGTAGAAGATATCCAAACAGAGATACTACACTGAAAATACCACCTCTTTTGTCCCAAATCCTTTCAGATGAAGATGGTTGATTGGTAGTGAACCAACATCACCAGTATCAGCCACTTCCAAATGACATATATATATAGCCTACACTAAACATTTTGAACATTCACAAGCTCATTATCCGTCCACTTGACTTAAGAAAGTATTCTACAAGACCCTTTTGCCCCAGAAGAAGGAAAAATAGAACGAAACGGGAAATTAGGAACAAAAGTTTATCCTTAACTGGAAACTCAACTCAAGTAGAACAGCAGCCTCTCTTCATGTTTCCAGATGAATCGCTAACGTTGATGGCAGTACCCTGACCAGGGAGTGCAGTGGTTGCTGCTGCTTCTTGGGCTGCCAATGCCTTCTTGCTAATAATGTGGTATATTTCAGTCAAAATAGTGTGAAAAGCCTTTTCAACATTATGTGCTTCCAGTGCTGAAGTCTCGAGGAACGACAGTCCTTCCTTCTCAGCCAAGGTCTGACCATCCTGATCCGAAACAGCACGGAGATGGTTCAGGTCTGATTTGTTTCCAGCCATCAGGATGACAATGTTAGAGTCGGCATGGTCTCTCAATTCCCGAAGCCACCTCTGGACATTGTCAAAGGTTTGTCTCTTTGTTATGTCGTAAACAAGGAGTGCACCAACAGCTCCTCTGTAGTAAGCACTTGTAATAGCTCGGTATCTTTCCTGCCCTGCGGTGTCCCATATCTGGGCCTTTACCGTCTTTCCTTCTATCTGGCATCATATATTACCAGCATTAGTATTTTTATGACCCTGCTGTGCTCTCTATCACGGAGCTATGAAACAAGAAGCAGCACAATCTAGATGACTAAAAAACTGGCTGAACAAGTAGGTAGCTGCCATGTAAATGTTTCCACCCATGAGTCTAAATGACTTGGTACTGAGTTTATAATTTGAACTATTGACTATTAGTTGAATTTGCAGAAATCATTCGTGATACGTTTGGTAAGGAGGATAAAATAGCAAATAGTACCATAGTAAAAAAAGGAAAAAGAAGGAAAAAAAACACTTGTTGTGTTATATTGTGCAGCATAATATAATAAAAAATACCAAACATACCCTTGGCTCAATGAATTCTGTAAGACCATACGGGCATAGTGGTATGAAATTTTAATAGCCTTGATCCATAACCCAAATGTTATCTAGAATAAAATGGCAACAGATGAAACTGTAGGTCGTAATCTACGACAGTAACAAAAGGCATGGAAGGAAAATAACCACATTATAGACATTCCAAGGTTTTCCCCATTCGCAAACACCTTGATCGAGATAGATATAAACTGAACCATAGCAACTTAGCACAGTATAAATTGATACCACGGAAGAGTATGCATATATATAATAGAAGTGGGCATCTTCAAATTAACCTGAAATTGAATAGACGAAATTGTTGCTTTCAACTCTTAACAAGCCAATGCCCACATTTTACTAGTTTCATTTAAGCGAAAAATCATAATCATAAACCATAATCAGTCAATCTATGTACAATAATTAACAAATTTCTCCATCAAACGTATCCCAACCACCCAAAGTGCACTCAATAATGAACACGCGCACACACAGAGTCAGCCCCACACATACAAATTTCTTAAAAAATAACACTACTCACTTAACAATTTGTATATCAGTCTATCTCGTTCCTTGTATATTAGATGATGATAAAAAAAAATTTATTAAAAAAAAAATCCCAGATAGAACGGTATAGAATAAGATAATGCTGACCTGAAGAGTCCTGGTGGCAAACTCTACTCCAATGGTGGATTTGGACTCCAAACAGAACTCATTTCTGGTGAACCTGGAAAGAATATTTGATTTCCCAACTCCTGAATCCCCGATCAAAACGATCTTAAACAGGTAATCGTACTCATGATCCACCCTATTTGCCATCCTTCTCAACTTTTTTTCCCGTAATCCCTCACACCTACACACACACACAAAAACCAGAAACGAAGAACAAAATTAGATCCATAACATTCAGATCTATATATTTAGATCTCAATAAAAACTCAAAACCCATAAGAGGAAAGAAACTCTTACATAAAAACACATGAATAACTTTGCAGGGAAAAAAAAAAAAGAATGTATAAATAAGAACATAAAAATGTTAAATGGATCATCATGGCTTACCGTAAAAAAGAGATCGGAGTGAATACGGTGCGTGAAAATTCAAAAGAAACAGGAAAATTAGTGTGAAGGAAATGATAAGAATGACGGAGGAAACAACGGAACTGTAACGTCTCTTGAAACGGCCAATAGAAGTGGGTTACTGCACCATGTTTTTGTCCATTTTATACATGTTTGTTTCCATTTCCAAAGGACAAATTTCAAGAAAAATAAAAAGGATGCGACAAATATAAAGAATTATGCGGGTGGTGGAGATTCTTGATATAATCAATACATATAAAAATGTTGTAAAAGTAACGTCGTTTCGGGAGAGTTGACAAAAATTAGTGCACCATATTTGCGTTGGCTCAATGGAGGTGAGTGGGATTTGGGTTGTGGGAAGGTTACTCGTGACTCCATTCTGAACTAATGAATGATTTATTTCGTAATTTTCTTGGCCTTGTTTGATTCTATTTTATTATTACAAAATATATTTTCTATCTTCTTTTTTAAATTACACATTCTTCAGTAAAATAATATTGTATGGAGACTCAAATTTTTTTCTTATTTTTTAACAACACATTTTTCTATCAAATCACTATTTCAAAATACATTTTTTGCAAAAAAAAAATAGTATCAAACAGGCTCTTTCTTTTTTTATGGTTCAATATTGTGCTCAACTGGCGCAATTGCCCCCATTCAAAAAACTTTTTGATATTGAGAATTTTTTCGATTAAACAATAGGTTAAATTCACCAATGGGAGCCAAACTTTATACTTAGTATCACATTTACCATCCAATTTGATTTTGGTTTACCATGGTCAACCAATTTCTTACTTCACATTGACCCCCCAATTTGATTATGTTAAATAAAGTTGTCGAAATGCTTTATTGAAACTAAGTATGAAGTTGAATAGTTATGACGAAACAAGATCAAATTAGACAACCAATGTTATACTAATATGAAGTTGGGTGACCATGATGAAGAAAAATCAAAATTGGTGGCTAATGTGATACTAAAGGTTGAACCCCAATCTTGAGGGCCCCTACCATCCCGCCACTGGAGTATCATGAGGGAGGTAAATCGCTGAATGTACCTCAACAGACTAGAGAACAAGAGTTTACCCATACGCTAATGCCCACAAAAAGTTCAATTCCATATCTCAGGAATCAAATTTTCACACTGCGGCTGTCAGCAAAATTGAGACTACTTCACTCCAATCCTTTCACACCTTTAGATTATGCCTCGGGGGCGGCTAATGTGATACTAAGTATGAAGTTGGGTGGATATTGGTGACTTTTTTTAAAGTTGTTCCTATCATTCCCTAAAAAGAGATAAAATGGAAAAAAGAAATTGCAACTACCAACCCCCTCACTTTTATACCCCTATGGATGTCAACAAGTCGAAACTCGAGGATCGGGCTCAACTCTAGTAAAATAGTGTCAGCTTTTTTTGGACCCTAAAGCTCGACAAAAAATTTAGGCTCTATCCGAGCCTTTTCGAGTTGAGCCGAGTAAGCTCATTTTTTTTAATATATAAATTGCTGCCTTTTAAGGCAGCAGCTGGGCTACCTTTGAGGCAGCATTTTTTGCTCCCATTTTCTATTTTTTTAAAAGGCTTGTGAGCCCAGGGCTAGCTTAGGTCGGGCCGACTCAAGTTTTTTTCGGAGCAAGTCAAAGGCGACTCGTGTCGGTGAGCTAAATTGACATTCCCATATACCCCTCTATCCAGCCGTTCAACCCGCCTCAAAGGCCGTTCATTTTCAATTTTTTTTTCTTTTTTAATTACCATAGTTATGAATTTCAATCGATAGAGTCTATAGTCACTATGAACCTTAGAACAAGAGAAGAAGCCATGAGGACTTGTTACCCAACTACTGATATTTGACATTTGAAGCGAAATAAGCATACTTGAAGGGCCCATTCATAAAGAGAATGATTTTTGTAGGCAAAGTTTTTAAGAAATCTTAAATTCGGGCTCAAAAAAATTATCAAACGAACACTAATAGAGTTTGACTTGACCCATAGCAAAACCATACTCCAGTCGTGACAAGATTTCTCACCCACGAAGGTTGATGATAGTAGTGATTACAGCCACTAGAGAAAAGAGAAAAACAAAAATGAACTATGGTAATCACTCAACCAATAGAACTTGCTTCACACATTGTTTTCTCGTTGCAAAACACACACACACACACTCCCTCATTCTTGCCATGGAATAAGGTAATAGAGTTTTTAAGATGATGAATGGAGTGCTAACGAAAAAAATTTAGTAAGTATTGTAAAGTAGAATAAAGCTCTTGTTTGTTTTCCATTCTTTCCCGCATTAAATTGAAAAATATGACCGTTATCCATCATATCAAGTCATCAAATTTAAATTTCTATCTCTTGTATGAGGTCCATAGTGACTATATTTTTCATTCTCATTTTTACAAAAATGGAAAACAAACGCCGCCAAAGTTTAGTGAGCAATCCGTAAGAATATCACATCATAAGTTGAGTGAATTTTCAAACATGCAACTCTTTTTGTATTCATGGTTTAACGAGAGAGAATAAAATAAATAAATAAAAATCATATAAAGTAAGAACTACTTCCTTCGTCCCAATTATATAGATTGAGTTTCATTTTTCTCTTATCCCAAATATATAAGCATATTTCCTAATTTAAAATATTTTATTTTGTTCCTTCTTTAATATACTTCTTATTCAATTTTCCCCACTTAATATGTCAACTTATTTAAATCATCCAAATGCATAAATTTCTCAATTTTTGAAAATATGGAACAACTCTCATTTATTTTTATTCAAATTAATTCATTCAAATTCTTTACTAATTTTAACAATCATTTACTACTATGTACTGGAAATTAAATAAGGATAAATTAAGAAAAATTTTGGCAAAAATTATTTTTTCCATGAAATTAAAGGAAATTTTCCGTCCAATTATATTGGGAAGCCTGGGGATGGGGGGACAAATTGTTTGGCAATAAAATTACCCATACCTGAAGTCCTCTGCATACTTCACGATTTTTGGTCAAAATTTCGTAGTTTGGTGCCGAGTGAAGATGAAGGAAGACAAGGTGAAGCTGATTAGCGCCGAGGGCTTCGAATTCGTCATCGATAAAAAGGCCGCAATGGTCTCCCAAACAATCCGCAACATGCTCACCTCTCCAGGTCGGTCACCAGCGAATAGAAAAATCATTCCAAATCATGAATAATAAATATATGGGTTTTGAAATTTTCATTATTATTTGCAAATTTAACGTATTTTACTTCTTTGGTTTCTTATTCAATGTCAAGGGTTTAGTTTTTCTTGTGAAATCGACGTATTATTCGATTTTATTTACTTATTGTCTGTTTAATAACTTATTTTCTTTGATTTCAGTCTTCTAATTTTATCCCCACATGCCATAGATTATGTTGGGACGGACAGCTGGTACTATGAAATGATGTTCTCAATTCATTTTATTTCATCGATTTTAGATTTTGTAGCTTTTGTAAAATTAGGCTTTTGAAAATTAATTACGATATTTTGTGCTTCAGTTTTCTATTTTGGATTTGATTTGAGTTTTCATTGCGTCTTGAAAATAGTTTCTTGGATATTGTAGATTGGACATTCTTTGTTCTTAAGATTGTGTTAGTTGGTGAATTTTAGGGAGTTTTGCTGAAACGGAGCATGGAGAAGTGACTTTTCCAGAGATAAGCACAACCATTCTGGAGAAGATTTGCCAGTACTTTTACTGGTCTCTTCAATATGCTAGGTAATTACTTTCCCGTTGATTTATTTTTTAATCTCTTTTGGTTAATGAGATTACAATTCTTTTATGTAATTGTTTTAGTCAGAGTAAATCTGTATTGGTGTTTTGCTATTATTATTATTAGATGGATAAAAAAGATAAAAAAGCTTGGAGAGGAAGGGAGCTAGAGTCTCACCCAGCATTTATTATCCCCTCCTCAATTCCTTATTAGTAGCCGTAGCTTTGTTGCACTGCCTACTGCTACTTTAGCCCCCGTGTTTTATTTCCTATCTCACGCCCAAAATAATTGGAATATCTGTTGTGACGTATTCATGCTGTACGGATTGACATGTAGGTAACAGCTGACACTTAACTCAAAACTTAAAATGAATGACGTTTGATTTGGATTCACATAGGTGAAGCTACCCGTGGAGAATTGTCGTATTAAATGAACTTACTAGAATATGAAATAAAAGGACATTTTGTCTCACAAGATATTGATTTAAAATTTATTACGTGGATTTGCTAAAAATGGATGTTAAACATCACAAAATGTATATTAGCAGCTAATGTCTTTTTTCTTCACTAATAGTATCACATTCCCTTCACATCTTTCTACTTTTGCCTGTTTACTAATCCAATATTTTAGGAATTGCCCGAGACTTATGTCTCTAGGCACGCATCACATTAGACTTCTATTAAATGCTCCAAGGTTACACGTTGTGCTCATTTGTCGTTCTGGATTTTCCTATTACTAGCCTCACTTTTTTGGATTATTTTTTTTATACCATAGAATGTTTTCATGGACTATTTTAAACACCTTCAAAATTAGGGGCGAAAAAAGAATTGGAGAAAAGAGATGAGAGCAAGTGTGCCTTAATTGAAGTACTATAAATCTGTATGCAAGCGAACAACTTTTCAGTGGTAGAAGGCACATAACTTCATTTTATTTATTTATTTATTTTTTGTCTTGTTTCCTTCTGCTGTCCTTATAGGGGAAGGGAAGGGGAAGGGGAAGGAGAAGAGGAAGGGGAATGTTCAGTGCAAGTGATGGATAAGGTAAAAGAATAAGAAGAAACCGACAATAACGGGGATGGTAATAAATGAATCAAATATTTTTATGGTTCTCTTAAAAATCCATTAGCAGTTATGATATAGGAGACCTTTAGTAATTTATATATTTCTTGTGATAGATTGCAATTTTGTTATGTGAATTACTAATTTTATAATTTGTTATTTATTACTTAATTGATAGATTTTTAGTTTTATCAATTTGGTTTATTAAGATGTTTATGATTTATTACCGGCATACTTTGTATCGTTTATACTTTTTGTTGTTTTATGAGATTCTATTGAGGATTGCACCTCACCTCATAGTTCTAAAATGTGCTACTTGGTTGAGACTTTTCAAACATTTTATTGATCTTTCACTGGTGATTAAGTGTGCATACGTGGTTTAATGTTCTGCCATGAGCCGTAGGTGTCCCCTGATCAGGATGATCTGTGCACACTTTTGCTGGCAATGTCATGGCTGAATTTGGATCAGTTTAGAGGTGGTGGCCTGAAAATTTCATGGTTACATGTAAAAAGATTGGAGCTGCCTTGGGTTTTTCGTTTATACAGTCACATTAATCACTAATGAATACTTTTTTTACTCTAGATATGTGTGGATGGATGTTTAGTAACAAAATCTCTCAACTAATTAATTGGACAAGAAAACTTGTGAATTCAGTTTATGGAGAATATCTGAGGGTGCTGTCACATATTTAATACATTTTTTCCTTCTTGCCCTTTGATGAATTTTGATTTGAAATCATTACATGCCAATTTGGACGGAATTCATAATTACTCTGCAGTGGGAAGGAGACTGAGTTCCACATTGAACCTGAGCTGACCTTGGAACTTATGATGGCGGCTAACTACTTGCATACTTGAACATGCACTGCCTTATTTCTGGGCAATGACTTTTCTTTAGCTTTGTAAGTCCTTCTTTCTTCTCATTAAACATCTCTCCTGAACTCTATTTCACCATATGCTTAACATCCCTTTTACTTGTTCAGAAACTTGAGAAAAAGTTTCTTTCCCGTGTAGAGCTTTCAAATTTTGTGCTGTAAATTTATGGACGTGTACGAAAATTTTCCGCTTATTTCTTCTTCATTGTTTATTTTCAGGGATCTAGGAGATGATGTTGTCAGCCTTTGCTATTTAAAGGTTTGATGTTTACTTTTAATGTCTTCATTGTCTCGAGACTGGTGATATCAGTGACTTGAATGTTAATATGTAAGATGTAATAATTTGAGACATTTATAGAAAGGATGGACATTCTAATCACATGTTAGACAAAGTTGTATGAGAACTCTATTTGAGCAATGCTGTTGCATGTGATATGTGAAGTTTCATTTGCTCATATTTCTCTGAAAGATTGATATAATTTTGTCTTTGGATAGAAACTATCTTTTGCATTTTGAAATGGTATCCAAGATGGTCACAAATATATTGAAACTTGTTCCTATTTGCTAAATCATCATGTATTATGTACAATAAAATCACAACTTGACCCTTGGAGAGAAATCATAATTAGTAACAATTTATATTAATTTGAAAAATAAGAATACGATGAGAAAAAAAGTTAGAGATAGAAGTGTGATAATGTATGTGTAAAGGTTATGAACCTTTCATATGATTAAGATGTAACCTAGTATTATTAGAAAGTGTGGTGTGAACAGGTCTTCATCTTAGAATGAATGGATTTTTTGAACTGAATTGGTGGTGAAAACTCTAGTTTGAAGCCGTTAAAATTCAAGAGGCTCACTATGATAACCATTCAGTTATAATTTTCAATCCAATAACAAATTGTCGCTTATCACAAGCTACTTCGTGTAAACAAACAGTAGGAGATTTCCAGAAAAAGTAACTCGAGTATTACTTAAATACGGTAAACTTAACTCACATGTATGTATTCTATTCTTAGTGCTTGTTTGATTGAGATTTTGATAATTGATTTTTTGACCATTAGAGATGAAGTTCAAAAATAACGGTTGTAATAGTGAAATAACGATCAAAAAAATTAATTTTACTTGATTTTTTTAACCGTGCCAAACAAGCTCTTGGTATTGCATTAGATCATCAAGCAATTTTTTTGTGACTTTTCATTAGTTTCAATGTTCTTTACTTTATGAATCTGAGCCAAACTTACTTTCTATATAATAATAATTTTAATGTTTTATTTCATTATCCAATTTTTTCACAAATTCATTTTCATTCATACATTCTCTCAATAAAATAATTTTACACGTAAACTCAACACTTTTCCTATTTTTTAATCACACATTCTTTTATTAAAAAAAAAAAAAAAAGTGCAATTACAAAATTTATCCTCCCAAAACAGGGGCTCTAACAGAGCCTTAATAGCATTGTTGGAGATGCATTTAGCTTTACTGCGATGCTAGCACTTTGTATAAAACTTAAAAGCACAAGGCCAGCTATCTCATTATATCACACAATTATTCTCGAGATTTGCTAAGCGGATAACTCACAAAATGCTCTGTTCTAATTAAACGAGCATTTGAACATCGGAATTTGCTGGGCAAATCAATGGTAACAAAGTATAATCTGAGTAACCCCAAATTGAAACAAAAATGAAGTTACTCCAGCATAAAATTTTCCTAGAAGTTAAGCAACAACTGATTTACGTGACAATGATATCTGCATTCAGTTGGCTTTGATCTACCCTAGAATTTAACATAAGGCTGTCATAAACAAATTCAACAAATATATAGAGAAATTAGAGTTTCTCAATACCACTCAGATATCCCTGCACGTTCAATTTGAATATACCTTCAACTGCAAAAGGAAATGATATCATGAAGATTGTTCAAACTGGCAGAACACGTAAATATCAAGCAGCCTGAGTTTCTGGTTTTGGGGAATTTTCTATGGTTTTCATCAAGTTTGGTATGTATTTCCAGCAACGCTTTTGAACCCTGTTTATTTTCTTGGGTGCATCTGCAACTGACATGCCTGCATGACATGTACAATTCATAAAAATGCACTTGGATGAGCAAAAGGCAATTCTTATGTTATGAGTGCATAATGAACAAGAGCGGAAAATATTGACAAAGTCTACATTTTTAGGTGTTTGAACTGCAAAAAAGCTGCAAATTTGATGACTTATAGTGGCAATTAGAGTGGAGGGTAGGAACTTAGTAAGATACCTTAGTTTCATTCAACTATTAGATTTTAGGATTTGCTTAAAAATTAAGAATTATTTAGGATTCTTATTCATGTAATAATTTTCTTCGATTTGGAGAGTTTCATTAATTATCTCCTCATTAAGATTTGAATCTTATATCACTCAATACCTCAGGATACCATCATAGAAATGGTACATCTAATTAAAAGTTTCCTTTACTTGTCTTCCTAAAATACGGAATGAAGAAATATTAGTCATTTCATACAGGCAATAAGACTTATCTAACTAGAATGTATACATGAGCTTGTTGGGCCTCTCTACAAAGTTAACCTCATATTAAATGCTTCAAAGGATGATCGTTTTCCCTCTAAGTGGAAAGGTCGTTCTCAATCTGTTCCTAGCTTGCAATTTCTGGCACTAGTCTCACGCTCTCACCCATATTACTTGAACATTTACTCAATGCCTCAGCTCATCATTGCAGAAGTCAAAAGACTGAGAGCCTGTTTGAGCCTTATTTTATCGTAAGAATGCATTTTGAAATAGTAGATTGATGGAGAATGTGTAGTTTAAAAAATAAGAAAAAGTTTTGAGTTTGCGTGTAATATTATTTTAATGAAGAACGTGTGGTTGAAAAAAAGAGAGAAAAATGTATTTTGAAAATAATGGGGATAAAACAAGGGCTAAATGCATGTTCCCACAACTTGCCTTCCTCTGTTCTATGCATGATTTTTCCCCCTTTCTTATTGCCAAGGTTTCCTGACCTGTAAATCAAACAATTCTCTGGGAGTACCTAGTCCAACAAAACAACTATGATATGCACCAGTCTGATGTCTATGGCAAGTGTATCAACTAACTAGCAACATTTGAATAAGAAACCTCCAAGTTATACAATGATATTTCATATCATAAATAATAAACAATATAAAAAAAAGTAGAAAGATGTGATCACATTTCCACATTTCATATACTGCATGGTCAGTACTTCCATTTTGAGAATATTTTATGAGACTCTGCATCTGATATGTTTATCAACATTATTTTATCTTCTTATCACCCTTCTGTGGCACTCATCATACGAAAATTTAATTCCTCCCTCTGAAATGGGAAGAATAAAATGCATAAAATATGTGTCATTTTATCTTTGTTTGGATCGAGGAATTCAATGATGAAAAGGAGCAAAATATTAGGTAAATATTTTTCCTTGTTTGGTTCCAACAGAAAACCCAAAGGAGGTAATACAAAAATGAATTAAGGGAAACTTTAAAGATAGATACCGTATTTCCCTTACATTTTTGTAATACTGAACCATTTTCAAGGAAGTATTGAATTTAATTTTTATTTTGCAAGTTCACACCTCTCCACCTACAAGCAAGGTATCAAGAGAAATAACACCAGTCATGCACTATTAGATGCGTCTGACTAGTAGAGCTTGGGCAGCGTCTCATCTGTGTTATTTGTAAACAGAAAGGTAGTTCTGTATCTATGCATGGTTAGCAATCTTCCATAATTCCTCCCACTTATTTTACATAAAACTACAATTATTCAATACCTCAGCACATTATCATAGAAATGGTACAACAAATCACACATTCCACAACCAGTCTTTTCGGAAGAAAAAGAATTTTAAGATTTATACCTAGTTTACTTGCATAGAAAATGAAAAAATGCAAATATATTTAATGGAAAATTTTAAGATTTAAACCCTGTTTTTCTCATTTATCATAAATATAACAACTGTATTTAGAAATTTGTAAATGTGATTGGTGGGCCCCTCCACTATAGGAAAAAAATAAAAAATTTGTTTCTAATTTTCTTCATTTTTCATAGAGGTACAAAGTACTGGAAAAAGAGATAATCACCATCTCAAATTGACAATAGCACTTATCTAACTAGTACCTGAACATCGTGTGCCTCTGTTAATTGAACCTCATATTAGATGCTTCAAGAATTAATACTATACCCTTTAAGCATGAAGTTGTTCTCTATCTATTCTAGCTTGCAATATTTTGGCACTTGTTTCACCCATTTTACTATGAGCAGAAGAATAGGAATTACAGTTGAAAATGTACCTAATGTATATTGAAGAGAGTGAAATTTCACTTTGAGACAAATGGGACATATAAATAAATTTAGCAAAACCAAGGTTGTAGGAGGAAATTGCAAGTGCTTCCAAGGAAGAAACAATTGCCTTACTTATGGGGATAGTACTTGTCAGCAAAAACCATCAACAAACATAATTTGTTGAGAATCCATACACAACAGAGTCAAGCAGCCATAAATTTTAAGAAACGGAGTATAATCGATTTGGGTGTTCTCACCATGTGACTGGAAACAATTCAATTACTTACTCATATACACAAGTATGAAGGTAATGAAGTTATTGTCATGGCTGACTATACCAGCAATCCTGTGGAGAATGAAGGGATATGTACAAGTGAAAAATGTTGAGCCAGATGCTAACACCGTCGCCTTAAGATATGTCTATTGCTTTACATTATGGCTAAAAACTCCACTTCAGTCACGCAGATTGCAACTACTGGACAGACTTTTTTGTTTGGTCCAGACACCTTGCTGGTTCTTAGGCATTTAAGATCCCTGATGCAGATAATGTGATGAAAGCAAAAGGAACTCAAGATCACTGATGTAGATAGTGTGATAACTATTGTGTACAGGTGAAGCCGTTGGTGAGAAGACTAGCAACCAAGATAGTGTTTCTTTATGGCATTCAAGATTATATCACATTGACTATGATTTTAAATGAAATTCTGGAAACAATAGTTAATGGAATGTCGAACTCGGTAAATAAGCAGCATTCTACAACTCTTGCTCGAGCCTAATTTAGGACAGAGTGGAATATTTGAGTTTTTGTTTGAACTTTATGTTGGCAGATTACAAGTCTTGGAATCCAACGGGCTACTTAATCTGCGAAATGAAACTTTGAGTAATGTGCTATGGTTTTTACATCCTGTAGTTGGTAATTATCTTCCATTGCAGAATCAGGAATATTCCATGTAGCCTATAACAGCAATTGTGCAACAAGCTGTTTGATATAATGTAAAAAATAAAATTTCAGCAGAACACTTGTCCTGCATTTTTGCCGTTAACTGGCAGTATAATTCCACACTTCTGATCCTAGTTTCACCAGACTTATCTTGCCTTATTGCAGGTCATGAAAGTGTAGTGAAGTGCTTTAGCTACACTAGAGAAGAAGTCATACGAGATCACATACAAGATAATCTAAGTTTTTCTTTATATCTTTTGTGGGTCTAAACAAATTCACAGACAAATCTTTGGCAACCAACTATTGCACAATATCTACAACTTATTTGGGAGTAGCGGACCAACAGAAAATTCAAGAAACTAGAATACTTCACCTTCCAATATAGTATTGACATTTACAGATTAAAGTCCAAACAGTTCTCTAGAAATGTTAAATATTTTCTCAGTACCAAATGTAAGCAATAATGACAGATAAAGCATACAACATGAGCCAAAATGGAAACCAAAAATTTAAGAATTGAACGGAAAAAAAAAAGAAGAAAGAAAAAAAAAGGTACCATCTTTGTAAACAATCCCCCAAGCTTTCCCGTGCCTTCCATCCTGCAAAATCCCAACAAAAATCCTTAGACTCTAATACTTCAAAAATATTCCGTAAGATTCACATTCTTACAGAAACACACATCGAACAGTTATCCACTCAGATAAACATATAAGTTTGCATTTGTTAAAAGGGAAAAAGGCATATACTTTGTACAGATTGATTTTTGTAATCTGATTCGAAACGCCGGTCCAATGGATTTTAGCCATGTGATAGCCGATGCCCCAGTTGGGCAAAAACTGGACCACCTCAAATAGATTCTTCTTTTTTCGCTTCGACTTCTTTGCTCCACTCGACGCCGCCGCCGGACTTGCCGTGGAAGAGGTAGTGCTAGAGTTACGGAAAAATTTGAATGATATTCTAAAAAGTAGGGGTGGGCGCGGGTCGGTTCGGTTCGGTTCTCTTTAGAACCAAACCGAACCAAACTTTTCGGGTATCTAGTAAATGGAACCGTCGGGTCCAAATATAATTATGGAACCGTTCGGGTTCGGTTCCATTCGGTTCGGTTCGGATCGGTTCGGTTCCGTTCGGTTCTGTACTATAATTAAATTTTTTAACATTTATAACAACGTTATATAAATACGACTAATGATACATTCAATAGTTTTGGAATGTCAGAAATTAGTAAACTATCTTGTTCAAATGATCGCTACGATCAAAGCTTCAGTCGGGAAAGTCACGGCTTTGATCGGATGTCAGAGTGTCGGCCGACGATTGTATAGGTTTTGAAATATTAGATAGGCTGTGAGAGTAAGTGCGAGAGTCGAGACAACGTTATGCACTTTATTGTAGGTGCTTAGGGTTATTTAGTGGATTTGATTTGTTTGGCTAAGAAATGAAACAATAAAATGGGTAATTGGGCCAAAAATTAAAAAATTAGAAATGAAACAAATTATTGGGCCAAAAATTTGGATTTAGAAATCATTAATTTGTTAATTTGTTTAGAAAAAATTAAAATTAAAATAATTTGATTTACTCAATATAAAAAAAAAATTAGAAAGATTCGGTTCTTATTCGGTTCTTGGTCTAGAACCGAGAACCGAACCATTTATGTATAAAACCAAGTATAGAAATCCAATGGTGGCGGCGGAGGAGTGGGGCGAACAGTGTTTGTGACCAATAAAATAGTTACCAATATATAACATGTGATTGATAAAATAAATAAATTTTGATTAGTAGCATATGCAGATATTTCAAGTTAAGGGGCACAATTAAGTTTGTAAAAAAAAAATGTGAGGAATTTTACGTTAAAAAAATTTACATAAAATTGTACCCCATATAAATTTACATCCGAAAATTTACATGGGGTATGACTTTTTCGGATGTAAAATTCCAAAAAATTTTGATGTCATACCCCCATATAAATTTTAATAATAACGATGTAAATTATATTGAGAAATCTTTCGCACAAAAATAATAAATATTAATGAAATAATTGAATTTTTTTTTTTAATAAAAAGGACACGTTGGACGTCATTTTTTAAGACACATGTTTGATGCACCTTTTAACTATTTTATATCTATTTGAACCATTGGATATATTTATGATGTAGTTCTTGAAACAAGTTTGTGAATTCAGCTAACGTACTTCCTCAAAAAAATTTCAAAGTTAACATGTTATCGAAATTTTTGAAATATTAACTTGGAACGACCTACTTTGACAAGCCGTAACATTTCCTACTGTAAACCATTTCGTGCGCCAATAACAACGTAAAAAAATTATGTCATGAGCACTTCGAACTGGTACTAAGGAAAAAAGGGCATTTACCCAAAAGCTGGGGGGTCGTGTGATCCCAATGCCATTCCTTATGTCCGCTCTTAATTGTTACTAATAAATAATATGTATGATTTTGAGTCATAATTTATATTTTTATGACTGTGACCTTATGCGACTAGTGACCATAAACATAATTGTGTATTATTGCGACCTTGAACTGTTATTAGGTGGTCACAAATGTACACATGATTTTTGAAAGAATTTTACAAATTTCTTGTTTTTGAAAGCGTGTATTAAAATCTTTGTAATTATATATTCTTCCCTTTACTCAACACGTAGCCCACTTAGTCTTATTTCTTATTTAGTTGTACATCCATTTAGTGTTACTTCATGTGAAATGGGCATTAAAATAATTTTTGAAGTTAAAAATTTAAAGTTTACTTGATATAAAGTTCTAATAGCATATATATTAATATACGAATTTTTTATTTAATTATATTATTTTCGATTCGATTTGATAGACACTAATTCAACCCTCTAAATCTTACCCTCTCTCTTTTTGGGGTCCATGTCCAATTCGATTTTCAAAACATTGATATTTCTCCTAGCATAACATGCCTTACCATTGGGTCCCCAATTGGCAATTTGGATTTTTAACCCATATTTTAAAAGTTGGAAATGGATTAGATACATCTTAGTTGTAGGAAGTACGGTTTCAAAAGTGACTTCCATTCGCCAGTTCAAGCTCAACTCTTTGCTATGTGGTAACAGACCTACAAGTTAGGTTGAGCTCTACGCTCTTTCTTTTTGTGTAGGACAATATCAGCAAGAGAACGGAATGCTTTGCGTTAGCGGACCTACATTTAGACTTTTCCCTCCTTGAATTGAACCCATTGCACTGTACAAATTCATAAAAGAACTGAGTTGGCCTAAAAGTACATTTGGATAATCTATGTATAATGTAGACACTATCATATACATATTGATTTCTTTCTTTTTTGATGGATCATGAAAAGATAGTTGTCCCATCAATAGATAAAGATAGGGAATTTGTCTCTATCTCTTTCGATTTTTTAGAAAAAGATAGAAGTTATTAATCAATCGATTTGAAACTAGCATATTCACATCGCTTCATGCATTTGCATCACAAAAATATAACCGCCATAATAAAATAGGAAATAGGCAAAGCGGTCTTATGTTGACGCCCCGAATCAAGCTTTTATCGTAACAACATATTGTGTTTCCTCTTCGTTGCTAGTAGCTTGATGAGTAGCAAGCACGGAATAGATGTCATCTAACTTAACATACCGGTAGTCACCAAATATAAGGCATTGAGGATTAAGCTATCATCTCCTTAAAANCACGGAATAGATGTCATCTAACTTAACATACCGGTAGTCACCAAATATAAGGCATTGAGGATTAAGCTATCATCTCCTTAAAATTGATGTGTTAAGGTGGTGGGGGAAGTATTAGAAACCAGAAGATATTTTAAAATAGAACAAATTTCAAATAAACCTTTCCATTAAGGTAATTAGCACAAAACATTTTTACCTTTCAATGTTAATATGCAAAACATCTTTATCATTCCTTTCTTTGGCATTTTCACCTCTTAAAAAAATGTAAAATGACAAATATATGCTTATATTTAATTAAAATAAAAAAAGAAAAGAAAAATTGAAGAAAAAATTGCAATTATACTCCCAAATTTTTTAAAAATTGCAAAGGAGTTCAAATATATTATTAAAAATGTAATTAGCACAAAACATTCCTACCTTTTAATATTATAGTACAAGACGTCTCCATCTTTCTTTCTTTTTGTCATTTTCACTTCTATTTTCATATTATATTATGAAAATCATCATTTTTATCCTATTTTTCAATTAAAAGATGTAAAATGATGCATATACCCTCTTATTTAAATAAAAGAAAAATAAAAAAATGAAAAATAAAGAACATATTGCAACTATACTCCTAAATTTTTTTAAAAAGTACAAATAAATAATTAAAATTTGGATCATAGGCATTAAAAAATCGGTGTAATAGGAAGATTAAAACCTGTAACTTCCTTAGAAATTGTTAAAAGCTTGACCACTACGTGATTAGGTAGATGTTGATGTAATGTATAACAAAAGTATATATGTTCAGCTTTATCAAGTAATAGATATATTCTCTCTTCCTTTTTAATTTTTTTTTTAAAACTAAATTTTGACCTTTCAATATCCTAGCGGTTAAATCCTTGGTTCACTGGTTGGACCACTAATTTGTTGACCTGATAATTTGTTTAGGTAAATGATCGAATCAACATGATAACTATGTTTTGAAAAATTAAAGAAAAATAAAGAAGAAAATTAAATTGGCAATTGACATTTACTGAAACTAAAAAATGTATTTGCTTTAATTTTGTCATTAAAAGCTATTTAATTGGCAAAAATAAAAAGGAGCAAAAGGGTTAAGCATTGGTACCAATATTTCTTCACACATTCAACTACAAAATCTTTGTCATATTTAAAACTATGAAATAGTCTTTTTATATTAGACTAATACTATCAGCAAATCGAACCTTGTAAGTAAGTAATTGGACTCATTTTTCATACTTGAAATTTTTACATGGCAAATATTATTAAATGGGTAGATAACAAACATTTTGATGTGAGTCCACGTAGCAATTGAAGTTATGAAACTCATACGAGATTGAATCACGGCCCAAGATAGCCAATAAACCATAGTTTTGAGATTGATTCAAAAAATATTAAACCAAGCAACCAACAAATCAACCACAATGTGTTGACCTTTTAATCACAAGACTTGAGAATCTCACCTGAAATATTTGAACGCCACAAAAACTAAATCTTGATAAGTTCAATAAATTAGTTCAATGAAAAATAAAATGAAAGATTTTGTCTCTCAATTGAATATATGATAAAAATGGTTTACAATGAAATAATATGTCCTATTTATAGGAAACTCATAAAAACTTAGTTGACACGAAATAAAAGTCCTCAAAATTACAAAAGATACTAAAAAAATTGAATTTTGACATAATTAAGAAACTTTTCGCGAAATTGGAACAATTCGCTACAGTTTTACTCTATGCAGCCACATAGAGTAAGTGCATAGACCAACTCAAATGGCCACTGTGATTTTCTAATTGACCGCATGTGACCATATGCAATATTACACTATGCAATTGCATAGTGTAATTCAACATGTCCTCCGTCTAATGCTTGAATAACATTGACCTAACTTATTTTGACTCCCGAGCCTAACATGAAATTTGTTGATTTGCTCGCATTGATCAATGTTTCGTCCACTATGGCTTGAGCAAGTGATCACATCGCCTTTTTGACCCGCTTTACTCACGTTCGAGTCATTGGACCTTCTTCAACCATCAACGGATCATTGTTCGGACTTGTATTCGTTGCCTTTATTTCATGGATCACATCATTCCCTCTCTTTTCGAAACGATTCGATCTCGAATCTGTACCCGCATCAAAGAGAGAGATCTGACACAATGAGGGTAGAGGAAACATTATACTCACCAGGAAAATTTAATTTGTAAGCATTATCATTAATCCTTTCAATAATTTGAAATGGACCATCTCCTCGTGGCTGCAACTTTGATTTCCTTTGTTTTGGAAAGCGTTTTTTTCACAAGTGTACCCAAATCCAATCACCGCCCTTGTTTGCTTACGATGCATAATGCTTATTTTTCTTTTCAATTTGCATCATTACCTTTTCATGGGGTGATTTCACCACTTCGACCTTCTTCTCAGTGAACTCCATCCATCTTGCATACCTTTTTTTAGCTTACCTTGACCTCTCAAATACTTTAAGGACTCGTGATCGGTGTGAATCACGAACTCCTTTGGCCATAAGTAGTGCTGCCATGTCTCCAAAACTCAAACAAGTGTATACAATTCCTTGTCATATGTAGGATAATTGAGAGCTGTCCCAATTAGGTTTTCACTGAAGCAAGCTATAGAATTTCAATCTCATTGAAACAGCTCCACTTCCTATCCATGAGGCATCACATTCAATCTCAAAAATTTTGTTAAAGTTCGAAAGCTTTAAAATCAGTGCCCTATGCAACCTATCTTTAATAGTGTTAAATGCACATTTTTGTTCAACGTCCTAGTGAAATCCTACACTTTTATTTATAATTTTCGTGAGTGGTGTGACAATTGTGCTAAAGTCTTTACAAAATGCATATAGAAACTAGCTAAACCATGAAAGCTTATTACTTTAGTTATGATTTTAAGTGTTGGCCATTCCTTAATAGCCTTGATTTTCTTCTCATCTATTTCTATCCCTTTTACACTAACCACATATCCAAGAAAGACAACTTTTCCTGCAAAATGTACACTTTTTAAAGTCGGCATAAAGTTGTTCTTATTTTAAGACCATGAGTACACATCGTAAATGTCTTATATGCTCATTTAAGTCTTTACTATAAATCAAGATATCATCGAAGTAAACCATTATGAATTTTCCTATGATGCACGCAAAACATGATTCAGCATCGCATAAATGTACTAGTTGCATTAGTAAGTCCAAATGGCTAACTAACCACTCATACAATCCATATTTATTTTTAAAAATAGTTTTCCATTCATATCCTTCCCTCATCCTAATTTGATGACTACCACTTTTGAGATCAAATTTATTAAATATGCATGCACCATGTAATTCGTCTAACATATCATCTAACTTAGGAATAGAATGA
>NC_036248.1:16491832-16493189 GCF_002742605.1 Olea europaea var. sylvestris | reverse complement strand
ATGTCACCATAATCCTCATCACTTTTGTTCATTCTTCATTGTCTAGCAAAATCATTACCATTTTGTTGGGACATTAAGAAGCAACGTGCCTTAACCCCGAAAGCCTAAAACATTTGATGTTTCCACTCCTAGATGACGTTGGATGTAACATTGTTAGCACTTTCCTCTTTTCCTTTCGGTAGTTTAGCTTCGCTCTTCGAAATTGCCCCGTCTCCCTTGTTACTATCCAACTTTGATTTTCAAGAAGGATTAAAACCCGCTGGATACCTAGTTGTTACCTTCCTCTTCAATTACCTCTCTACCTTCATAGTCACATGTAGCACATTTTTCAACTCCACATAATGTTGCAACTCCATTATATTAAATATTTTCCTATTCAAACGAATCAAAAATCGAGTCATAGTGGCCCCCATATTATCCTCAACAGTCGCTCTAATCGTTAATAACTCCATTTCCTTATTGCCCATACTACCATCAACTACATCTCCCATAAGTTCTCTATCCCTCCTTTCATACCTAACTCATCTATCTCTTACTCTCCCAAAGTCAGCATCCACTATCGCATCTTCATCCATTCCACTATCCTCGTCATAATCACTAGGATTCTCTATCCTAGACTCCCGCCTACATTGTCTCCTTGCATTGGAAACTCCCTTTCGTAAATTGGCAATCAATAAGTCTTACATTGCCATTCACGCATCTTGCCTATCCAACATATCCCTCATATCTTCACAACCTTTCAAATCATCGTATCAATGCTTCCGACGAATTAACTTGATTGTTGTTCTTGCTTGATGTTGAATCGTCTCGTTCTGACATCTTAAATCTAGAGTAATATATGCCCCGCGTTATCACTCAAATAGGCTCTTTTCCTCTATTAGTCTCACTTCTTTTACATTTTTTCACTCAATACTTCCGCTCAAGTGCTTTAAAGAACTCATTCAGACTTGATCAAGTCTTATTCTTGAATAATTCAAACTAGGATGTGGGCAAAAATTATAACTTTAAAAGACCCAAGAAAGAAAGAAAAGAGAGAAGCAAAAAGAATTGGACACTTTTGAATGTAAACTTTTAATTCAAAAAAGTGGTTCTTAAATTTTGAGTTGGACAAGACAAAAATATATATGTATATGTATATACCCCCTTGTTACGCAAAAACAGATAAAATCAAATGCTGCTGGTAACTTTCAAATTTTTTTTGAATTTTTTTGCGCAAAAATTCAACTACAATACCTGCAAAATAAACAAAAATTGATTTGGATGCTAAATAAGCACAAAAACAACTTTGAAACTTTTATGGATTAAAGACTCAAAAAAACGAAGAACATAAAGAAAAAGAAAACAAAAACTCAATAAA
>NC_036248.1:16486927-16489036 GCF_002742605.1 Olea europaea var. sylvestris | reverse complement strand
CACTCAAGATCTTGGATTTGCACTAGTTATATCCATAAATTACATGGCATGAGCGTAACGGAGTGATCCCAGATTGGCCAGCTCGACATTGATCATTCAATTAAATTAACCAACCTCGTACTGGGCTTATACTTTGGCCCGCTTCAACAGCCCATCATGACCCATTTTCTTCCATTCGTACAGATGAGCTCATTTCATTCCAAAGAAACCTTAGCCAATTCTTTTCCCTCTTGCACTTACATTTTTTTTTTCCGCCCGATCGTTGACTTGATCATCAAAGTGCAAATGATCATCAGGCCCTTCTCTCGACTAACAACCTTTGCTTGCTAATAACAGGATGTTCGAATTTGCAAGTTACGACTACATGAAAGGGAAGTGGTCGAAATTCTAATAGCGCATTTTTTCATATCAACAGTATTTTGATCCAAATATTTTTAAAAAGAAATATAATATAAAGAGAACCATAATAATACGTCAGAAATCTTTATTTATAAATAAATATATCTTTAGTGGGGAATTTTATCAATTTAATACTATCAAATTTAGGAACATACATAAAAATAATAATAATAATAATAATAAATAATAATAATAATAATAATAATAAATAAAAACAAAAAAAAAACAAAAATAGAATCTGCAGAAGCACGTTTCAAATTATTTCTTGATTGATATTTAAAATTGCAGTTCAAAGAAACTGACGAAGTAAATAGCTGGTGACATAAATTGTTCTGCAAATATCAATGCTAATTTCTCACTACAATATGGAAATCTGGTAGTTGAGGTTACAACCACAGTACTACACTATGGAAATCTGCTAGTTTCCATCACCAATCATCATTCATCATACACTTCTTCTTCATCGTCATACTCGCCCTCCTCGTCGGCTGTTGCATCTTGGTACTGTTGATATTCCGCCACCAGGTCATTCATATTACTCTCAGCTTCAGTAAACTCCATCTCATCCATTCCTTCACCAGTATACCAATGCAAGAAAGCCTTCCTTCTAAACATGGCCGTGAACTGTTCACTAACCCTGCGGAACATTTCTTGAATTGATGTCGAGTTTCCAATGAATGTCGATGCCATCTTTAATCCAACTGGAGGAATGTCACAACAAGTTGATTTCACATTATTAGGAATCCACTCGACAAAGTACGAAGAGTTTTTGTTCTGGACATTCAACATCTGCTCATCAACTTCCTTTGTGCTCATCTTTCCACGGAACATAGCAGAAGCTGTCAAATAACGACCATGGCGAGGATCAGCAGCGCACATCATGTTCTTTGAATCCCACATTTGTTGAGTAAGCTCTGGAACTGTTAGAGACCGGTATTGCTGAGACCCACGTGAGGTGAGAGGAGCAAATCCCACCATGAAGAAGTGGAGACGAGGAAATGGAATGAGATTTACAGCAAGTTTACGGAGATCAGAGTTGAGCTGGCCGGGAAATCTCAAGCAACAGGTAACTCCAGACATGGTTGCAGATATCAGATGGTTCAGATCACCAACTGTCACAACAAAACAATTATTTGCCACAATTAGAAATAAGATTTCACAAATACAAAAACTTTTTAAATTTAGACATTATGCTTGACATTTGAAACAAAATTTGGAATCACACAACAGTCAGTCAAAAAATTGGATTTATATTTATGAATTCAGAAAACTCACAGCTGGGAGTCGTAAGCTTCAGCGTCCTGAAGCAAATGTCATAAAGGGCCTCGTTGTCAAGAACCATACATTCATCAGCATTCTCTACAAGCTGATGAACAGACAATGTAGCGTTGTAAGGCTCCACAACAGTATCGGAAACCTTGGGAGATGGGAAAACTGAGAATGTCAGCATCATCCTGTCGGGATACTCCTCCCTTATTTTTGAAATCAACAAGGTCCCCATTCCAGACCCTGTTCCTCCTCCCAATGAATGGCACACCTGAAACCCTGCATCCAAACACCACACCCGTGAGCAAAAATATTCACAAACGTGTAAATAAGTAGCCTAAACATTGATGACAGGCACCATTTGCACGAACAATGAATATATATGTGGAAAGAAAAAACCCAAAACATTAATTTTTCTAACAAACAATGATTCAAACACTTGGC
>NC_036248.1:16483992-16484712 GCF_002742605.1 Olea europaea var. sylvestris | reverse complement strand
ATGCCTGCTGCAACTCTAAAAATGAATGAATCGCTTTACACAAAGGCAGCAATAACTGTGACGACTCAAGCACAAGAGCTTCAAGGAATCCTGGTGATGTTAGAAAGTCGAATGTTCTATGTGCCTCATTGTCATTGCAGACACGACCGCGAGATGATCCAATTGAAACCGTGCAAACAAAATAAGGAATGCTCAAAGTGCATTAGCATTTTACACGTTAGGAGGAGCATTTTATAAACCAGAGAATGTTATTTCAGCTGCAGTATGTTCCTCGAAAGAATATACCCAAACGATGTAATCCAAATACTAAACTAAAGTTCACCAAGCAACACTCTCATATTTTGTATTATTTGAGGGAACTTCTGTGTAAGGTAAGGATAAGCACGCTACCAAATACTGATTACTCACCCCTCGTAACATTATTTTCAGATATTCCAATAAACTAAGAGCATGTTCGGCTTAGCTGAAATACTACATTAGTTATAAACTTGCATTTTTTGGCGCTGCAAAAGAGAACAAAAATTTTAGCCAACTTTGACAAAAAACGCTACAGAATAAAAAACAGCCTTGCTTGTAGAAGGAAGCAAAGTTTGAACATCCTCATAGAAATTTGCCCCCAACAAGAAGAGTTGTTTATTATGACATTGTAATTCCTAGTATCACTTTTCCCATATCCCCGTTTTATCCTTTTGATGCAGTCTTTAAAAAAAAAAAAAAAAA
>NC_036248.1:16472643-16475698 GCF_002742605.1 Olea europaea var. sylvestris | reverse complement strand
AGTTTCAACCAGTTTGCCATCAGACGAGTTCAAAGAACTCCCCGCTCCATCTTCTGCAGCATCCTTGTCAACTGTTCTGTTTTGTCCAGACTCATCTACCATCTCTCCTATATACTTTTGGTCATTATTCTGGACTGTTTCAGATGTTACATATTTCACATCTGCATCAGTCCCTAGAACCTTAAAATCTTTTCGCATGATGTTCTCAGGAGATGATCCAACTCCTCGTGAGGTTTCATGATTCTCTAATTCTTCTGGCCTCTCCAGCACCACAGATCTGGCATAACTTTGATTTGTTGATGGCTGGTTTAGATTGGGCTGCACAGGTCTAAGCTGAGCAGCACCAAAACCAGCCGAAGATTGTGGAAAGGACTGTGGTGGTATCACATGATTGTCCATCGCAGGCCTTCTAACATTACTCTTAGGCTGCAGAGGTAGCGAGCCTTGTGGCACTGCAACATTTTGCTGCATCATAAGCAACTGAGGCTGAGGAGGCTGTTGCTGCTGCACAAAATGACCATGCTGCTGTAACTGACTTTGAACAGCTGCCAGAAAAGGCTGCTGCGGCACAGTGTGTCGAACTGGTTGCATGACAGGCATATGTTGAATTTGATGGACTGGCTGTTGAGATTGAGGTTGGAATTGCTGCTGTTGTGCCGGAGGGATACTAGAGACCTGACCTTGAGGTGGAAAAACCGTTGACGCTTGTTGCTGGGGTAGCTGACCATGAGAATGAGGTGGCCGCACAAATGCAGGCTGCTGCGAGACCTGACCATGAATGTGAGCAGGGGGCAGAGACCCATTAGGATATGGATGCATGGGATGTTGCTGCAATGCTCCTGATTGCACTTGCTGGGCTGGATGAGGCAGTGGATAAGAGTGATGACCCGTAACTGCAGGAGCTGTCGGATGTAGGACTTGGGGATGGGGTGTAGAAGCTGAAGGTTGATTGAGCTGAGGACGGAGCTGAGGATGGGACTGTGGAGGATGTTGAAGATGTGCCAGTGGTTGAGCTGGCAAATGAGGCTGCAATTGTGGTTGAGGCTGAATTTGTGGTGGATGCTGAACTTGAGAAGCCTGAGTATAATACATCAGTGATTGAGGTTGCGAGTATTGAGGCATCTGCTGTTGTTGGACAGGTGGTCGCATCGACACAGGCAGAGTCTGACCCTGGGGGTAGGGTACAGGCTGAGGTGCTGATTGACCAGGGGGGGCTGATAGGGTCTGTGTTAAAACCTGAGCCTGGGACTGCATTGCTGGGTGGAGCTGCTGCAATGGATTTATTTGATGACCTGGAGCTGGGACAGGTGCATGCATTTGTTGTTGCCCCTGAGCTGGAACTTGTGATTGAGACTGAGTTTGAGGCTGCAGTGAGGGCTGGGGATGGGGTTGGGGTTGGGACTGATGTTGCGGTTGCACATTGGGTTGGGGTTGGGGTGGTTGGGTTTGAGGATGCAGCTGGGGCTGGACCTGTGATTGGGGCTGCATCTGGATTTGAGGTTGCTGTGGCTGGGCATGTGCTTGAGATTGGTGCTGCCCCTGCATATGCAGTGAATTCTGCTGGTACTGTTGCACCGGCTGCTGTTGGTTGGGATAGTATTGATGATAAGACTGTTGGTGAGGATCATATCCTGCATACTGCTGATAGTATTGCTGATATTGTTGCTGATACCACTGCTCTGGAGTTGGCACGGCAGTAGTAGCACCAGTTGGAGCTTGAAAGTTGGGGTTTACTTGATGGTTGAGATCTTGTCCAGGCAGCAGAGCAGCAGCAGTACTTTGTGGATTCTGAGCCTGAGAAGTCAGAGCTCCTGGTTGGGCAGCAGTTTGGTTCGAGTCTGCTGCAGTCGTAGTGGAGGCTGGACCCAAGCTAGCAGCTCCCTGGGCATTCTCTGCTGTCTGCTGTGTTTGATATACACCCTGGAATGTTAATTAAAGCTGAGAACTAAGTACAAAGAATAATATCCTCGTTACCATGTTATTCTGTAAAAATAGGCTTATAGCACTCACAGGACAACTCTGGGCATGATCGTGTACTTGACGATGCACAATTTGGACTCCACATCTGTTGCATATGACCGGTGAATTTCCAAAAGTACACCCAGAACAGTGGGAAGTGCACTCAGATAGGGGACCCTCCCATGTGCATCCACTCCGATGGAAGAGACAATGCACTTTAACTTTGCCAATTTTGTCCGCCAGTGCTTTGTCCGATTCAATTAGTGGCTGTCAACATACGTTAAAAAGGACAAATTCAGAATAACAAGATGGCATACAATATTCGTCCCACATGTATATCATGGTGAGTTGTAACCTTAGATTCTGATTCTGTCACCAAGTATCCATCATAAGGGCAGGCACGGCTGCCATTAGCAACATGTGCCAAGCAGGGTTTGCAATATAGATGAGTGCACTGAGACTGAAGTGCTTCATTTGGGTATACAAGTGTGCGACAAACAGGACAAAAGAACTCCCCTGGGTAAGTATGAATGTCAATTATGCACTCTATATCAAAACCCATCTTTTCTCAAACATATACTTCAATGCAACCGCGGCGCCAAGCTAAATGTGCAAGAATCAGCTGAAACTGGCAAGATGAACTATTAATCCAAAAAATAATTAATATAGCAAAAAGTGTATATCGCTCCCATGGATCAACAATACACTTCCTCAAATATGAAAAAGTAAAAACATAGATGACTACAAGTAATGGAACTAGAAAAGACATATATACAGTAATCATTGTATGTTCCATCCACCTTCTCTCTAGAGGGCTTAAAGAGTGAAGTTTACCCTGCATAAGCGAAGATATCGAAATAAAAGGATACATTGCATATTCTTAAAAACTATAATCCATATTAGGAAATCTCACACTGAGCAGCACGTGTTCAAGTTAATCACAACCTCCACCAGGCAATTAATTACTAGTAACCACAGCAATCTCAGATGGATCAGGAGCTTGCACTTAGAATACTTGAACCAGACCACATATATATAATATTGCACATTTGTACGATAACATATTATTTACATGGCTGTCTCCAAAAGCATAGAT
>NC_036248.1:16464070-16471386 GCF_002742605.1 Olea europaea var. sylvestris | reverse complement strand
ACTTGAACCAGACCACATATATATAATATTGCACATTTGTACGATAACATATTATTTACATGGCTGTCTCCAAAAGCATAGATTTGCATTCTTTTGAGTGCTATAAATTATAGTTCCCTTCAAGAAATCTGTTTCTTCAAAATTATATTTGAAGATCTGACAAGAAAATACATTTTCCGTATTTACCACTCACAGTCCTTAAATGCACAAAAGGATGCAAATTCCAAAAGAATTAATGCTAATCAAAATACAACATACTTTTGTATCACAAAACCATGTCAAAGGAAATGTCCACAAGGGTCGAATGCTTGGCCTTTAAATTTGGAAACACCAACAAACATCATTCCAACCAGATTCCCTCTACTATACCCTAATAAACCCATATAGAGCCCAAATTTTGATGAAACGGAAAAGAGCATGGATCATCAAAACCAACAGCAAAGAATGTAGGGTTTTACAAGCTATGAAAATCCAACCTTTTCTCGAAATGGCCTATTTGTCATTTTTTATGAAGTCCTTATTGTCCAGGTTTTTTTTTATCCGATACGATATAAAAAGGGATTATAAAAAATGGCAGTTTCAAATAAAAATCATCAATAATAAGTACAAAAAAAATAATAAAAAAATCCTGCATTACAACTTCGTCGTTTTTAACAGATCGAATAGATCAAAAAAATCACCATATATATCAGAATCCAATCTTCCCTAGAAATTACCTGATTGTCCATGGTGTTTATTTAAAAGAAAACCTCTAATAAGAATTTAAAAATACCAGTTTCTAATTTATTTTTTTCAAAAAAATAGTTGAAAAACACTCCGACATATAGCCCCAATTTTTTAACAAACGAAATAGATCAAAAATACGCCATAAAGATATAGGCGAAATCGATTCTAAAATAAACCTGTGCTCCACATTTATAGTCACCGTTATATGTAACATACCTCGAATTTCTGAAACACCGTTTTACCCTGACGAGGTTTTAAAACCCTAGTGTGAGAAATAATTCAGTTTTATATATGGAGAAGTGCAGGGTAGAGCGCTTGAGGAAGACGCTATGAAATCGGCTGGATATAAATGAAAAATGGGAGTGATAAAGCGGGGCGGTGCATTTATACTGTGACAGTTGTAAGGCAACGGGTTAACCCTAACCCGCATTCAAGGGAGATTTTTTTATTTTTACTGCTGTTTTTTCTTAATTAACCGAGCCCCATTTTGTCAAATAAAAAATATATATATTTTAGAATAATAATTTTTTAAAATGTCATACTCCAACGTATATCAAAGAGCGAAGCATGGCGAGACACGCATCGTAAATATACATCGTCTTAGACCTTTTTTGTTTTATTTCATCGTTTTTTTCATTTTACCACACTATCGCCATACCTCTTTCCTTCTTTTTTTATCCATTTTTCCACGTTATCCCCATACATCTTTATTTCTCTTCCATTTCTCCCACCCAATCACCCATTTCTAACAAATTATTATTGACATATACATGTTCGACTAGAATTTCAGAATTCTTTTTGATCTTTGCATTTAATGCTTTCACGAGGATTAGAAGAGTTTGTTGTGGGTATAGCAGAGATTTTTTTGCCAATTTAGGAGTTTTTACCCATATAATTTTGTTTTTTAATTCAGCTTGAACCATTTATTCTTATTGTTTATGTGATCTTCGATTTGAATTCTTCTGATTTTGATTTCTTTTTTATGTTTTGTGAGTTATTAAATTCCAATTATGTGATTGGTCTCAAATTGAAGCATTGCTATAAAAATTGATTAAGTGATAATTATTGAATTGTAAAGAACACTACGTGCTTTTTATGGTAAATAGGATGTTTGGGTTACCCTAGTTGAGGTACTCCAATGGGACTTCCATTGACAAAACTACTGAACTTAGGGTCCATTTGATTGTAAAGATAAAATTTAGATAGAAAAAAATGAATTTCAGGGAATTGAATTGTCTAAAAATCATTTTTCTGTGAATTGTAAATTAGTGTTTGATAGGTATAATTTTTCACGTGAAAAATGTTGAAGTAAAAGTATTTTTTAGTGTTTGTTTGTTTTTGTTTTACATGAAATTTGTCGATTAAAAGGATATAATTTATTGGTATTGGGGATGCGCCAACAAAAAAATAAAAATTTAATAAAATCATATATTTTTTGGTGTTCGTTTGACTTTGTTTTACATGAAAATTGTCAGTTAAAGAGAAATATTTTTTTTACAGTAATTTTTAAAATTTGTTTCCATTATCAAAAAATCGAAAAAAATAAGTAAATGTTACAGTAATCAAGAATTTCAATTCTCACCATTTTGGCGAGAATTGGAATTCCTTGAAAAGCAAGAAAAATCTTAGATGGCATGAAAAGCTAGAAAATGAATTTCATAGAAAAATAGAGTCATCAAACAAGCAAAAATATGGCATTGGAATTGATTTTTTATTTTCCATTGAAAAATTGGACGTATCAAACACGCTCTTATAGATTAAATTTACTGTTGTTTTACCCAAGTAAAAGTATTCTTGGTTCGTTTTGCAAATGGTGGGGGATTTCTTTTATCAACTAAAGTCAAGAAGTAAAAGCTATTCTGGCATGGAGTATTTCTTCATTTGGGTATGGAATCTATGCATTTGACTTTAACTTGGATATGATATTTCCTTATTATAAAGGAAAGTTTCTCTTTTGTGTTTTTTGAAGTTGCTAAGCAATTTATTTGACAATGTTTTCGAGTAATTTATCTTGAATTTATTAGATTTATGAGGTGCTTCTTTGATTTCTGCTGAAAATTTATTAGTTTATGTTTGCATATTTTTTTGTTAAAAATATGTAGATGGAGTGGTGTACAAATTGTTTCGTGCTCCTGGGCTACGGAGTATAACTTCGTAGCGCACGGAACAACAGCTTCGTGTACGCATGGAGCGATTAGGTTCGTGCACGTGCGGAGCCAAAAAAAAAAAAGAAAAAAATAATGAAAACATTTTTTTTAAACTAAAAAAATAAAATTTGAGGATGAAGCAGCTCCGTGTCAAACGGAGCAATCTTCTCCGTGCCTGCACGGAACACGGAACAGATCATGCAGGATCTGTTGATCTGTTCCGTGCGTGCACGGAGCAATTTGCTCTGTATGCTGCAGTGCACGCGCACACGCAAATTCTGCTCTGTGTACGCACAGAGCTACTTCGTCACCAAAAAAATCCCAAATGCCAGCATGATTTCTTGTTCAAAGTTTCCCCTTCCTCCATTAGACGACCCTTCTTTTCTTTCTTCCTCTGTTCATATATTTAACATTTTTATCTCCATTGATTTTTTATTTTTCATTCTCCAACAAATAATCCCTATAGGTGTTTATTGAGTAAATAATTAGTGAACAGAGGAATTGAATTGAGGCCCAAAGGGGACGGGTTGTTGTAGCAGCAAGATCGTTGATTCTAAAGCAAGTCGGGTGCCACGGTTAGGGGTAGACATGGGTTGGGTTGGGTTGGGTCAATTTTTTCCCAACCCAACATGACCGGTTTAATCAAAATTTAACCCAACCCAATCAAGTATTGATCGGGTTGGGTTGGATTGGTCGGTTTGGGATAACTTGTCGATAAAGTTTAAACAAGTGCATTCATAAATAAATAAGAAAAGGCCCTATGCAACACCAATTGAATCATGGAATATTTGACCCCTTACAATAAAAAGGCCTACTGCAACACTGTCTGATACTCGCTTATTTCTACAGTATTTTTATAGCTTCTATGGGCCATGAGAATAATTATTTGCTTCCAAAAATGAGCTATCCCTTCAAGCAACACAATAGAGAAAATGTCATATTTCCCCCAATTCAATTCGATTTCAAGCCACTGTACATAAATACTTGTGTACCCAAAAACTAAGAATGCATTTTCACCAAACAAAGCCAAAGATATCTCCACTGAATCATAGTTTAAAAGATGAGAAAAAAATTCATTCTGATTGTGATTTATAGAACTTGAAAAATGAAGAGTGAAAAAATTTACCTGGCTCGTAGGTTTCCTAGCGCTGGACGTCCGATGATCGGCTTGGGACAACTGAAAAGCGAAGGTGGCTGTTGTCAAGCGAGAGCAAGAGAGAAGACTAAGAGATTTTATTTTACTTTTAGGGCTCTTTGGAGTTTTACTAAACGGAGGATTGGCACTGTTGATTCGAGGGGTGGAAGAGTTGTCGTCGCCCTTTACTGAACGAAGGATTGACGCTGTTGATTCAAGCCACAAAATCGACCAGATTCCCTGTACTGTGTAGACTCACTGCCTTTGGGCTTTGTAATTGAATGAATTTGGAGGAGAATAGGTTTTCCTCTTAAGGGAAATGGAAATGGAAATGGGAGGGAGAAACGAGAAGAAAAATGCAATTGACTTAACTTACCCGTAGCAGAGGACATCTATTGATTTAAAAAAGAGGATAACCATTGATTTAACTTACCTGCAATACAGCCCTAGAAATCTGATATGCTTTTTCTGTTTTCAAGACTTTTTTATGTTATTAATTTACTATAAGGGTCGGTTTGGGCAGGTTGGGGCGGCTAACCAATAACTCGACCCAACCCGACAGAAATATGCAATTAATGACTCGAACTGAACCCATTTCATTGGAAAAATCAACCCAAACCGCTCGGGTCGGGCCGATCGATTTGGGTCAGTTTTTGCCCACCACTAGCCACGGCGGCGGTCCACTGGAAATGTTTCTTTGCAGGACTGCAAGTTGAAGGCATCATTTCATTGATTGCCTTTATTATTTCACATTCTTGCTGGGTTTATAATTTTTTTTTTTTTCAGTTTTGATTATGATTTATTATTTTGAATTTGAATTACTCTCGATCAAATTGAAAGAAAGAGTTTCATTTGTGGAAAATCAGATTAGATAGCGATGGAATTTTATCAGAATTATGTGTATTTTGTTTATGCTGGGATACTTAGTAATTGTATTTTTGAATTTTCCATTGTTGTGGTTACAGACGTTTCCGGATGAAGTTATCGACCTTGAAAAATCTGTGCGCGCCCTCGATTTAACGCACAATAGATTGGGTAATGATATTTTCTTTAGTATTTGAAGCACCTGCTTTTGTTAGCATTTTTGTTTTTAAATCCATTCTTTAGTGTTAAGGTTGCGTTAGTTTCATAGAATTCTTGGTACCCAAATCCCTCTTTTTCTCTGTGTGCTGTTGCAGTTGATATTCCCATGGAGATAAGCAACTTGATTAACATGAAATTGTTGGTAAGAATGCAGATTTGAGCTTTTGTATCTACGTGTTAGTTTTCTTGAACATGAATCAATTTTAAAACTTAAATATAATATGTAAGAAATTGTGCAATTTTGCTTTATACGCTAACAGTGGCTTCAATGTGATTGGATAATTGAATGTTTTATTTCTCCTTAAAATACTTGCAGAAGTTAAAGGTGAAAGCTAAAGTCACAAGGAATTTACAGAAAGTAGACTGTTATCTCTATTTTTTTTTTTTTTTTTTTTTTTTTTTTTGATATCTAGATATCCACCTTACAGTGACTAAATCCTGGAGTCTACACATTGGCCCCTCAAACTGCAAACAGGTTAAATCGCAAGTTGTGCACCAAACTGGCCAGTGCTCAAGAGCCCCCGCAACTGATCTGCCAAAGTGTCAAACAAGTCGTTTCCCATCTTTGCACCTTACCTTCCAGTAGAGCTCCTGCCTTCCAAGAGAATATCTGCCTTCTAAGAACCTTCTAGGAATCGAACTCACGACCTCTGATCTGCCAACCTTAAAGCGCCCTCATCTTTATCAGTTGGGATGTGCCCTGGGGGGCGATTGTTATCTCTATTATTGTTAAATAATGCTGTTGATGCCTATGGTTTTTTTACTTTTGTGGATGAACTAAATAGAATGTCTTGAGTAGTAACTCTCAGTGGTTATTCTCCGTGCTTAAAAATGCAGTAAAGGCAGAGTCACAATTTGTAATTAGGTGCAAACCATCATAATTAATTGTACCAATTCAAAAACTAGGTTTGATGATGTAGATTGCAAGTATTGAACTACTTTGGTCATCAGCATATTTCCTGTTGGGCTGCAATTTGACTCTAGCAATCTTTTGATTAGATTTAAGCCAAAATCTTTAAAGTGGCCTCTGATATTGTATTGGAGGCAATAATTGTTTATGGAATTTCGTAGAAGATAAAACAGAACGCTTAATGGTTTGGTCTATATTAAAAAATTGTTACTTGTGAGCAATCTTTTTTTTTTTTTTTTTCTCTTTTTGTTTTTAAAGATGTACATTTGAGTGGATCAATAGTTAGTATACTTGTTGACCTCTAAAAATGGCTCTTCCACGTGGCCAACTTGTAGCTACTCCACGTATTCCTCCCTACGAAATGAACAAACTGTCAGGCGCACACGGCCGGAACCCACGGTGGCGGCGGCCGTATACACTCCGACGGTCAAGTCAGGTTTGGGTGGTCGGAACAGTGCCCAGGGACTACACAAATCAATCAGTCAATAAAGGGGGAGGAGAATATATAAACTTGTTATGTAGTGCTATCTATTGAGAGTTTCATTACCTTTGCCTCTGGCCAATCTTTGGGTATTTATAGGTGGTATGAACCGTGGGATGTGGAACACGTGTATACATCTGACGGTATGAAGCGTCTGCTCATAGGCGTCAATCAGCCGCGCTTGTAGAGTGGGCGGACAGTTTGTTTCCCCCTAGTTGAATTGACATAAAGTTGATAAGTCACATCAAATAGCTTTATGGGGGACGTCACATCAATTTAAACCTTATATGCAGAGCAAATCTTAAATTGGCAGCGAATCTTCTAACGGGGGTCCACTTGAACCCGACCTCAGAGGCGGGACACTTCGGCAGATTAGTGACAGAATCGGTGTATCACTTTGGAGAAGCTTCGGGAGGTCGGAGTGATCTATTTGATTTCACCGGCTTCGGAGTGGCGGGATGACACTTCGGTTACTTCGGTACCGAGGCTCGTAAAATGAGGCGTAACAGTGGTCCCCCAAATCCGAGAATGAATATTTATATTATACGTGGATTTGTTTTCCTGACCGGATCGCGGCATGGGGGTAGCTGAAACTTTGTAGAGCATGGGAAGATCGCGGCATGATGATACGCTCGCGTCGGGTACGTTAAAGCGTTATAGAAATTTTAGGGACTCGTCTTCGTCGAAGCGTTGTCAGGAAGAGGGAGACGGCTCAAGCTTTGCAAAGCATGGGAGGGGGCGCAGCGACCGAGGCGATAACAAACGGGGCGCTTGCATCGGGCGCGTCCAGGCTTTGTAAAGTTGGGGGACTCGTTTCTCGCCGAAGCGTTGGCG
>NC_036248.1:16369642-16462440 GCF_002742605.1 Olea europaea var. sylvestris | reverse complement strand
AATATTATTTTTTGAAGAATATGTAATTGAAAATTAAAAAGAGATGCATTTTTCCTAAATTAGAGACCAAATTGGGGCATAATTTGCTGTTTTCTCTTTTTCGTATGCATATATTGAGAAACATAAAATAGTAATATTATTTAACATTACTGATGTGAATACCTTGATGTAGATAAAATCAATATGACATTAAGGTCCAGTTTGACATTCATTATTTGAAAAGTTAAAGAGTTTTGAATAGTATTTTTAGAGAATGTATGGTTAAACAGTAAGAAAACTTTATTAATTTGTATTTAAAATATTTTATTGTGTGAATGTGTGGTAGAGAATGATACTGTAGCAAACAATCTAAAATTTTTAAAGGTTGTCAGACACGAGCTAAATGAGCTACATAATTAGATGAGTCATATAATTTTACCTTTCAATGAACCTATAACATAGAGCCATCTAAACTAGTGTTGTATTACCCATCACAACTAATGGAACAAAAGAACTTGTGAAGAAGATGATAAGGATCATATTATGACGACAGCATTCCATCGCGCAACCACGACTGAATCTTGTGAGGGGTTAATTCTGGTTGCATCCAACTACGATAATTGACTTGATCGTGGTTGAATTTGATATTTAAACTTGTGTTCTTTCTCGCAAAATTTTAATAATCTCATAGCCCATTGGATATGCATGTTGTAAACTCTACTTTAAGTGTCTCCTATAAGGTGGACATATCACTTGAAAAAACGTCCAAACTTATTGGCCCTATGTGATTTGGGTATGTTTTCATCAATAAAGCAATTGAATTTGTTGCTGACTTGTCAAAGAAAAGTAGGGGTTATAATACTAGTTAGGTAATTATTAATAATCTTATTAAGTTGACACACTTCTTACATGTCAAAACTACTTATAATATGGAGTGATATGATGAACCGTATACGGCAGATATCGTTAGACTTCATGAAGTCCCCTTATCCATCGTATTTGACTATAAATATAAGGTTATTTCTTCATTTTGGAAGAGCTTATACATAGTGCTATAGACAAAAAGTTAAAATTCAGTACAACTTTCACCCACGAACAAATGAACAGTCAGAGAAGATAATTCAATCTTTTAAGAACATGTTATGAGTTTGTATTTTTTTTTTTTACTACCAATGAAATTTGGACAAGTTTCTATTTTGAGTTTCGCGTATCCATAAGCCCATTGCGTCTAATTTGAATGAAAGGAATGATAGGAATTTTGATTCATATTTATTCACCCCGTTTGTATATGTACGTTTATATGATTTCAACAAAATTGTCATTGTAATCATTACCATAATCCAGTCTTAAATTTGAAACACTCTAGTTGAGTATGTAACAGTTCAAATATTAAGAAAAAGTTATTTGTATTAGTATTGAAATATTTGATATACAAAGATAAAGTTTAAAGTAATACTATAATATGTAAACAAAGGGTGATTTGTAAATTTTAAGAGCTAGATTTCATCCACCATCACAATTAAGATAGAAGCTACAAAATAATCATGTAAATGGTATATACTCCTGCTAATTTAGCCTATATGTTGATAAATGATATAAAATATTGCTAGCTCTTGGAAATCATAAATTTACCTAACTAAGATGAATGTAATGAAATTGTAGATAAAATGTAGTTTTGCTTCCTTTGTCCGAGCATGAGTACTATATATCTCTACTATGAAACCTACGCCGTCTAATACAGGTTTGCTGTAGGCCCTTGAGAAAGAATGTATACATTGAATAACTACAATAATTTAATATTCAGGAAAGTCCATAACAAAGAAGGTATACGATTTTAAAATTATTCACAAAAAAACAACCAATATAGCGAAATTACTTCCAAACTTCGTTGCTGAATTCTAATGAGAATAGTATTTACAAAAATAGTATCCGCTCAATCCTGTAAATAGAGTAAAAAAATCATAGTAAAAATCATTAGATTGTTTGATACTACTTTCAACCAAAATTTAACAAGAGAATTCTAGGTTCAGGACGAACCCTCTACTTTGGATTCTAAAGCATTTATATGGCATTTGACAATGTTCACCTTCCCTGCTCCAAAAGGAATGATATGAATTTTGATTCATATTTATTCTCCCCATGAATGTTTGTATGATTTCCACAAAATTGTCATTGTAATCATTACTATAATTCCAGTATTAAATTTGAAATACTCTAGTTGAGTATGTAATAGCGCAAATATTAAGAGAAAGTTATGTGTATTGATATTGAATATTTGATAGACTAAGAGAAAGTTTAAAATAATACTATAGGCCCTGTTTGAGCTGCATTTAAAAAAAAAAAAATCTTAAACAGTAATTTGATATCATTTTAACCACATATTCTTCAATAAAATAATAGTACATGTAAATCCAAAATTTTTCCTCATTTTTTAACCATACATTCTCCATCAATCTATTATTTCAAAATACATTATTTCAAAAAATGTGGCTCAAACACACACATAATATGTAAACAAAGGGTGATCTGTACATTTTAAAAGCTGGATTTCATGCACCATCACAGTTAAGTTAGAAGCTATAAAATAATCACGAAAACGCATTTATATTCCTGCTAACTCAGCCTGTATGTTGATAAAGGATATAAAATATTGTTAGCTCTTGAAAATCATAAATTTACCTAACTGAGAGGAATGTAATGAAATTTGTAGATAAAATGTAGCTTTGCTTCCTTTGTTTGATAATGAATATTGTATATCTCCATTATGAAACCTACACGATCTAATATAGGTTAGCCATTGGCCCTTTGTGAAAGAATGTATACAATGAATAACTACAATCATTTGACATTCAGGGAAGTCCATAACAAAGAAGGTATAAGATTTTGAAATTATTCACAAAAAGCAACCAATATAGCAAAATTGCTTCCAGACTTCGCTGCTGAATACTAGTGAGAATAGTATTTACAAAAATAGTGTCCACTCAATCCTATAAATAGAGTAAAAAATTATAGTAAAAATCATTAGATTGTTTGACACCACTTTTAACCAAAATTTAACAAAAGAATTCTAGGTTCAGCATGAACCCTCTACTTTGGATTCCGAAGCATTTAAATGGCATTTGACAATGTCCACATTCCCTGCTCCAAAAAGTGCATATATGATATCACTACAAGTAATTGCCTTATAATATATTCAACAACACTTCATCAAAAAGAGATAAGCCATATAGGCATATATGACTTCCATCGTGATGATCCTTATGAATGCCATTGGATTGTCTTTCAGGGTTCGAGACATGATACAAATTAGTCTATTTTGAATTCCTCATGCTAAAGAGGAAGACTTCATAGCTCTTATTGAGAGATTTCTCACTTTTCACTTGTAGACTTACTATTAATAGCCCAACAAGAATAAAATGCAACATTTGAGCTCAATATCACTCGTCTTACTATCTATTCCACTTATATGCTTTTAGTTTCGTGCTATTTATCTTTTTCATTGGGTTTCCTCTTCTGTTACTTATTCCAGTTTTATCCACACTTAGCATAGACAAAACACATTCCTCAATAAAGCTAAATTTGTATATATGCATTCATCAAACATAGTTAGAATTTTAACTAATTTACATCTTATAACTGGAAAAAATATCTAAATAAAATAATGTTGGTTACGAATAGGACCTCAAAGGAAACTACAAAATATTAATCCTTTCCAAAAACAAATCAGGATTATGTTTGTGTTTAGCGCGAGTTCGTCGCTAACAATTAAAAAGGGATCATACGATTGTGTAAGGGACAAACCTCTTGAGACAAAATCCCAAAAAGGGGTGTTTTTTATTGGCGATGACTTTAAAATCGGAAAGTAAAAACAGAATACCTCCAAGGGGCGCAAGCACACGAGTTACTGAAAGAAGTGTTTAAATTTAAACTAAGAAATTTAAAGTTACATATTCTCTGTTCGAGAGTTTTTGATTCGGGGTCCTCTTGCTCTATGTCTTTTACTCCTTTTATACTCCCTAGATGATCTTTTTGTGATCAACCGCCTAAAAACTGCTTGATCGTTCTATAACTGCCCACTTTCCTCGTAATGGCCAACTTGTCATGGAACTGCATTTTCTAACTGTTGCCATTACTCTTTGTCGTTCAACCGTTTTCAATTGAATTCCTTGAATTGTGAAATGTGATAGGGCTGCTTTAATAACTGCTTTGATAACTGCACTTCTTGATAATCACAACACTTCATGTTTGCTAAGACCTTGGGCGACTCGAAGGTTTCGGCGAGAATAGAGTAGCAGCTCTGGGCGACTGCATGGCATTCCATTCGCTCAGATCCTGGGCGACTTGCAAGCTTGGGTAATGGTGTTACCGCGTTCATGAGCCTCCCTATTTGGGCCTTCATCCTGAATTGTCTGATTGGGTTTTGTTCTTTGGGCTATCTGATTTGGGGATCCTCCAATTGGGCTTCATTCCTTGGGCCATTCGATTTGGGCTGAATTTTTATGTGTTAACAATTACCCCCAATATGGCAGAATTAATACCAATTATTAAATTTTGCCATATTCACTTTGTGTTTCCAGCAACATTCGAAATTTCCAAGAATTTCAATCATTGTTTTCTTCCATAACTTGAAAAGGTGCGACGTTTTGCAAACCCTTATAACCCCCAAATACGCCATTTCACTGCACCATTAAATCACGCATCGCTTTTTTCGCGCTTCTCTCCCACAATTTTACTGTTCATCTCTTTGCTTCCCTGCTACATAACTCTGAAAAATTCCGTTTCGTCCCAAATGGCTACTTCACAATCCCAATCTGGCAACTCCTTTAGTTTTGACGACTTTCAGAAACTCCTTAATCGTCCATACATAACTCCGAATTTTCTCGCACCTGCCAATGTCGAACTCAATGAGTTCTACCTAGGTCATTTTTTCAACAATGCAGAGGCAGTCGAACAAGCGACGGTGGGCCAGCTGTTTCCTTGTACTCAAGGCCCTCCATTTCTAAACTCTCTGCCGCTGGGGCCACTTCGCGAAAGAGGTATTCGCACTTGGCCTAAATCTGATGTAGTTTTCCGTAGGTGGCATGCTCGTATTCTGTCTCTTCATCTCCACCCCCTATAAATACACGTATGCTTCGCACTTTCCATCTTCCATCTTCATTTTCATTCTCTTCTTCGAAACCAATTTGCTGCTATTGTTTGTCATTCTGACAGTCAATCCAAAACCTTCGTCTTCTATAAAAATGGATTGTTTGGTCCGCCCATTTTACTACTTGTCTTGATGTCATCTTTGATATGGGAGATATAGGAAATATTTTTTGGCCAACAGCGAAATTTTTCCCATCAAAGTTCTTCCCATCGTTTCTTTGTTCTTTACAAGGGGTTCGATGATAGAAGGCAATTTTTGGGATGCTTGCGGGTCACCTTGTTTGCTGAGAGTGCTTCTCAGCCTCTTTGCCCGGCATTGCAGCGATGCATTTAGGAAGGCGGTGCGAGGCCAGTCCACCCTCTTACTTGGCGATCGACTGGGAGATTAGCTTACTTTTAATTGTAGCTTGTAGAGCATCTATTATTTGTATCTTGGAACTTTGTAATGAACGTTTGATAATAAAGGAATTTATTTGAACGTATTTTGCTCTGACCTTTTTATCCTTAATCGTTCAACATGTTTTGATTACGCTTTTATCTGTTCACTTTCCCATAAAGAAGGAACATATTTTTTCAAATATTTGCCGTTGATGAATCTCACGTGCTTGGTGCCATCTAAATCTTCCAAATGATATGCTCCATTGGGCAACACACTGTTTATTTTGTATGGTCCTTCCCAATTGGGCGACCACTTCCCGTACTTTGGATTCTTGCTATCCAAAGGGAGTATCGTCTTCCAAACTAATTCGCCCAGGCTGAACGATTTGGCTATGACTTTTTTATTATAAAACTTAGCCATTCTTTGTTTTTGAACTTGCAATCTATCTAAGACGTCCAACTTTAATTCGTCCGACCCCAATAAATTTTGAACTAGTGATTCGGTATACTCATCATCATTTAACTTATGTTGCAAGCACACTCTAATCGATTGCACGTTGATTTTCATAGGCAAAACGGCCTCCTGTCCATAAGTAAGTTGGAAAGGAATAATTTTGGTATTTGACCGAGGTGATGTTCTGTAAGCCCATAAGGCCTTATTTAGACATTCGTGCCAATTTCTGGCATTTTCATCTATCATCTTTCTGATGATATTTTTTAGAATCTTATTAGAAGACTCTGCTTATCCTTTGGATTGAGCGTAATATGGTGTGGAGTTTACTAATTTAACCCCAAACTCGCTCAAAAATTTGTTCACTTGATCCCCATTCAAAGATGTTCCGTGATCTACCATCAACGTTTATGGAATTCCAAACCTATAAATTATGTGACCACGGATAAACTCTATGACATTCTTTTGGGTGATCTCTTTCAAAGGTACCGCCTCTACCCACTTGGTGAAATAGTCGGTTGCAACTATAACAAAAGTATGTTGCTTGGACAATGGGGGATAAATCTTCCCTATCAGGTCTATCTCCCAACCCTTGAACAGCCAATGTTTAATAATAGGTGTCATCTCTCGTGCTAACGCCCTTTGTATTGGACCATGCTTTTGGCATGCTAAACAACTCTTTGCATACTGAACGCATAATTCTCCCATCTTTGGCCAAAAATATCCACTCCTAATAATTAACCATCTCATCCTTTGGCCAGCTTGATGAGCTCCATACATCCCTTCGTGCACCTCAGCCATGATCGTCCTGACTTCTTGCAAACTTACACACTTTATCAATACACCATTAGAGCGTTTCTTAAACAACTCTTCATCTATTAGTGTATAGTTCAGCAAACACAACTTCATTTTCCTACTAATCCCTTTATTAGGTTCTTTAAGGAACCTTTTAATCTTTGTTCTCCAATCCATTGCATTTCCATCTTGTATGCAGTGAAGTTCAATCCTTCTCGCCCTTCTTTGGATCACGGGCAATATGGTTCCATACTCACAAGTAGACTTCCAATTCAAAACCTTTGAGTACCCTGAGGCCATTTGGGCCAACTCATTTGCCACGTCGTTATATATCGTATTAACGCATTGAAGTTCTACTTGGTTGAATTCTTCTAACAATTCTTGGGCGATCTCATATTGACTTATAATGGAATCACTTTGGCATTTAAAATCACCAATCAATCGGTGAATTACTAATTGAGAATCGCCCCTAACGATCACATTTTTTACTCCCATATCTATCATTAGTTCTAGGCCTACGATTAAGGCTTCATATTCGACTTGATTGTTGGTGCACATCCTGTCTAAAGTGAACGCGAACTTGTAGCAAATCCCTAAAGGATTAATCAATGCTACTTCTACTCCTGCACCTTTAGAGGTTTTTGGCCCATCGAAATACAACACCCAAGGTTTTAGCTCAAATGAATTGATTTCTAATTCAATTTCTTCAAGCATGTCAAGGCATGGATGATTGGCTAGAAAGTTAGTCAAAGCCTGATTTTTGACTGCCTTTTGAAGTATATATTGTATCTCGAATTCTGATAAAGCTAATGTCCAAAGGCCTACCCTTTGGTTTAAAGTAGGGCGAGAGAACATATACTTAACTAAATTTATTTTAGAAATTAAATAAACGGTTACGGACCGTAAATAAGCCCTTAATTTTGTACATGTGAAATACAATGCAAGACATAATTTTTCGATTGCAGAGTAATTACATTCACATTTTGTTAACCGCCTACTTAAGTAGTAAATTGCCCTTTCTTCACCAAATTGGTCTTCCTGCGCGACCATTCCAGCTATTGATTCTTTTTCAGCCGATACGTACACTTTTATTGCCCGTCCTTGGATTGGTGACACCAACACTGGTGGACTTGATAAATATGTCTTCAGGCTTTCAAAAGCCTTTTGATGTTCTTCTTTTTAGACGAATTCGTCCTGATTTTTCAGCTTTAAGAGCGGCAAAAAGATTTTAGTTCGTCCTGCACAGTTAGAAATAAAGCGTCTTAAAAAGTTTACTTGGCCTAGAAACCTTTGCAATTCTTTTTTGTTGCTAGGTGGTTTGGCCTCTAAAATGACATTCACTTTATTTTTATCAAGTTTAATCCCTCTTTTGTGTACCAAAAGACCAAGAAAGTTCCCTGCATTAACACCAAATGCACATTTCAAGGGATTCAACTTTAGCTTATATTGCTTCATTCGCTCAAACGAATATCTTAACTATTCGAAATGGTCCTCTTCTTTAATGGATTTGACCACTATGTCATCTACATACACTTCAACAAACTTGCCTATCATATCATGAAAGATTAAATTCATTGCCCTTTGATAAATTGCTCCTGCATTTTTTAGGCCGAAAGGCATGACCACCCATTCAAAACATCCTAGAGACCCAGGACATCTAAAGGCAGTTTTGTGTATGTCTTCTTTAGCTATATAAATTTGATTGTACCTTGAATACCCATCCATGAAAGAATACATGACGTGTCTGGCAGTCGAGTTTACTAAAGAATCCACCGTGGGCATTGGATACTCATCTTTGGGTGTAGCTATGTTTAAATTCCTAAAGTCTATACACACCCTTAGTTTACCATTCTTTTTTAGTACTGGTACGATATTGGACAACCATTCGACATACCGGGCTGTTCTAATAAAGCCTGCTTTCAATAATCGCTCTATCACTTTCTTAATTTCAGGGAGTACATTAGGAGTAAAACGTCTAGGAGGCTGCCTATGAGGTTTAAAATTAGGCTTAGTTGGTAACCTATGTTCCACCAAGTCTCTATCTAAACCAGGCATTTGTTCATATTTCCAAGCAAAAAAATCTTCATACTCCTTTAGCAAAGCTATTAATTTATCACCAACCTCTTGATCGAGCATCTGGCTGATGAATGTTGGATGATTTTCTCCTTCATTGCCAATATTTACTTTGATCAGAGGGTCTTGTGCTTGAGCGTATCCAGGTTTGATGATCCGCATCACTTCGTCGTCCAGTTCCCTTGTAAGTACTTCTTCTTCTAAACAGTCCACCTTGTTGACTTCTCGACCAATGCTTTGTTCTAACTCGAATACTACTAATTTGTCTTTCAGCGCTTTCAGGGCTGTCTCTTCTTTCGCCTTGTCATTGTATTCCTTATTGAAAGCCATTAATTTGGCTTTGAAGGCCTGAATATCGGCCGTTTGCTCTTGTTGCTTAGAACTCATTCAAGACTCCTTAATTATTCTTTTGCCAATTACTGGCCCTTCTAGGGCCACTATATTTGACCTCATCTGTCTGAACATTTCAGTGAGTGCGTCCACTGAAAATGGCTCTTCGCTTTGCGCGATAACTTGAGTTTCTTCCCCATCTTGTACTATCCTGACAGGTCCATAGTTTCCTTCGTACCTGAACTTTTCCACCGAGTTTGCTTTTGAGACAAAAGGCCTATGATCGGCCTGTACCACCTCTGCTTCGCCTTTGTTATTCCAAAAAATCAGGCATTAATGGAGCGATGAGGGTATACAGCGTCTTCCGTGTATCCAATCTCTTCCTAGTAACACATTGTAGCTAGTAGGACCATCTATTACAAAGAAAACTGTGGTCCTAGTAGTTGTCCCTATAGTTATGTCCAATGGCATAACTCCCTTAGTTGAAGTTGCTCCTCCATTGAAACTCGTAAGGATGAGTTCTGTTGGAATCATGTCACCCTCTGTCTTTGCAAATTTCCTCATCATCCTATATGGAATGGTGTTTATAGCTGCTCCATTGTCGATAAGCACTTTTGCCACAGGGATGTCGTTAACTAGAGCTTTAATGTACAATGGCCTCAAGTGTTTAGTTAACTTCATGGCTGGCCGTTTAAAAATAACCTTTTCGGCAGCCTCTATTTCTACTTTCTGCTTGTTTTCTGTCGAATTATCCCCCTGTGATAAGTCGACGTGCAGCATATCGCGCTGAGCCTCTGTCATCTAAATTTCCTCCTTACTGTTTTCTAATGCTTCCTCATCAGTTATCCAACCTGTGGGAGGGGGCATTATTCTTGGAGGTGATCCATACTTTTCAGAGCGAGACACTCTCTTCTTCCTTTTGGGCATCTCGTACAGTACGTTGAAATTGAAAGGACGTCCAGATGATTCTCCCAACAAGTCTACTTCGCGAACTCCCTCTCGATGTAGTTGCTTCAACAGAGCATTGTGCGATACTCGTCTCCTTCTTCTTTCTGCTTCTAGGTCAATTTCTTCTTCGATGTTTGTCATCCCGTTGTCTTCTTCATCATTGTAGGCCTCTCTAGAAGTCTGACCTTCTTCACATTCCAGCACGCAAGCCTCTCCTTCGTTGTCCTCCCTTTCTTCTTCTTCTTTTTCTTTATTCTTGAATTCATTGGCCAGTAAGTAATTATTAGCCACGACAGGAGGTAACGTAACGAATTGGATAGTAAGGGATTGATCTGGATCTTCTCCATCCCTTCCGTCTCGCTCAAATTTTGATCTCCCAAAAGAAGTTTCTAGCAGTTCTTTCATTGATTCATCTGTACCGATCTCTTCACTATCTTTGAGAACATTTTGATTGCCTACCTTGAGTAGTTTATGCACTTTAGGATGTGGCACTCCCTGTTGCCTCATCATTCGTCCATAGTTTCATTGGAAACGCCTTTGTTGGGTTCTAGTCATCTCATCGAAGGGTATTGCCCTTCTTGCATTATACTGGAACGAATGCCATACATTTGGCCGGCGAGGTTGCGGTCTGAATGTTTTCCCATTATCTACTGGCCTGAACTGCCTCTCAAAAGGCGGTCCTCTATAGAATGATGTACCTCGCCCTCTACCAGGCTGAGTGTTTGGGAAGAAAGTAGGGCGATGGGGATGCTGCCATATCCCTGGATTCTCCGTGTTCCCATTCACTTTTCTTTTACATCTTGCACACAGGACGTCTTCGTCCTTTTTTGGCTCTTTCCCCTTGATTCGTTCAAAGACACTGGGATGTGGTCCAGGGTCCTATTCTCCATCATCTATGACCAACTTGAATTTTGGCAACTTGTTTTTAAAACCAGACGTCACCATGTTCACTCCAAGTGGCTGTGGAAAAGGATTTTCATCCACTGCCATCTTCTTCTTATCGTCGAACGTAATTCATCTTGATTCAATGGCATCCTGCAATACATGGCGAAAAATCAAGCAATTGTTAGTCAAATGTGACCATGCATTATGCCCTACCCTTAATTTGTTCAGGGTTTGGCAATTTATGCTTATCGCTCAGCTTTATCTGCTTATCCCTATATAATTTATCAAATATAAGGTCAGCTTTGGTTACATCGAACGAGAACGTTCTATCCTTTATGTTTCCATCTTTCATGGGCTCATCTTTGCCCGATGGTCCTTTGACCAATTCGACCAAATACATTTCGGCTTGATCGTATGACTCGTCACTGATGGTATGAACATCAAAATTTGGGTCTTTGTAATAAGTCCCTTTACTAGAATTGTTTATCTGCTCTTCTTCTCTTATCAGTCGTTCATACCTAATCACATTCACACTCAACTGGAAAAGGTCAAGAAATTCCTTGTCTTGGGATTTCTTTTTTAAATCAAAGCTCAAACAGCCCTGAGCGATTTTGACAAATTCTTTTTCGGGCAGAGGTACAAAACACTTGCTTCTTGCTGTCTTGAACCTTTGGAGAAAAATTTCTGCCCATTCGTTTGGCATTTGACATAGATTCGCCAAATCAGCCAAAGTGACTTCAGACTCAGTTTTATAAAACTGAGCATGGAATAATTGTTCCAATTGTTGCCATGTTTGAACAGAGTTCGCTGGCAAGTTGATGAACCAGGAGAAAGCTACTCTTGTTAATGAACTAGGGAAAAGCCTCATTTTATGGTAATCAGTTACATCACCACTTTGCAATATGAATCGCCCTATGTGTTTTAGAATAGAGAGTAGACACCTTTCCTAAACCGGTAAACAGTGAGAATTCTGGCACTTTATACCCTCTAGGTTATGGATATGCTTGGTCTACCCAATCAGGATATGGCTTTGTGTAAGTCGGCCTAATGACAGGACGCACTCCAAAAGCCATCTGATCCTGTATGATTTCCATAATCTGATTCCTCAACATGACGTTGGGGTCATACGAAATTCCTACAAGTTGGTTAACCGGTTGATTTGTATGAGGGCTGATATTTGGTCCTTGATTGGCAACAAAGTTATCATGATTAGGGCCATTACCATTAGCCTGAACATCTATTCCCTCATTAACACGTGGGGTATTCTGTCCATTGTTTAGGACATTATCTCTTACATTTGGATTACTCCCCAAGTTAGGCGTACCACTACCATTGTTCTGATTTGGCACTACACCACCCCCTTGGTTTGAAGTAGAGGGACCAGAAAGTGGTTCTTTCCCTTGATTCAGATTTAGGACTGAGGGATTATGTCCCACAATTGTCCTAATTTGAAAGTGGTTTGCAAGAGGCATAACCGGTTGACATATTTGGCCTACTAACTTATTCATTATTTCGTTCAAAGTATTTAGTTGTTTGGCCATGTTGTCATAATGTGCATTCCCATTTTGGGTAAATCTTTCCATATTATGAATACTTCGAAAATTTACCTGTTCAACGACATCTTGTGTGAGTTCTCCAAGTAGCGCATGCATAGTTCGAGGACTTAACTCTGTCATTGGTTCGTAACGACTGTTATTGCTCTGATTTTGTCCATCTGTTCGTGGAGAGGCATGCTGCTCCTCATATCGCTCGATCACAGACTGGACTCCTCCCTGACTTGCTGCTTCCTTATCGGATCTCTGAGGCATATTGTTTCACCTTTTGTATTTTCAGCACCAAACACCACGGTCCCACTGGGCGTGCCAAATTGTTTCGCGCGAGTTCGTCGCTAACAATTAAAAATAGATCAGACGATTGTGTAAGGGACAAACCTCTTGAGACAAAGTCCCAAAAATGGGTGTTCTTTATTGGCGATGACTTTAAAATCGGAAAGTAAAAACAGAATACCTCCAAGGGGCACAAGCACACGAGTTACTGAAAGAAGTGTTTAAATCTAAATTAAGAAATTTAAAGTTACATATTCTCTGTTTGAGAGTTTTTTATTCGGGGTCCTCTTGCTCTATGTCTTTTATTCCTTTTATACTCCCTAGATGATCTCTTTGTGATCAACCGCCTAAAAACTGTTTGATCGTTCTATAACTGCCCACTTTCCTCGTAATGGCCAACTTGTCATGGAACTGCCTTTTCTAACTGCTGTCATTACTCTTTGTCATTCAACCTTCTTCAATTGAATTCCTTGAATCGTGGAACGTGATAGAGCTACTTTAATAACTGCTTTGATAACTGCGCTTCTTGATAACCACAACACTTCATGTTTGCTAAGACCTTGAACGACTCGAAGGTTTGGGCGAGAATAGAGTAGCAACTCTAAGCGACTGCATGGCACTCCATTCGCTTAGATCCTGGACAACTTGCAAGCTTGGGCGATGGTGTTACCGCGTTCATGGGCCTCCCTATTTGGGCCTTCATCCTGAATTGTCTGATTGGGCTTCGTTCTTTGGGCTATCTGATTTGGAGATCCTCTAATTGGGCTTCATTCCTTGGGCCGTTCGATTTGGGTTGAATTTTTATGTGTCAACAGTTTGCACAATGACACAAAATTTTGAAAACCATTCAAGAAAATCAAAATAAAATCAAAGACCCACCGTAATACTAGGCCTTAATATCCCCTTTAAAATAGAAAATGATCATAAAAACTTCTTGTATTTACAACATAGCCTAGGAAAAAAATTTGAAATGACATTAAATTTGTAAAAAAAACATGTAGAGAAGATGGATAATTTCATTTGAAAAGTAGCAGAACATATGGTGGTAAATGTTAATTCAAGAATTAACTTTCAGTGATAAATGCTTGTCGGAGTATACATTTTGAGTTTCTTCCAAAGTGTTCATCACTAAATTTAAATAGACTCTCTCAAGATCCAACTATAAGTTAAAAGAGCAATTAAATATTTTCAAAAGAAAGTTCTTCTTGATTCGTGATATAATGTTCATCTTCCAGTGATAAACTAAGAAATTTTTTTATGTAACGATGTTTAGTTGCTCTTCTGGACTTAACAATAGATGTTTTGGAAGTGGCTCGACATCGATGTTAATATTTGAGCTTTAAGTGGTACTTGAAAAAAAAATTATTGCTAAAATAACTTATTTTTGTGCATTAAATAAGTCGTAAAGGAAAAAATGGGACAAATAATTATCAAACAAAAAAAGATAATAAAATCCAAATAATTCATGCAAAATTGTACCTGTAAAGAGGTTAAAATATGGACATGTGAATTTGGAAAGTAAGGAAAGTGTTTAGGAAGAATGGGGAATCCAAAAATTTACCTCCCCATATTGGAGCGATCATCCATCTAGAACAACAGATGATTTTGAATTCATCTACAAGGGATGACTACTCTAAAGATGTATAAAGAACAATTGCCAAAATCCAGCAGCAATGGGTGATTTGGTTACAATAGGATTTTTTCTTAGTGCAAAAAATACACAATTTTAACATAAAATCACGTGATAAAAGTTCCTAAGCTTAATGCATATATTGAAACTATCACAAATCCTTGCATCAACTTTGTCCACGAAGGATACAAAAATAGTGTACCTACTTGTTCCTTTAACTCTTCCGGGCTCATTGTTCTTGCCAGTATTTGCATCATGGAATATATTGAGAATGCTATTATACCACACATAAAGATAAGAGTTATACCAAGTAGTTTGTGGCACTCCATTCATTGGAAATGCAAGTGAACCTGCGGAGACACCTGTCATGGGATCTTGACAGAATGTCCACGATTACACCCAAATAATAATGCGGTAGTTGTAGCATAGTTTTGAGGTGTCGATTCCATAAAGAGATAGACGAATTATTTAAAGGATCTGACGAACTAGGGTTTTCCTGGTTGTGAGAGAAATTTATCAATTTGAATGAAATTTAAATGTCAAAGTGTGAGATTAGTAAATCATCGGAATTCACTCTCTCGGATTGGGTCAATCAACATCAATCATTCATACGTTTTACTTTAAGAATCTAAACTTTCTATAACACATTCCCACATTTGCTCATTAAAATAAGATTAAGAAACATTCATTTACATCAAGCATAAGGAAGTAATTAATTTACCAATGACATAAATGAAATTGAAACTCAACAATTATTTTGATCAATCGATAGAAAAGGAATGATTGAATCTATAACCAATCTAATAAAAGTTAAATCAATTTCAAAACCAATTCATAAAAGGAGAAACCTAGATCAATTTGTTTTACTTGTAATCCTAGAATTTAGAGTTCCTAAAAACAAATTCGGCTTGATTTATTGAAACAAGATTTTAAAAACACACACAATATATCGTAGCATAAAGTAGTAGTCAAATCATGTCAATAAATTATTGAAACAATTTAAACTCAACAAATATTGAATCAATCGATGGAAAAAATGATTGAATCCATGATAGATATAGGCCCCGTTTGGTAGGGATTTTTTGCCCCAAAAAATTGATTTTGACCGTTATTTTACTATTCAAGCCGTAATTTTTGACTTCTTCTCTCACATGCGGACCCCACTTTTCTTCTAACGGTCAAAAAATCAATTCTCAAAATCCCTACCAAACGGGCCCTTAATAAAAGTTAAGCAAACCTCAAAAGTGTAATATAAAGATGAAATTTGAATCCTAGAATTATTTAACAATAAAAATCACATTACATGAATGAAATGATGTTGAAATCCCCAAATCCGATCAAGATCCTTAGTGGCTTCACCAAATAATTTAGTTCTCCATTGATTTCTTGAGTCAAAAAACCAAAGAAAATTGATATGAGGATCAATGACTGCGTTTTGGGATGATTTTTGGCTTAAAGTCATGGAAAATTATGTTACCTTAAGTGTTTGAGTGAAAATAGGAAACAAAATCTCGTGCCTCAGAAGTATTTTTTGCGACCGCATAGTATTAAGTGTTGTGGTCACATAGAATAAATATTTTCAGCCCTGAAGTTCCCTGGCGCTTTCTATGCGACCGCATGATTTTTAAATTATGCGACCACATAGTTCAACCATTTTCTCCGTCGGATAACTTTTAATATTTTGGCTATAACATTCTCTCTCGATGTCCGATCGAGGCGATTCAAATTGCGTTGAAAAGTTAACTCAAAGGGCTTCAACTTTTTTTCGAATATCATCTTGATGCAAACCCCGTAGCAATAGAGACTATGAAACCCACAACAAGATTGATGTGGACCCAAGAACGCCAATTGATAACCTGATTTTTGGGTTTTTGACCCAACAACGTGAAACAAGAAACCCAACAATAGCAAGATACGATGAACCCCTTGATTACACAATTGAAGAACCCACAATCCGATTTTGAATGTCACAAGAATTTCTCCTTGATAAGTTCGATTTATTATTCAATTTGGAAGAACAAAGAAGAAAACAATAATCTCTCAATAATTGCTAAAAGTGTTATTTTACAATGGCAAATACTATTATTTATACTAAAACCTAGAATATTGTAAAAAGGAATAAAATCTCGTGCAAAAATCAAGAAGAATTATGAAAAGATTAAAATTCTAATCAAATTAGGAAATTCACGAAAAATTGCAATTCGGTCCTCGACTTTATTCTATGCAGTCGCATAGTGTTAATCTATGCGGTCGTATAAGTCATTTGATTTGCCTCCTGGAATTCCCTACTGGTATACATGCGGCCGCATGGAATTATAACTATGTGGTCACATAGTTCACATTGCTGCTTCCAACTTCCATTGCTCGTATCATATTGATCCAAGTCTCTTCGGCCTTCGACCCCAACATGAAACTTGCTCCATTTTGCGTCCCGAACATGGTTTCATCAATAGTGGCCTTGAAGAGCAACCTCATCACCTCTTTAACTCGTTTCACTCTCGATCGTGTCATCGGGCCTTCTTCAATAATCAACAGGTCTCGGCTCGACCTTGCCTACATGACCCCTATATCTTGGATCATATCAGCCCCTTCCTCTTGAAAAGGATTCGTCCTCGAATCTGCACCTGAGTAAAAAAGAGATAGATCGGCAATGTTGAATGTAGATGAAACATTATACTCACCTGGAAGATCCACTTTGTATGCATTATCATTTATCTTTTCGATGACTTGGAATGGACCATCTCCTTGTGGCTGCAATTTTGATTTCCTCTGCTTGGGAAAACGCTCCTTTCTAAAATGTACCCAAACCCAATCATCTGGTTCAAATGCCACGCGCTTTCTTCATGTGTTTGCCTTTGATACAACCAGTTTACTCGTTTCTTCAATTTGCATCCGGACCTTTTCGTGGAGTGACTTTACCAACTCAATCTTCCTCTTAACATCCAAGCTGACTCGTTCATTCACAAATAAAGGTAACAAATCCAAAGGAGTTAGTAGATTAAACCCATAAACGATTTCAAAATGTGAAAATGAAGTAGTAGAGTGTACAGCTCTGTTGTAAGCAAATTCGGTGAAAGGTAAACACTCCTCCCAACTTTTCAAGTTTTTGTTTATCATGGTACAAAGCAATTGAGTCATGGTCCTATTTACTACCTCAGTTTGCCCATCAGTCTGTGGATGGAAAGTTGTAGAGAATAATAGTTTAGTACCTAACTTATTCCACAACACACGCCAAAAATTACTAAAAAACTTAACATCTTGATCAGATACTATGCTCCTAGGGATCCCATGCAAACGTACTATTTCCCTAAAGAACAAATCAGCAATATTAGTGGTATCATCGATTTTGTGGCATGGTATAAAGTGTGTCATTTTGCTAAACCTATCTACCACAACAAATATTGAATCTCGATCCCTTTTTGTCTTAGGTAAACCTAACACAAAATCCATTGTTATATCCACCCAATGTTCACTAGGTACAGGTAAAGACATATACAAACCATGTGGTAAAGCTTTAGACTTAGCTTTTTTGCAAGTTATCCATTTCCCACAAATTCGTTCTACGTCACTTCTCATTTTATGCTAATAAAAATGTTCTCCTAATATCTCTAACATCTTTTGAACCCCAAAGTAACTCATTAGACCTCCACTATGTGCTTCTCTTACCAACAACTTGCGCATAGAACAATTAAGGATACACAATTGATTCTCTCTAAATAGATATCCCTCATGTTTATAAAATTTGTCAACCGCTTATTTATTACACGAGTCATAGGTGTCAGAGAAATCAAGGTCATTCAGATACATGCTCTTAATATGCTCAAAGCCAAGTAATTTTGCACTTAAAGAATTAAGAAGCACGTACTTTCTAGACAATGTATCCGCTACCACATTTTCATTACCTTGTTCATACCTGATAACGTAAGGAAAGGTCTTGATGAATTCCATCCATCTTACATGTCTTCTGTTCAATTTACCCGACCTCGTAAGTATTTTAGAGACTCATGATCGGTATGTATCATGAACTCCTTAGGCCATAAGTAACCCTGCCAAGTTTTCAGTGCTCGAACGAGTGAATAGAGCTCTTTGTCATATGTCGGATAGTTTAGTGCAGCACTGCTCAGCTTTTCACTAAAGTAAGTAATAGGTCTCCATTCCTGCATTAACACCGCTCCAATACCGATTCCTGAAGCATCACACTCGACCTCAAATGTCTTGTCAAAGTTAGGTAATGCCAAAACAGGTGCTTTACACAATTTATACTTAATAATATTAAATGCAAGTTCTTATGCCTCACCCCAATGGAAACCTACGCTCTTTTTTAACAATCTTAGTAAGTGGTGTAGTGATTGTGCTAAAGTCCTTCACAAACCGCCTATAAAAACTAGTTGAACCATGAAATCTCCTAACTTCAGTTATGCTTTTAGGTGTTGGCCATTCTTTAATAGCCTTTATCTTTTCTTCATCTACTTCTACTCCATTAGCACTAACCACAAACCCTAAGAAAACAACTTTATCCATGCAAAATGTACACTTCTTAAAATTAGCATATAGTTGTTCCTTTCTTAACACAACAAGCACACATTTTAAATGTTTTAATGCTCTTCTAGATCTTTGCTATAGATTAGGATGTTATCAAAATAGACTACAACAAATTTACCTATGAAAGCACACAAAACATGATTCATTAAATGCATAAAAGTGCTTGGTGCATTAGTGAGTCCAAACGGCGTGACTAACCACTCATTCATCACCCCCCCCCCCCGCATACGAATTTGATGATACCCACTCTTAAGATCAATTTTACTAAAAATGTAAGCATCATGCAATTCATCGAGTATATCATCTAACCTAGGTATGGTATGACAATACTTTACCGTTATGTTGTTGATGGCTCTGCAGTCCACACACATCCTCCATGTCCCATCCCTCTTTGTTACTAATAGAACAAGCACATCACAAGGGCTCATACCCTCCCTCACATAACCTTTGCTCATCAGTTCCTCCACTTGTCTCTGAAGTTCTGTCGTCTCCTTGGGGTTGCTTCGATAAGCAGGTCGGTTCGGAATGACAACTCCAAGTATGAAGTCAATTTGGTGCTCAATGCCTCGAATTGGTGGCAACCCACTTGGCACATCCTTCAAAAACACATCTTCGAATTCCTGCAACAAAGACTTAACCAAACTAGGGAAGGGTGTGTTAGATTTCTCAAAATTGAGGAGTGATTCTTTGTATACCAACAACAACACTCGTCTTTTATCAACCATAGCCTTTTTCAATTCGCTCTCCTTCGCAAAGAAGTTCACTTTCGGCTTTTCTCTCCTCTCAACTGACTCTTTTTCTCTCCTCTCATGTAACCTCTCTCTCTTTTCTCCACTCTCGGCCACCTCACCATTTTCTGTCTTGCCTATTGGCTCACTATTTTCTCTCTTCCTTCCCAGCTCTCTTGCTTTCCTTTCTTCTTCACATTTCAATTTAATTTGGTCTTCATACACTTGTGCCTCCGTTAATGACACAAGGGTAATAGACCTCACATCCTCAACAAAGCTATATCGGTTCCTATACCCATAATGGTAACTTTCGTATCATATTGCCATGGTTTCCCAAATAAGATATGACCCGCATGCATAGGCACCACATCACATACAACATTATCACTATAACTTCCAATTGAAAATTTGATTAACACCCGTTTATTTACCCTAACCTTCCCACTTTCATTTAACCGCTGCAACTTATAAGGCCTAAGGTGTTTCAATAAAGCTAATCATAACTTCTCAACTAATGTTGTACTAGCCATATTTGTACAATATCCACCATCAATAATTAAACTACACACCGTATCGTGGACGTGGCACCGGGTGTGGAATATGTTTTCCAGTTGCTGCTCCAAGTCATCTGCCTTGATTTGAGTGTTAAGAGCTCGCCTTGTGATCAACAACTCCCCAACAGCAAATTCCACATTCTCCTCATCACTAATTTCCCCTAATGCTCGCATATCGTCATATTCTCCTTCACTCTCACTCACTACCTCTCAGTTATCCCGCAATACCATTACACGCTTGTTAGGACACTGGGAAGCAATGTGTCCCGTCCCCAAACATCGAAAGCATTTTATGTCCTTGCTCCTTGATTGATGTGGGTCCATTTTGTGTATAATTTTGCTAGCACCTTCATCTTTCCCTTTTTGCAATTCATTCTTCCCTTAGCTACCGCCTCGTTTCCTTTATTATTATCCCACTTTGACCTCCAATTTGGGTTAGAAGACGAAGTATTCACCAGCTATCTCGCAGTCCCCTTTCTCTTCAACTATTTTTCCACCTTCATGGCTACATGCAACCTATCTTCCAACTCCACGTAATGTTGCAGCTCTACCACATTAGCAACATCACGATTCATTCCACCCAAGAACTGTGCCATGGTGGCTTCCCATTCATCTTTCACATTTGCCCAAATCATTAAGATTTCCATTTCTTTGTGGTAATCCTCTACACTCCTCGGTCCCTGGCAAAAACCCTAAAATCTTTGATGTAACTCCATGTAATAGTGTCCAGGCACAAACCGCTTCCTCATCATCGCCTTCAGTTCGTCCCAAGTATTAATAGGCCTTTCTCGATTTCGATGTCGTGAATTAACCACTTGATCCCACCAAGTGATGGCGTAGTCAGTGAATTCTAACACCGAAATCTTCACCTTCTTATCCTCCGAGTAGTTGTGATAATAAAAAATTAACTCCAATTTCTTTTCCCATTCCAAATAGGCCTCGGATCACTCCTACCCCTAAATTATGGAATTGCCATCTTAATTTACCCAAATTGTTGTCTACCTCATCACTGGAATTATTTCTACCCCGTCATTCAAGTCTACCACCTCTATTTCTCATCCGTCCCATCTCCATTTCTTCATAATCATTTTCATCCAAGTTACTACCATAATTAAACGCTTCTCGTTCCCTCCTAGGCTCCTGCCTACTCGGTTTCCCAGCATGAGGTACATCCGCCTATTGTCCCCTACTAAGATTTACAATCGATGTATCCAACCTATCTAGCATATCTCCCATATTCATGAGTAACCGTTCAAACTGTTGCATCATGTCGTCCTGCATGTTAGTTTGACTATTGTTACGGCTGGAATTTGAGCCTTCTCTTTCAAACATTCTCTTAATTTTCTGCCTCACCAAGTTCACTCAAAATCACACAATTGGCTTTTACCCTCTAATAAAATCACCACTCTGCATTTTACCACTCAATGCTTTCGCCATGTGCTTCCAAGAACAACAATCAACTCACCGGATTCAAACTTGTGTATTCAAGACCGAATGTAATTCAAAGAACGTGAATCAAAGGGATTTGTGACTAATTGGGATGAAATTTGGACAAATTTATCAAAGGATCAACAAGGGAATTGTGATAAAAATTGGGACTGATTTGAACAAGATTGAAAGTTGTGAATCAAATTGTAAATTGTTGGCAGTAATCGATCAACTCAAAAAAATAATATTTTTTTAAGTGAACAGTAACTTTTTTTCTCCTTTTTTTTTAAACACAAAAACTTGATACTACCAATGAAAACAAGAATCTAGGAATTAACAATGAAGGATGACTCAAGAACACGAAAGGTAACTAGAAGAATCGAAAAAAACCAACGACTCAAATAAGAAAAATAAAGATATAACTTGATTAAATTGGAGTCAAAGCTCTAATATCAACTGATGCGAACCCCGTAGCAATAGAGATTACAAAACCCACGACGAGATTGATGCAGAACCCAAGAACGCCAATTGATAACCCGATTTTTGGATTTTCGACCTAACAACGTGAAACAAGAAACCCAACGATAGCAAGATACGATGAACCCCTTGATTACACAATTGAAGAACCCGCAATCTGATTTTGAATGTCACAAGAATTTTTCCTTGATAAGTTCGATTTATTGTTCAATTTGGAAGAACAATGAAGAAAGCAATAATATCTCAATAATTGTTAAAAGTGTTCTTCTACAATGGAAAATACTACTCCTCTTTATACTAAAACATAGAATATTGTAAAAATGAATAAAATCTCTGCAAAAATCAAAAAGAATTATGAAAACGCGAAAAATTGCAATTCAGTCTTCGACTTTGTTCTATGCGGTCACATAGGTCATTTGATTTGCCTCCTGGAATTCCCTACCAGTATACATGCGGCCGCATGAAATTATAACTATACGGTCGCATATTTCACATTGCTGCTTCCAACTTCCATTGCTCGTATCATATTGATCCAAATCTCTTCGGCCTTCGACCCCAACAAGAAACTTGCTCCATTTTGCGTCCTGAATATGGTTTCATCGATAGTGGCCTTAACGAGCAACCCCATCGCCTCTTTGACTTGTTTCGCTCTCGATCGTGTCTTCGGGCCTTCTTCAATAATCAACGAATCTCAGCTCGACCTTGCCTTCGTGACCCCTGTATCTTAGATTATATCACATCTTCCAATTCGATTGTTTGACCCATCAAAAAGGACCCCAATATGGGACTGAAAACTAGTACATAACTTTTTCGATTGAGAATTGATGTGTGATCATACTTTGATGATATTTCATCACTTTGACTTCTTTCCTCATCCGTTTGACCTCTAACATTGTCAAATCTTCATTACAAAGTTAGACACAAGTTTGGGGTACTTGCACTTTAGTCCCCAAACTTCATTTTCTTCCACTTTAGTCATTTTTTGCTCTTTTCTTCTAACTTCCTCCATTTCTACCATAATGAAAACCCGAATCAAAACATAAGTATAATGAGTGTATTTTGGCATCAAATAATCACAAAAATGCATAATTAAGAGGGAAAAATATTATATTTTACACTCTTATCAGTCCACTTATATGTAGATAGTTATTTCGTGTAAATTGATTATCTAAAGATGTAATTGGGTTCCATTTTGAATAGGTTAGGTAGATTACCAGTTCAAAATTTTCATGAATATAGAAATGTATGACACAATACTATTATTTTTATTTTTTTGAGAAATTGATATTACATAGCAATATGGCATTTTTTGTAGCGACTTTAATTATTAGTCTGTCAAAAAACAGAAGCTGTAATAAACACATCAAAAGAAAATATTTCTATTATCTAAGCCATTTTGCAATGTCACAGCTTAGTTCAAATTGATATTTCAATTTAAACTGGTTAAGACTATAGTCATATGGTTATTTTCCTTCGCTATGCCACCTCGTTTGCAACTCTTATTTTCATCTTTTTTAAACATTACTAGTCATTGACACGTGCGTTGCACGAATATTGTATTTATTGTGTTTTTATTAGTGTAGAAATATTAGATAAACCTTTTGAGTTACAAGGAAATTTTGGGTGATAATTGAACAGGACATTGTAGGCTTTCCAACGGTATTAAAATTTGGCAGTATTGATGGTCGAAAGTGGCCAAAAAATTGCCGCAAAAGTAGTCCAAAAAATTGAAAAATATTTTTGAACTTCAATGACTGTTTCTGAAAGTTTTTAAACTTCAGTGACCATTTTTTAAAGCGTTCGAAACTTAAGTGATCATTACTGAAAGTTTTAAATTTCAGTGACCGTTTTGTAACTTTCTTCTAAGTTCAGTGACAGTTTGTAAAATTAACCCTTTAAATTAGTAAATAATTGAGAACTACGAAATTAATTATTTTCTAATTGCAATATCATTATTATTTTTAAAAAATTCTAAACAACAAATCTATACTTGGCGAAAAATTAAATGAGTCAGCAAACCAATCACACGAGTGTGCTTGCAAACTAAAATGCTCTCCGCACAGCGCGGAGAGTTCGATTGAACTTTCACATTGTGTGCGGAGATTCAGCTTCAAATACTATTTGGTTATTTATTTTTTTAGTTTACCATATTTTTTTAGTTGAAGTATTTAACTATGTACTTATTTGACTAACCACCTTGAAGATAACATCAATGAGCTAAAATAGCAGTATAATCATAAATAAGAAATATAAGCTATTTACCTTTCAACAACAGAAAATAAAAAATCAAATATCATTAAAAATTCAAAATCAAAACTCGCCAACTTATAGAGGAAAAAAAATGGGATTGAAAATTTTAGAAGAGAAGAAAGATAAATGGATGTTGCGTGAAGAAGTAGAAAAATGCTAGCTCCAAAAAAAAGAAAAAAATGCTCTCCCCACTTGACCTCTCATAGACTCTCCGCACACTGTGAGGGTTCAATGCACTGTGGAGAGTTCGGTTGAACTCTCACAGTGTGCAGAGAGTTCACAGTTGATTTTTTTCTTTTTCTGCCCGAAGAAGTAAGAAAATTGTTAGCTTCAAAAAAAAAATAAATAAATAAAATGCTCTCCGCATAGTGCGGAGAGTTCGCTTGAATGCAGAACTCCGCACCTTGTGATTGTCAGCTTTTTAAAGAAGATGTACCTCTTAACTCTATTCACTCTTGTAGCTTTGATTATGTTAAAAATTTACTTATATAAAAGAAAAATAAACATATTGCTCATACGTATGAAAATAAACAACGAGACCTATAATGGGTCCTGACATGGTGGCAAGAACAACATTGGAAGGAATAAACTACCTAAAAAATTACAAAAATGTCCGTACTTGAGCTCTTAAAATTAGTTATTGCAATTTAAAATGAGTAAGCGAGTTAATATCTAATCCTCACCATTGAATCATTTTCTCAAAAGTAAATGCTTGTCCAACTTGATATGAGAAAATTTCAAACATGGGAGCAGAAAACTAGCTGCATCAAATGAAATTAATTTTTTTATCATACTCTACACAAAGGGATTATGAAATAAAGTTGAAAACATGGCATCTTGACATCCAAATACACATAACAATAATAAATAACGAACTAAGCCCTATTTGATTGGATTTAAAAAGTATATTAAAATCTTTGGGTTTTTCACTCATCTGTACTGAAACTGGCATTCCTCTAACACAAATTCATCGATTTTCCTCTCCAAATTTGTTGGAGAGTTTGGACTTAGTTTGAATCCGAACTCTTCAAATCTATGCCTTTCCAAACAGTTCGGAGAGCTCTATTAAACAAAATCTATGCCTCTCCAAACAGTTTGGAGAGTTTAATACTAATGGATTTAAAAAAAAAAAATCTATGCCTCTTCAAATTGTTTGAAGAGTTTGGAGAGCTTGAGCTCTTCAAACTGTTTGGAGAGTTTGATACTAGTGGATTAAAAAAATTAAAAAAGTCTATGCCTCTCCAAACGGATTAAAAAAAAACTATGCCTCTCCAAGTTGTTTTGGAGAGTTTGGAGCTTTCTAAACTGTTTGGAGCTCAATTTGGATCCGAACTCTCCAAACAGTTTGGGGAGTAGAGCAAGTGTGCGAAGCAACTTCACACTTTGCGTGTGCACACTTGGCAGCAATTTTTTTTGCTAGCATCTACAATAAAATTAGCAAAATTAAATGCTTGGTTTGGGCTGTTTGGAGAGTTTGTCCAAACTCTCCTAACAGTTCGGAGAGTTCTCGACTTTGGCCAAACTCTCCAAACTATTCGGAGAAACTCTCTGAAGAGTTTGGAGAACATAGTATTTTTTTTTTATTACAATAGAGAGTTTGTCAAAATTCTCCAAACTCTTCGGAGAGTTTACAATGTTCTCCAAACTCTTCGGAGAGTTTGGAAAAGATCATAATTTTTTTTTACCATAAACTCATTTTGAAAATGGTGGAAGCCAAACTCTCCATAGAGTTTGGAGAAGATCCTATTTTTTTTCTTTTATTTTCTTCTACAATAAACTCTATTTTGAAAATAGTGTGGAAGGCGAGGCCATTCTTACACATTTCGTCTTCCTAAATTTCTTTGCAACTCATACTCCAATCAACAATTTATAACTACAATAACAAGATGATATCCAAAATCTCTATCTCAATTAGCAATTTTTTATAAAAGAAGACATGAAATAAATAAATGAATGGAGAACAGAATCACTTACCACTGCACAAGTCAAGCCCCAGCAAACAATACTTTTCCGGATGCTTCTGGTAACAGTAATAAATGCACAAAACTGTCATTAAAGCAAAAAATTAACAAATAAAACCAATCAAATCCATAAATTAGAAACCCACTTCGAATATTTGAAACAATCTGCAAAAGAAATAATATTCATATAGAGCAATAATTAGAAAAATATTTGAGGGTATAAATATGAAAACGTGCACCAAATCGTACCCAGATGAAAGAGTGTCGATCCAAACCGCAAAAGGATGAAGAACGGTGGTGTAGTCATTGTTTGATTTTCTCGATGGTTTTCTTTTGCCTCCATCAAATCAAGTCAGAAGAAAAACAGAGGAATGGTCGTTGGAGGAAAAAAATGGTTGGATGGTATTAGGTATGCTATCAACTGAAAACAATAAAAAAGAAAAGGATACAAAAAATGACACCATTTTCTTCTCTTGCACAGTAACTTCCTATTAGTTTACTGTTCATTTAACAGTAGCACCTTGGTCCCATTTTCAAGAGAAGTTAGATATAACATAAATAAATAATATAATGCTCAGATTCCTAAAAAAAGGGACCACAACAAATTGCCTGAATGGTATGGATATACAAGTATTCCATCTTTACATATTGTTGGACAAGTAAAAGTGTCAAATAACGTGTGCTTATTAAATATACAGTAACAAGCATAGTTGTCAGACTCGACCTAGACAATGCAGCGGGTCAATGGGTTAGTAGTTCAATCGGTGACCCGTGGTTCAATTGACGGGTCAATTCCTATCAAATATATTACTAATTATTTTCATTGAACAATAAATTTTTTTACCATTTTCTACCAATAACTAAATTAACCTCATATTATTTTGTTAATTAAAGATCAATATGTATCCCAAATTTCGTAAATTCTAAATCATATGTAGTCAAATATGCATTTGAAACAATAAAAACAACAATCAATGATAAAAAAGAAAAAAAAATTACTTTATCTAATAAAATTCAACAAGATAACTTTATATGTTATAAGAATATGCCTGCAAAAATAAAACCATCATTTAAAAGTCACTTGTGAATAAAGAACATGTTAACAAAGTAAATTATTTGAGATAAGTCAATATTTTCTTAATTAAGAAAAAATTGAGATTCACGTTAATTCGGATTATATTTAGGTATAGATATTACCTCTCTTTTTTTCTCCTTTCCAAAAAATTGAAATGATTGAAGTTTTCTATTTGGAATCGTGTTAGGTCTAGTTTCTTCAAGAAAATTACGTATTCACAAAATACTGTCTCAATTCATCATATTTCATGAGATAAGGGGTGTGAAATACACACTTGAGCTAGAAAAACCCGTGCTCAAAATATTTTGAGTACTGGTTTTGTCGATAAAAAATATAAAATGACTCAAAACTACTTTTTTGGTACAACCTAATTCATATCTCAATTAGAAGGTCTTAGATAGAGCCGGTTTATCTTTTCCATGGATGATATGAATTACTCTATTCTGAATCACATCATGTAGTAAAAGGAATAGTTATGAACCCTGTAAACCATTCCTTGATTATACAAATTAACCAGCGAGTTGGAACAAGAAGCAGGAGAAGATCAAGAAAACTGACCATTAGATCATGAAATTCGTTCAAGCGCATCCATGCCGGGGTCTCGGATATAAATTTTTCAATTCCTTTGCCTTGTATAAATGACGAAGCCTCAGTCATACTAAAATCCTCTTTTTCATTGTCCGTATCACCTCTATTTTCATTGCTATTGTCAACATTTTCATCACAATCAAGATCAATATCATCAAAATGTAATTCATTTGAAAAAAAGTTTTAAAATTCAATGTTACATCATATATACTTTAATATAAAGAAGAAACAATAGCGTTAATCAAACTAAACTCAGAAAAGATAATTAATTTCAAGTTGTTCCATATTGATCTACATATAATCAAATTCAACAATACATCTAAGAATTAATGCTATAATTGGACTAACGTCATGTAATCAAACTCAACAACAAGCATAATGAAATAATGAAAGCTCAAACTAAACCCAACAGTACATCTAATTTATGTTCATAATGAAATAGAAACTGGAACTACAAACTGTCTCAATGACCATTTTGGAATTAAACCCATAAAAGCCTATCTCATTCTACTCAAAGAATTAAAAACAAAATATTTGGCCACTGGGACCTCGCTTTAAAATCGGTCAATGCAATTACATTCTTGATTTTTTTCCCAATATTTGCTGATATTTTTCATCACCTCAATCAATCAACTAAATATAGCAATAATTTTCTTATTATAATCTTCTTGATTTCCCAATTGCTGTCCTTTGTCTATGCCCAAAAAAGAGTCTAATTGGTATCTTTTTTGTCCTTCCTTTAGCCACCGTTTTTTCATTTTTCAATCTGGAGTCCAATTCCAACCTATTTTCTCCATTTCTAATCTAGCCACTAATTCATAAGGGGTCCAAGCCCAGAAAAAGAAAACACATATGTATGATTTAAAAAAAATTAACGTAAGTAGAGAATCAGGTTAGTTAAGTTTTTTTTAGCAAATTACATCTGACAGAGATTGACATGTTCTTCCATCTCTTAAAACTTGAAATTGGAGTTTCGGATTTTTTCGGAGTGATTGAATTGCAAGAGGTTGGAGACAGTGGCTGAGCTTTTTGATTTTGCAAGAATCCCTACTGTTTCAGAATTTATGAAGACAAGGGATGGAGAAAGTGGGAAGACAGGGAAACATGGGTTAATTAAGACCTGGTTGGGTCAAGGAAAAAGTGGAACACGGGTTTTATTAAAAATCGATGGTTCATATGAGTGGATGGCGGGTTGTTTGTTCAGCCATAAATTTATTAAACTCGGATCGAACATGGATTTGGTTCGGCAGTTTTCTGACTGAACCGGCTGATCCGATTCTAGTTTATAACTATGGTAACAAGTGAAGTAGGATGTAATCAAAATATTCCAAAATAAATTACTGACTCACAAAAAGATTGAAATGCACATTACCTAAAAAAGAGAAATTTTTACTCGTCGAAATGATAGGCTGTACAAAACATAAAATAACACAATAGAAAGAAATAACAACTAAAGGAAAAAAAACAAAGAAAAAACAACTTACCTGTCCAAAAAAATTAGCCGAAAAAATATCAAAACCCTAGATACTGACTCTAATCTGAAAAATAAATATCATTGATCAATTTGTACAAAGAAAAAAAATAAGGTTCAAAAGATAAATATTCAACTCAAATTGTCGGGAAGGAATCAACCAAGAAGTTTAAAACCCTAGATCTTGAAGATGAGAAGAAAGATGTAGGGTATATGCATGAATGAATGAAGAAATGAAAGAAAAAACAATTCGATTCAGTGTGAAAAGAGAAAAAGTTAAATGAAATAGTAAATTTGTGTGGTTGAGAGAAGGTGAAATAACGTACAAAAATGTTGTAATCCATTAAATTTTGTGTAAGATTAAAGTATTTCGTAGAGGAGAATGATCTAATGAGTATCGATATTCATTTTATGTTAAGCACCAATAACGTGTCACATAAATTCGTTGACGGATTTTAAATTTAATTTAAATCGTTTTCGTGGCTTGGCCTACGTAACTTAAGACATAATATTTTCAATTGGAGTCTAGTTTTATGAATATTATGACAAATATAGATTTGATGCACTTTGTATTGAAGTTGACCTTATATTACATGCATTGAATTTTATTCATTGGACATCGTCATCAATCTTAGTTACAAAGGGTTTTGCTGGATATGATTGAATTAAACAAAAATAAAAAGATGAATCGAATCATGACCCAACCATTCTAGATGATAGGATGAGTACAACCCTCAATGATAAGTTCTTCAAAATCTTGAAGTTGTCCTCTTCGTCGCTGCAAAAAATTGCCTAAAACTGATGAATACTTATTCTTACCCTGATATCTATTGTTCTGTAATATGTGATGGTTTGTTTTAACCTAAATATGATTTTTACATATAGGTCAATATATCTTGAAAGGTGTGTACAGCAAGTACCAAGGTGCTATCAACTTAAGAAACCATAAGTTTGATTCTTACTCCTGGTCAAATTAAGAGGGAGCCAGCCTCAATAATTGGATCGGCTAGTGAGTAACATCCAGACATCTAATTTAACTAGGGATGATCGTCCTCCACCTTTTTGCTCTTGTACACTTTGGTCCGTAGCTTGCGATTTTCGTACACGTTTAGTCTATTAGCTTAGGTTTTTTTGTACATTTTTGGTCATTCCATCTTTAAATAGTCTAAATTAGATCATGTCACTTTCAATTGCTTTTAAATTAATCCTTCATCTTCCAAAATCATCCACTTTGGTACTTCAACTTATATTCTCTTCAAATTTGCTCCTCCAAAGTGTTGGAAACGCTCAAGTTAGATAACAAGCGTCTCTGAAAATTCAAATTTAGTCCCCTAAACTTTTGAATTCATCTAATTTGTAGTTCCTCAATAACTTTATAATTTCATCATTTTGGCTCCAATTAACCTCCTTTTTCGCTCGATTAACCTCCAAATTAAGATTTTCACCTGCAAAATCATTAAAATCACTAAATTAAGTATAATTTTGCTCAACTAACCTATATTAAGCAAATTCACAAGTCTAGATAAACGTGTAAAATATATTTATCACCCTTTTACATTAATATAAAAATAGAGCACATAAAATAGAAAAAATCATTACTGATAAGTAAGTGAAGAAAAACATAATCATGCTAGGTTAACTAAAAATAATTAAATAAATAAAAACTCACTATTATTACCCAGTTCCTCTACTTCAACCTTTTTAAAACCTTCATTAGAAATGGATGCGCATTCAACTAAATTTTGACAAGATTCGTATGTAAAAAAGAAAAGAGCTCTTCTTTTAGGTGTTGGAATTGAAAATGATTAAAGTTTTAGAGTTTGAAAAATTAGGTTAGGTGTTAAGCATAGTGAGTTTTCCAACTTCACCCATCGAAAAAATTAGATCTTGTATCTTACACAAGGAAATTTTAATGTTGGTGTGAATAAATTGTGTAAAATGACGAAATATGCAAACATAACTTAAGGTTAAGGACCAAAAAGTGATGTTATAGGTTTGGGACCAGAGGCATCTAAGATCAAGGACTAATTGCACAACCAAAAAACAAAAATGGAAAAATAAGACGTGGTAAAAAAAAAAAGAAAAAGAAAAAGAAAAAACTCCTCTCCTTGTTACAAACATATAGCTTTACTATTGTGTTACAAACATTTCCAGTTCGGTGAACTAGTTTTCACTTCAATGTTGTTTCATTTTCCAAATACATAAAAAAGAACAAGTGTATGTCTATCTATCACGTTGGATGGAATTACCCTATGCCAATTGCAACTTCATTATCATAATATAGTCTCATTGAGCGTTGATTACTCTACCAAATAATCACGCCACACAAGTTGATGAATTTCTTGTGCCATTGACAAAAAATTAAGTTATATCACTTGATCTAGTCACAACTTTTTGTGTGTTACTTCTGGAAGTCTATCTCCTATCACTTAATTGCACATGCCCTATTATTTTTAGTGTATTTGTTTCTATTTCCAAGTGATTGTTTCTTTCAAAGAGAAGTTATCTTCTTATTTTAAGATATCTTAGAATTCTTGTAATCCTCAACTAGCACGCAGTGATATGCACTCACTGCAGAAGCGGTTGGAGCAGTTTACTGAGAGCCAACTATTTTGGAACTGGGACCCTACGCCTACATTGATATGATATTTATTTGGGCGTCCAAAATTGACTAACTATGCTTACTGCAAAGGCAATGTATGCCTTTATGAAAGATAGATAAACTTAACTATCATTGTTTATGACTTTGTTACATGTGGAAACTTATAAATTTATAACTTGTATTGATTAGTTTATCACTTGCACGACATCCTAGCATACATATTTCCTTGAAAGGACCCATGACATAGATTTTTGCATTAGATTCTAAGCTTTGATCTTCTACCTCTATAGCAAGAAAATACTGCAAATTCTCCACGTCTCTATCTCAAACTATTTATTAAAAGATTTTTTAGTATTTCTATTTTAGTCACATTGTTCCTAATTATAGTAATATCGTCTACATAAATAATAGAAGTTGATATCATACCTTCAGCATGCTTGTAGCACCCGTGTGATTTGTTTCGCTGTGAATAGATCTTATTTTTTGAACAATTTTAATGAATATTTCATGAGGCGTATCTACTAGGACTCGTTGTGCTACTAGGGTAGATCCAATGGTGTCATATCAATATTTGAGCTCATATAAGATATCGTCTTGGGATTTCGATGCTCAAAAGATAAAAGACTAACAAGCTGAGATATTGAGATAAGGATAAAACAACATCACATGATCGTGCATGTTGTTATTTAATGAGTATTTACCCATATAGTTTTGCATTATAGACATGATAATGCATGCATAGAAAGTTGTTGCATGCTTTCATATGATTGTGTAAGGGTACGGTATCAATGGGTCTATTGAGGAAGGAATCTCGAAATAAGTAATCTATTTTTGAAAAAAATTCATTTAGGGGATGTTCTCTTTGTGTTTCAATTTTGTAGTTTTGAGTTTTGAATTCTTTTGAGTTTTGCGTTTTGAGTGCCTGTTTTGAAATTGCTGAAAATACGTTCTTTTTGTCATTTTAAAAAACTGTTTCTCAAAACATAAAATTGGAAAACACTTTTACTTTGAAATTTTGAGAATAATTTTTTCTATAATATTTTATTCAAAAAATTTGATTATTCAATGAATTCTAATAGTTTAATGTTAATAGAGTATTAAGCATAATATTTGTTGAACTTTATAGAATTATTTCATATTAGCCATTGGATTTTATTTTATTTTAAACTAGTAACCAACTTCAATTTTTGTTCCAATTTGACCATTATGCACGTCTCCGTGATTATAACTAATGACTCTTCCATATCTCTCGGATTGTTTGAAGTTCTTAAAACCAATTCCACTTGTAATTATTTTTCATTTCCATCACTACGTAAGCAATGAAAAATATACAATAATGAGTAGCAAATTCCACCTCATTTTGAGTCGGGGTGATAGTTTTTAATCGTGCATAAATACAGAATGGCCAAATAGTGCAAAATATACAATAATGAATCCAGCGTCTTCTCCATGTTTCTCTTCCTACAACATCCTTCAATAAGGACTGCATAAGTGACTTTGCTGGGAGTCAGTCCATTTTCAATAATCTTATCAACTAGTCCATTTATAGAAGTTGATTTCTTAAACCAGATTAGTCGAACTGAAACTATCCCAAAGAATCTCAACCCCATTTGGAACCAAAAACTTGTCTTCAATTTCGACAAAACTAGAAACTACCGCCACCATTTTATTGAGGTCTCTGGTTACAACGAGAGGAGAGTGATTCCATGCAAAAACTTTCTTGGAAGGATCAAAATTCCTTGCTCAAATATTGTTAGGAAAGGAGAAGAAGTTTATCAAAGTTTTCAGCGACAAAACAAAACCTTTTTTTCATTTCGTCAAAGGTGAAATTGGCCTTAAAAATCTATATTTCACCATAATCCAAGCCAAAATTTGTGCCAACTATTCTACAGTCATCATCAGCGCTGAAAAGGAAATTCTCTATTGTATTTTATTGAATACATTGGTAGTATGTTTATACACAAAATACAGTAAAGATAAGTCTAAACTATGTACATGATAAATACTAAATAAATTAAAACCTAATCTAGTTAACTAAACAGGAGTATATATTTGGAGGGGATAAGGATAATGCTTTCTATTATTCATCAATATCTTCATCAATGGATTCTCCGCCAATACCCCCTTCAAAGGCAGTGTGGTTGAATGAGAAAAAATGCACAACTTTGATCGAACTAAGAAAAATTGAAGTTTTGCAACCCCATTTGTAAAAATATCAGCAAGTTGAAGCGAAGAGGGTACAAAACTCAGGTGGAGATCCCGCTGTGCCACAAGTTCCCTAATGAAGTGATAATCAATGGCAATATGCTTGGAGCGGGACTTGGTGGCCGGGTTGGAAGCAATAAACATTGCACTCTTATTATCACATAACATAGATGGAGGCAAGGATAGCTTGATATGTAGCTCACGAAAAAGTTGAAGTGTCCATGAAAGATCGGCAGCTAGAACAGCAAGTGCTCGATATTCTGCCTCAGTACTGAAATGAGAAACAGAGGTCTATTTCTTGGAACACCAAGAGATGAGATTTGAGCCATAATAGACCGCAAAACCTGTAGTAGAATGCCTAGTGTCTGGACATCTTGCCCAATCTACATCAGAATAACCAAGTAACATAGAAAAAGAGTTTCTTGACTATTGAAGGCCAAAGTGATAGGTGTCTATAACATATCTGAGAATACGTTTCAAGGCACGAAAATGATCTGTAATAGGAGCGTGCATATATTGACAAATGGAGTTAACGCTGTAAGATAAATCTGGGCGGGTAAGTGTCAAACATTGAAAAGCTCCAGCAAGAGACCAAAACTGTGAAGAATCAGCATGAGGCTCACTAGATTCAGTAAGATTCGAACCAACCAAAAAGGGGGTGGAAATAGGCTTGCAATCTCTCATAGCAGCACGATCCAGAAGGTCCAAGGCATACTTAGATTGGCTAAGAAAAATCCCTTTGTCATTTCGAATTAGCACAATGCCCATAAAATAATGGAGATTACCTGAATCCTTCATAGAAAATTCTGTAGCAAGTCGATTAATAAGGTTATGAATCATTTTAGCATTACTACCAGTAATCACCTTATAGTCGACATAAAACAGCAAATAGATGACACCATGAGAGCCATGATAAACAAATAGAGATGAGTCGGCCTGACTAGTAACAAAGCTAAGGTAAAACAAAAAGAAGCTGAACCTTTGGAACCAGGCCCTTGGATCCTGTTTAAGACCATAAAGAGCTTGTTGCAAGCGACATACATGAGTAGGAAATTGATAATTAACATAACCTGGAGGTTGTTCCATATAAACTTCTTCTAAAAGATAGCCATGCAAGAAAGCATTTTTAACATCAAGCTAATAAAGAGGCTAATCATGCATAGCAGCAAGAGAAAGGATTATTCAAACTGTAGCAGGATGAATGATCAAACTGGAAGTCTCTTCAAAGTCAATGCCATGTTTCTGAGAAAATCCCTGTGCTACAAGACGAGCTTTATGGTGCTCTATAGTACCATCTGCACGAAGTTTAGTTTTAAAAATCCAACAACAACCCACAACATTATGATTAGAAGGTCGAGATACCAATCACCAGGTGTTATTTTGCTTGAGAACTGTTATTTCATCATCCATTGCAGTAAGCCATTCCTGATGTTTTAAGGCTGACTTAAAACCCCGCGGCTCTTTAACAGTAAGATGTACATGAAAACATGGAGGAGCTGACAAAGCAATTAACGAATGAATAGTACAAGGCTTAACAATACCATTCATTAAACAAGTAATCATAGGATGTTGAGTTGGTGGCAGTCATGACAAGGAAGAAGTGGGTGGATTGACACCTGAAGCAGTCACAAGCTCGGATGGAGGAGCATAAGATGTTGCTGAAGGAGGCACAGACTCAAGAAGAGGATGAGAAGTACAATTAAGGTCAGCACATGGGAGACACGGAGAAGATGCCTTGTGATGCTTCGAAGTCATATATTTAGGATCAATTTGTTCACAAGATAAAGAAGGATCAATAGGATCCAAAAAGGTGACAAAATTAGTGGAGACCTGGGAAGGAAGAGTGGAGTTCTTGTAAGGAAAATGATGCTCAAAAAACTGCACATGACGAGAGCTATAATCACGATTAGATTTTGTATCTAAACAACAAAAACCTTTATGAAGTGAACTATAGCCTAAAAATACACAAGGGAGAGATCGTGGAGAGAGTTTGTGAGGCATATAGTCACGAAGAAAAGGAAAACATAAACATCCAAAGGTTCAGAGAGAAGAATAAAAAGGAACTTTACCATACAATACTTTATGAGGTGTCTTGCTACCAAGAACCAGTGATGGAAGTCGATTGATGAGATAACAAGCTGTAGAGAAAGACTCAATCTGCAATTGTAAAGGAACATTAGAATGAAAGAGCAAGGTTAGTCCGATTTTGGTGATATGCCTATGTTTACGCTTGGTAATGCCATTTTGGTTTGGAGTGTAAGGACAAGATATTCGTTAAATTATACCACACTCATGAAGATAAGAAGTGAATTTGTTATTAGTAACTTAGTTCCACCGTCACGTTGGAATGATTTTATGTTCCTGTCAAATTGATTTTTGACATTAGTGACAAAACGAACAAACATATCAAAAAAATCTGATTTGAGCTTGAGAGGAAAAATCCAACTAAAACGAGAGAAATCATCAATCAAGACACAATAATATTTAAATCCTGACGGAGAGGTAATCAAAGACAGTTCCCACAAGTCACGGTGAATTCGTTCAAATAAAAAAGAGCAACATTGAACTAAATTAGAGAAAGGTAAACGATGATTCTTTCCCAATTGACAACCAAAACAACGATCATTATTAAAATTGTTCTTATTGGAAATTAAAATAGCACCATGCTTATGTAAAGAAGACAAAATCCTAATAGAAGAATGTCCTAAACGTGCATACCAAATGATGGAGGTAGCACGATTATTACAAAGAGCAATAGAAGACAAAAATTACATGGGCACGATCAAGTACATAGAGGCCTTTCTCACATCGGCCGACTCTCTTCACCGCTCTTGTTGCCAGATCCTGTATGACAAAGCCAGAAGAAGAAAATGTTATCGAACAATTGTTCTCTTGAGTAAGCTTACTGATGGAAATAAGATTTTTGGTAATGCCAGGAACAAGAAGAACATTAGACATAGGTAACGAATGGGAAGCAACAATAGACGAAATAGAACCAACACGAGATATAGGTAAAGAATGACCATTACCAACAAACACCCTCTCATTACCATTGTGAGGGATGGAGGAGTCTAGAGTTGATGCATCATTAGTCATATGCGATGTCGTCCTTGTATCCGTATACCACTCGGTTTCGTGAGAGTCTTCAAGAGAGGTTGTTGAAAAAGCTTCAATGAGACCACCATCTTTAGCCTTTTTCAGCAACTTACCAAGTTTATAACACTTCTTAGCTGTGTGATTATCTTTGCCACACCACTGGCAAGTAACAACAGCAGATTTGGAAGAGTCGCGGCTGTCCATTTTGGAAAAGGAGTGTGTTTGTTTCGGCCAGCAGAAATAATGGAGAAGTCGTGGCTGGCAATGAAAGCATATTGTTGTTGGACTTCACCATGGATGGATCGAGAGAAGAGCTCATGGCTAAGAGCTTGCGGGACCATGGTGGCGAAGGAAGGCAATGGACATTGTAACAGCATAGTGGTAGAAAAAAATTATAATCAGGGCCAAGACCACAAAGAAACTAATGCACCTTGTTTGTATTATCAACTAACTTCCCAATGGCAGAGAGTTGGTCACAGAGAGAGCGAGCATAGTCAGCCACACTACGAGAGCCACGCTGGAGCAATTGAAGTTCATCTTTCAGCTGAATTTCACGTGTCTTGGAGCTGTGAGAAAAAGATTTTTCGAAAGTCAACCAAGCATCACGTGTAGTAGCACAATTGACAACCTCGACCATACACTCCTCAGACAAGGAAGTAAAAATGAGGCTGAGCAACATACAATCTTGAGTACGCCATTTCTTGTAGGCTGGATTTGGACCTTGGGTAGTTCCTTCAGTCATGAGAGGAGAAGGTGCAATGGATGATCCGTCTAAGAAGCCCATGAGATCCTGGCTTTCAAAAAGGGGAATAAACTGACTGTGCGACAAAGGAAAATTGGAGGAAGTGAGTTCGATGGTCACCATATGGATCATCGTATTGAGCGAAAGCAGAGAAGAGATAGAATCAGCCATGAAAAGGAAATTCTTTGTTGTATTTTATTGAATACATTGGTAGTGTATTTATACACAAAATATAGTGAAAGATAAGTCTAAACTATGTACATGATAAATACAAAATAAATTAGAACCTAATCTAGTTAACTAAACAGGAGTATATAGTTGGAGGTGATAAGGATAATGCTTTCTATTATTCATCAATATCTTCAACAATGGATCATTCGCCAATAAGCACATACTAGTCCTTTTAAAGTTGCCATTTCTGAAAATACAAACCACACTGATCCACCTCTTGCTCTTTCTTCTACTCAAGCATATATTGTAAAAATCGTTAAAGCTAAACAAGTACACGATAATTGTGCAGCTTCCTCCCCTAAATCTCAAAGTGACAAAACTAAAACTGAACCAAGTAACGATTCTCAAATTCAAAAGCCCAAGGTTGTCATTAAAGACCTTGACAAAATTAGAGCATAAACTATTCATCACGTTCAAAAACATCAGATTTATGGATCACCCAAAAAAAAAAAAGGAAAAAACCCAAAAAAAAAGGAAAAAACAAAAATTATAGTTACTGAGCTAGGAGTCATATTTATGGATTAAGCGATGTTTTGTATATGGGCATATAAATATAATTTTCTAATAATCCCGCATTAGATTTCATATCAGAATCGAATAGATTATAGATGCATTACTCAACTTCCCATCTAGTCAAATTTAGCAAAAAAATCAGGAAATATAACAAAGAAATGATGAAAGAAGAGTATGCTAAACATTGTCACAGTAGAATAACCATAAAAGGTAACGAAATAAAGTAAAGAAATAGAAAAAATACCAAGAAAATCAAGAGATTTTATACAGTATCTACAGAACCAGAAAGCGATTTCCGATAATAAGAGAGGCAGAGGCAGTAAAACGCAAATGGGTTAAAAGGTGCAAGGGATAGACCTAAAAGCAAGTCTTTTTAAAATTTTCGGCACGTTAATGACGTTAATCGCTAGATTCGATGAACAATCAAGCAAAATCACCCAAATTCAAAGAAAATAATAATAATAATAATAAAACTGTAAAAGACAAACAATCATGTAGTGATCCATTGTTAATTATACAGGTTTTTGGTTTATGTGTTTTTGGGCAAATGTGAATAGTAACTAGTTTTCATTTTAGCAAAAAGACTTCAATAATTTTGAATCGTTGTGAAATCTAGTGTTCTAGGTGGCGATGGTGGTCGACTACAAAGGAAGAAGGTAGAGGGTCTTCTGCTTTCACGCACAGTAATGGAAAATGGGTTGTTTCGTTGTGTTTTTTTCAATTTTGCCGTGTTTTTACTGAAAATGCACAAAACATCATTTTAAACGTTTTGTGTTTTTAGTACATTTTTTTTTTTGTTTTCGAAAAGTCATTTTTGAAAATGGGAAAGAGAACATGTTTTTACGATTTTGAAAAATCGAAAATAGAAAACGGATTGAAAATAGCATAAAGAACAGCCCCTTAAATTTTAAACCCAGTGTACTACATTTCATATAATTTACTTTCATTAAATCTCGCTCTCTATTTTGAGTAAAGCATTTATATCATGATCTCAATTAAATCTTTTTTATAGTTTGGATTAGATTATTATGTAAAGGTATATCTATAATAAATGAAGATAAAGATTTTAAAGTAAAATCACATTTTTTAATGGTTATTTAATAGTATTAGATGTATCGAAAACTGTTTTAACAATGATATCATAGTTGTTTTGTATATTATTAATTTATTATTTCAGAAGTCTAACAATGAAATTAATTAAATGAATAGAAATTGGAAATTTTTTGAATCGCCACATATATGAACTCAAATCGTATACACTTTAACTTTCGGGTGAATGGTCATATTGTCAGTTGCCTTCGGTGCACAGTATAGGATAAAATTATTACGATACAACGGTTATTGTTGACAATATCCATATTATTTTTATTTTAAATTTTTTATTTTTGAATACTATCAAATAATGTTGAATATGCATTGTCAATTTCTCAACTCTCAAGTGTTGAAATTAAAAACACAACGGTTATTTTTGTTATTGTAAAAAATCATCAACCTACTTTACTTAATATATTTCCAATGTTAAAATAATCACCATAATATGTGGTGAACATAGCACAAACACAAAATTCTCTAGATGGGAAAGTTTTTTCTCATTCATTTCGTTGGACTATAGGAATATGATAAAATATGAACAAATATACTGTAATTTATCTCAAAGAAGATAAAAAGAATTAAGGAAACACTACATCTCAATCTATAATGATTTTGATTAGGCATTTAATTGTCATGATTTTTGAGAAAAAAATAATAATATATGAATTAGATAATTAAGGGTTTAACAAGGGTAAACTATTTATTTACAGTATTTCCAATAGACTTTATATTTTTAAAGATTATTTTCCCAACTAACTCTTTAAGGGTTGACTCTTTGAAATAGAGAGCATATTATGTTTAAAGTTCTTGGAGATGCTCTTAATCCTTAATCTTTTCCAAAAGTTATCTCCAGCCAATTTTTCCTCTCTCTCTCTAATTCTCAACTTGCGAGAAATTAGCAAAGTGAGGTATACCTGACTTTTGATGAATGATAAAATAGTCCATCTATTTAAACCCATTAAAAATAAAATAAATAATTTTGGTACACAAAATTATTATAGTTTATCAAACAAATTTTAAAATAAGAAAATATTATTTCTTCCTCCATGAATTCCACCACTAAGGCCCAACACTCATTACCATCCCTAGCGTGAACAACAAAGGGAGAAATCCCTCGATATTTTGCAAATACTGAAATAAAAAATGGTATTCATGAAAATCAAATTCGAAATGGCCTAGATTGGGTGTGATGTGAAAAGATTGATGTATTTGTTTTAATTTTTCTTTTATATTGCTTTTAGTCTTTGGATTAAGAGTAATGTTATTTGTATATAATGATAACACTGAAAAGAGAAGAAGAGAAAAAAGATGGAAAGAAAAGAAATTCAATTATCATAATCATTCTCACTCTTTTATGCTGTCATTATGTATAAATGACATTACTCTTGGACTAATTGCCTTTTTAAAAGATGGACTCGGCATCTAAAATGGATGGAAGTAGTGAAAAAATCCTTAATATGCCAATTTAAAAAAAAAAAGAATAGGGACAAAAACTAGAAAAAAATTAGTTATGAACAAAATTGCAACTTTTAAAAAAGAACAGAACTAATATATTCAATTTTCTTATAACAATCCAAAATTAAGGCCCATTTTGACAACCTTTAAAAATTTATAACCCGTTTGGCTCCCATTCTCATCCCATTTTTTCAAAAGATTTCAAGCATTTGTGGACCCCAGTGTTTATAAATATGTTAACAAGTCAACACATGACCCAAAAAATGAAGATACATTGACACCAACAGATGAACTACAGCCATCAAATGCGTTGAAAATGGTAACGCATTTTTCGAACACCAACACACGAAGCAACAATATAAAAAGAAGTGCACATAAACTTCGATCAATATAGCCCCCGTTGTACGACTACTAATGTAGTACTTATACCATATAATCATGTAGTTGTTGCCACGAACATGTCCTCTTCGTCGATTGCATCTAGCTCACGCGACAGTTTCATCCTGTTCATCGAGAAGGTCAATTTCAACTTCATCATCATTCACTTCTTCGACTATTCGAAAACCCTCATCCGGCCGACCGTTTCTCATCAGGAAGTTATATATTCCTATTGAAGCCACAACCACATTAATTTGCACTCTCATACTGTAAGCTGACATTCAATCTAGAATCTTTAATCTTTGTTTCCAAACACTGAACGATCGCTCAATAATGTTATGACACGACGAGTAATGAAAATTAAACCGCCCGTGTGCATTACGAAATCGACGACGTTGTCCACCAGCAGAGTTCCCAAACTCTTAGAAATGATATATTATATCAGACTCTTTAAGGGAGCCATATGCTAAGGCCTATATGCGAACTCGAGTAAAAAAGGTAATATTTCCCATTCGCGGGTTGTGGAAAATTGATTTTCGGACTATGTACAGCTCGGGCCAATATGCGACTATCGTGCATATTCCCTGTTGTTCCTGGAAATACGAACGTAAAACAGGATGACGTCGTAGGTTGTAGAAGGTTCTATGTTGGAATACTCTTTCTTCCAATGAAATTCTCTCTTCTGTGACGCGGCAACACAGCTCCGATGTGGGTACCGTCAATTACCAATGCAATACTGTAATTACACGAATAAATAAAACCATTCTCGGGTTCAAAATATTCCTCAATTTCGCAGGACAACAAAAAATTTTAATATGGAATACGTGAAGCAAACCTGAAATAGGAGATAACGCTTCGGATTTGAGCAATGGTGGGCTGCATCTTTGTTGTACAATGGATCTGGTTTTATCATGGTTGTCGCGAACATTAAACATATATACATCATCGTCTTAAAATAGTGTGATATGGTCTGCAACGAGTAACTGAACCGAGTTTACACTTGTCGATATCATTTTTTGTGCGAAAGTATACACAAGAACATTTCCACTTGTTTCGTACACGTCAATATTCGTGCTGCTTAAAATGCCATACTCATCACGAAGAATGTGCATAAAGTGCATAAACATGCGCAAATACATCCTAAATTCCTGGAAACAAGTTTGCGGATAGACATGCAAATCTTGTAGCATGAAAATGTGGCCACACCGCTTAGTCGAGAATAAATATCGACGAGTACTTGTAAACAATATGCTCGGCAACTCGTGAATATTCGAGTGATGTGGTAATGTCCTCCTTTAACTGTTGTATCATGTATTCTTCAGAACTCCATTCGTCGTCAGACATCAACTCAATGTTGCAATCTGTTTCCAAACATAAGTACCCCATTGAGTCGTCGGACATCTCTTTTGATTACGTTGACATGAAGTAGCGACGAATCTAATGACGTGGATGTCAACAACAAATTTGATGCTTAGAAACAATATGTAACGTGGGAGAGTGTTTGCAGATTTTTTACAATTCGATCTTGTCAACAATCTTACAACATGGCCATGTGTTTGCATTTGTTATTTATAGAATGCAAGTGATATTAATGATGGCCCTTTTGAAAAGAAAGTTTGAACATTAAATGAAAACACAATCAAGTTGCAGGGAATATATTCCCTGCCAATTAAAATGTTGTTTTCCATTTGTTCACAACAATTACATGAGCAAAGGAATATGACAATAGTAAAAATACAAATCATAACCATGAAAATAGGCTAGTTTCACATGTGCCACAAAAAATTTCTCGCAGGAGAATTCAGATACAGCTCTAGTATACCGGTAATATAAATAAAAGAGAGAGAAAACTGCTGATCACAGTACCCTAATACTGTACAAATCACCCCTTTCGCTAAAGCGATATATTGTCTCGCTTGAAGCAGACTCCACAAACTTGAAGCGCAGAAATGGTGTCTTGGCAGTACAATATGAATTGTGATTATCTTTGTCGCGAAAGAACCACAGGGCGAACAGGTGAAGCACATCACCCTCTTTCACATACATAAATGATAGAAGTTTGTCAACGTACTCGACGACCGGCATTCCTCAATTACGATATGATCTCGCAATTGAGGCAAGATTGTTTTAACACTAACCATCTGCTCAAGTGATGCAAAAACATCTCGCGCACTGTACCTTTTTCTCTTTTATTTATCTCTCCGTTGTTTGCCTTTTCGTTTATCACCACTTCGTTTCCTGGATATATTCATGGAAGAGTTTCCTCTTTCTTTGCTTGGACTTCCACTATAATCGGTTCCCTTCACGTTGATGGGCAACTTATCACCTCCGTCCTATTTGTCACTGTCTGTACTCAGGTTGAAACCACTATATGATAGCTTTGTTGGGGACAACACGTACTTCGTCGCGTCGTCGTACAATTTTCCATACGTGTTGTAAATCTCGTTGTAGTCTAACGCTTGTACTTCATATATTTCGGGTTATCTTGAATGCACAAAAAAGACAGTAAATGAACTTTGATGCAAAAATAAATAAATAAATTATGTGCATGACTGCATGAACGTCAAAACATGACGGAAACCTCAATCGAATTCAATTAACAGCAAAGAACTCATACATAAATTGGCAGCAAAAACATCTTTCTATTAATCTAAATCATGTTATGATGCTAGTATTTGCACTTATTTGTAGATGAATATATTTGTAAAATTAATGGAATTTTTTTTATCTTGTACTCAATTTTTCTTCATACTAACTTCCTATAACCTTTAAGTTTACAACAGGAGTAGGTTAATTGTCATCAAGACCTCATCCACGAGAAGACAAGAATCACAAAATTAATTGATATAGAAATATCATCTATTGTGTGTATATACCACCATAGCAACAGCACGTTAGTATGTTGAAATTAAAATCAAACACAAAATTTAGAAGTATTTGTCATAAGCTAATAATCCCGAATCACACTCAAGGAATACCAGCCCAAAAACTCAAGTAGAAAAAACATCACAACCAGTTATCTTCTCTGGGAAAATGTAGAGGTTTGCGAAAACCCTCTGAAAAGCAAAAAACTTTATCGTAAATGAAGAAAATCCCAAAGTTTCTTGCTTATGAGTAATATATAAAACCACAATGGTTAAATTAAATTAATTTTCTTGTTTGAAATTTTCACTCCTAGTAAACCATTCATGAAAAGAAGGTCAAATAAGAAGAAAAGAAATAAGCTTGAGACTAAGAAACAAGTTACTACAGTGACAGCATCGGCAATTCAACGATAGTTCAGGAGCGAGTAAATCGTTTCAAATGTGATTGGTGAGCACATGCATACATTTAACTGGTTTTAATTCAAAATTATATTATCGATGTGCAGTTGTGGACTGAAAGTAGAGTTGTAACGCTTTCTCAAAACTGAACTCGAAAAATCCAGTACCTTGATTTTTGCTTCCCAAAATGCTCAGGGGCGACGATTGTATTGGTCCTTGAGAGGTACTCAATTCTTGTGCATTGCAACAGTTCAAATAGGAGTTCTTCATTTGCGATATAGTCCAGTTTTTTCCAAATGACTTGTTAAACATTTTTGCGATACTTTATCATCCTTTTGTGGAGAAGCATTTGTCTTGTCGGCGGCCTTTGACAATTACAGTTTTGCAAGTGGCAATGACTACCTTGCACTCCGACGAGTTCCATTTCCCAGACTTTCGCACCGTTGGTTGTGGATCTTGAGGGTTGGATGGCGCAAAGTGCATCAGATCTGTGCCACCATTGGTGTTATGTTGCAGGGAAAATGTATGAGAAGGAGTTCGGTGAAAATTGAACAAACGAAGAACCTGAATTAGTCGCACACGGATGAAGGGATGGGGAAAAATTCTGAGACTACTCTCAATCTTGCGACATTTGAAGAAATGTAAAGACACATGTCAAATGCAAAAAATGTTGGCAACTTTCACAATGAATAGATTTTACACTTAGGGAATAGGAGAAAAATATGACTGCATTTGCAAATAGCGATGTAATGTTGGCCCAAAACAAGAAGAGTAAAGAAAGTTTTACCAGGTGTTCGAGGAATAGTTCTACTGTGGTCCGTAATTTTCCATTCTATCCGATGAACGTGTGGTGCAAGACTATCGATTTAAAGGAGGGGAAAAGCCCGGCGTCGAATGGATGATGGGAGAGGACTTGGAGTGACGTGTTCGCCGGATGGCTAATTGAAAACCCAAGGATTGTGGAAGAGCTAATTTCCCGTCGGTAAAACACCCTACGATGAAACTAGAGTGGTAGGACACAACGTCCATTTCCATGTGAAGAGATCCGATTGCAAGTTCCTCAAACGGTATGGTCTTGTTGTTAGGTGAGATTATTGGTAGGCTGAAATGGTGATGGCATAACTGACATTTGTAATTACAAAATGGGGGCAAAATGGGGACACTTGTCTCAGTGGCATTTTGCCGATTTCTATCTCTTAAGAGTATTTCTAACTGCTTGTCCCGTGTTGTCATGTTAATATTGCAGAGAAATGAGATTTGGTCGTTTTCATATTTTTTAACCACACATTCTTTAAAAATACTATTCAACACTCTTTAATTTTAGAAATAATGAATGTCAAACAAGGCCAAAATGCAACCCTAGTTAATGGGTCCCATTGGATTTCTTACTGCACAACAATGAGGTACCACTATTCTAGTTTTCTAGACATTTGGTGTGGCTACTATGCAAATGGAGGCGGTGGAAAATTCAACGAATGTTACTGAGCTTATATATTTATTTTATATTGGTCATCTCACTTTAATTAATTACACTTTGATAACTTGATTTATTTTTATATTTTAATTTAACCATTTCAACTTTACACAAGACCATACTAATAGAGTAATTCCACGTCGCCAATGGGGTATGTGACGACTTCGCACCTTTTCTAGTTTAAATTAAAAACGCTTGCCAATTCTACATTTTTATTGTTGTATCAAATGCACAAGAGGCATAAGTGTAAGAAGATCCACTTTGTTAGAAATTTGGATTGAAATCAACCTATTTTGCTTCGGATTGATTCATAGGTTGATCGGTAGGTTATGTTGGGTTGAAATTTTTAGCCAAACAATCATGATGATTGGTTCAACTCAGCTTTTATTAAAAAATTATACTATCATAATAATTTTTAGTTGTCGCTGATTATTTAAATTTCAAAAATAACTTAAATGATGTAATTTGCAAATATATGAATGAGAAAAGTAAGTTTTTCATTTTAAATTATAAATTATAAATTGACTTGTTTGCCCAACAAGCTTGATTAACCTGCATTTTGTCGTGTTCGGAACCTAGTTTGGTCCACAATTTTAAGAGCTCGTTTGTTCCACATTTTTTCAACAAAAATGCATTTTAAGCATCACATCATGGGTCCTACCTTAGAGTGTTGAAGTCAAAAATTGTAGGCTGATTTGACGGAAAAAATGTATTATTTTACAAAATAATGTGCACCGAACGAGGGCTAAAGATGCTTTGGATTAGGTTTTGTTAGACCATATTGTTAGATGAGTTGATTAAGGCCTAGACTCTAAAGGTCTAAGTTGAGCCTATATGGATGCGGGTCAGTTTAGCTAGTCACTTTATTTTAACTCTCCTAATTTTTGTAATCCTCATCCATTTTGTTTAGCATGTAAATTGATTTTTGGAAAATTACTTCTTTTCAACATTCATCTTTAACTATATATTTTAAGTCCTTGTTTGAGCCACATTATTTTCATAAGAATGTATTTTTGAATAGTGTATTGATGAAAAATGTGTGGTTAAAAAAATAAGGAAAAGTTTTGAATTGACGTGTAATATTATTTTATTGAAAAATGTGTGGTTGAAATGATATCAAATTATTGTTTGAGAATATATTTTTTTTTCAAAGAATGTGGCTCAAATAGAGCTTAAAAATAAATAAATTATTTTCCACATTTTTCCATAAGTTTTTTTAACTATAGATTCTTAAAATAAAACAATGTTCCGTATAAAAAAATCAACTTCGCACGAAAACTTATTATCAAATAAGGCCAAGTCATTCCTTGTTAGTCACACGAGACTTGCTATAGTTTTGATACAATAACACGTGCTCTTGTCAAATTGAAATATGAAGTTGAACGATCAAATTTAAACAAAGCCCCGTTTGATACCAATTTTTTTAAAATGCATTTTTGTCTCTCTTCTTTTCAACTACACATTCTTTAGTAAAATAATATTATACGTAAATAAAAAAAAATTTCTTATTTTTCAATAACACATTTTTCATCAATTTACTACTTTAAAATGCATTTTTACATAAAAAAATAGGTATCAAATGCCCTCTAAATATAAGTTGGATGACCAACGCGGAAAATTTCTATAAATTGGGCGACCTCCAAGGATTGGAACCTTATTTTTCCAAAGTATATTGCTTGAGTTAATAGTGTTGTACATTAAGCTTCTATTTGATGATCATTATTTTACAAAAATAAAGTTTTGAATAATGACTTTTTGGCTAATATGTGGTTAAATTGCAAGGAAAAATTTTGGATTTATATATATAATTTTTTTGTATGAATATGTGGTTGAAATTGTGTATGTGAAATAAAAAGTTCTAAAATAATAGTTGTCAAACAAAGATTAAGATTAATAAGAGATAAGTCAAATGCAGAGGGCAAAAGTACTTAAGGGTACAACTGTGTAATGTAAGTTAGGGAAATAGCGATTACATCCCATTCCAACCTATTATTGCTCTTTTAAATTTTTTAAACTCCGTTTGGGCTTCACTTTAATTTTATACTATAAGTACATAATTTAGTTATATAATGATTTATGTACACAGATTGTAGTGAGATATGACTTGGAAACAGAGGCTACATCTAATTCCAGTCTATTATTGCTCTTTTAATTTCTTAAGTTCTCGTTTGGGCTCAATTTTAATTTTGTACATGTATACAATATATTTATATAATGACTTACATATATATGATATGGTGAAATATAATTATGTCATAATTTCTTCAATTAAATAAAAAAAATTCACTACCTTTTTCACATCTTAACTGTACGTAAACTATTATATAACTGTTTATTTACAAGTAATATTATTATTCAATTTTAATACATTTTTATCTTTTATCTTTTTAATCGCACATTTTTCAATAAAATAATTTTACACGTAAACTCAAAATATATATGTTTTAATCATACTTTTTTTTTTAAAAAAAAATCACTATTATAAAATATATTTTCCTCAAAAAGTATATTAAAATATATCCTAAATAGATACTAGTTCCTGTTTGGTATGAATTAAAATTCAGATTTCTAATTTAAATCAAGGCCAAAATTAATTCTAATAATATATTTTACAAAAATCACAACTTTTCAAAACTGTTTATTTACAAGTAATATTATTATTCAATTTTAATACGTTTTTATTTTTTTAATTGCACATTTTTTAATAAAATAATTTTAAGCGTAAACTCAAAATATATATGTTTTAATCATACACTTAAAAAAAAACACTATTATAAAATATATTTTCCTCAAAAACATATTAAAATATATACCAAATAGAGACTGGTTCCTGTTTGGTATGAATTGAAATTCAGATTTCTAATTTAAATCAAAGTCAAAAATAATTTTAATCATATATTTTACAAAAATCACAACTATTCAACTATATATTTATTATTTTTTTTATAAAAAAAATCTACTAAAATCTGGTTTAATAGAAGCTAAATACATATAAAAAAAAAGCCACAATGCTAACAAAAATTAGAATGATTGGATTATGCTATACATACATTAATTTATTCGAAGTCAGTCCTTATGTGAGGAGGGTGAACACCGTTATAAATAACTTCTATTAAAAAAGCTCATCAAGTTGCTACTATTGATGGAACAGTAAATGAATCCCAAATTACTGTACAAGAAAGAAGAAAATGACGTCATTTTTATCTATATATTTTTCCTACTTCTCACTGTTGAAATTCTTTTTTTCATTCTTTCTTTATCTTCTTTAGCTAATGTCCATCCTGATCTTTGCTCCTTATTTTCGACGATCATACTAAGCAACCATAATCCTTATTTTCAAGTATAATAATTTCTATTGATTGATTTACGCAGTTGAAGAGGTGTATGAATTTAAATATCTCTTTCTACTCATCTTTCTTCTCGAAAAAAAATTTGCTGGTTGTAATGGTTAGTAGTGTTTTCTTCGTATTTTTTATGAAATTGATTTAGATTTTGTTTCAGGTTGTATAAAAAAACGCATATTTTCCTTTCCACCTTCTTGTTTAGGTTGTATAATTAATTATTTTCCTAGAAAGTATTTTCTGATCTTAGTTGGGTAAATTGACGTTAATTTGGTAAATCCATTTTTGTTGGAATACCGAGAAAGTATTCCTTCAGTATAATCTTTGATGTTAATTTGGTGAATTCATTTTTATTAGAATATCGAACATTTATTTTTATTAATTTTATTGTTGATGCTTAAAAAAAAAAAATTTGCTCCACGCTATGCAGAGTAACGCTGCATTTCGTGGGAGCAAATTGTGGAGTTGTTCCACAAAGTGCGAAGTTACTCCGCACAAAAGTGCGGAGCAACTTCGCAGAGCAACTCTGCACTGTGCGGAGAGATCAATTTTCTCCGCACAGAGCAAATACCTTGCGGAGAGATCAACTCTTTTTACACAGTGCGGAGACTTTTTCCAAACTCTCCAAATAGTTTACACTAAACCCTTCAGAGAGTTTGGAGATTTTTTTTTTGTTTATTGTTCATCTTTTTCTATTAGGTTTTTTATTTTTTCATATTACCATATTTTTTGACCAATGTCGAGTTATCTCCAAACTCTACGGAGTTAGATTTTTTTTCCACGTTTCTCTTTCTTTTTATTCTCTTTGGTTTTCTTAAATTTAAACTATTTGATTTTTTATTTTTTTAGTTTACTTTTGATATATAATATATATGTAAACATTCCTACATAAGAAATAAATAAAATAGTTTAACAAAAAAAAAAAAAAATCTTTTCGCACTGTGCGGAGAAATCAATTGATCTCTCTGAACCGTGTAGAGAGATCAACTCTTTCCGCACAGTGCCTATGGAGAAACTCTACGCTCTTGGTTTTTTTTTTTTTCGTTTTATCTATTTGGTTTTTATTTATTTTTAGATTACCATAGTTTTTCACTAATGTCGAGGTATCTTCAAACTCTTCGGATGCTCCGCACGCACTGAGCTACGATTTTTTCCCATTTTTATTTCTTTTTTACTCTCTTTGGTTTTCTTAAATTCAAACTATTTGATTTTTTATTTTTTTTAGTTTACCTTTGATATATAATATATATGTATACATTCCTACATAATAAACAAACAAGAAAATAGTATAACAAAAAAAATAAAAAAATCTCTTTGTATGGTTCGAAGAGATCAATTGATCTCTCTGCATAGTGCAGAGTTGTCCGTAACTCCGCACACTTTGTGCAGAGTGTTCGAAGTAACTCCGCACTTTGCTTCCACGAAATGCGGAGTTACTCCGCACAGTGCGGAGCAATGTTTTTTGTTTTTTTTAAGCGTCCATAATAAAATTAGCAAAATTAAATGTTCGGTATTTCAACAAAAATGAATTCAACAAATTAACATCAAAGATCACATTAAAGCAATACTTTTCTCGATATTCCAACAAAAATGCGGAGTGTGCGGAGAGATCAAGTAATCTCTCTGAACTAGGCGGAGAGATTTCTCCACCTCTCTCTGCATAGTGCGGAGAGTTTGGAGAAACTTTTTTTTTGTTTATTCTTAATTTTTTATCTATTTGGTTTTTTATATTTTCATATTATCATACTTTTCACCAATTTCGAATTATCTCCAAACTCTGTAGAGAGTTTGGATAGCTCTATGGAAAAACTCTCCAGAGAGTATAGAGAAACTTTTTTATTTTTTGGTTTATTCTTCATTTTTTTCTATTTGGTTTTTTATTTTTTCATATTACAATACTTCTCACCAATTTCAAATTATTTCCAAACTTTCCAGAACTAGATTTTTTTTCCATATTTCTCTTTCATTATGTTCTCTTTGATTTTCTTAAATTTAAAGTATTTTATTTTTTATTTTTTTAGTTTACCTTTGATAAGAAAAAAAAAAACTTGACCAAAAAAATTCTCTACACTGTGGGAAGAAATCAATTGATCTCTCCGAACTGTGCGGATAGAGTGCGGAAAGTTTGGAGAGAAACTCTCTAGAGAGTTTGGAGGTGTTTTTGCAAATTCTCTGAAGAAACTCAACAAATATAGTTTAACTTTCTTCAATAATTTCCAAATCTACTAGAGAAGTTAATGTAGACATTTAATTTTTGTGGATTCTCATAATTAAATTTCAATAAAAGAGGGCTAATAAATTTAATATATATATATATATATATATATATATATATAAATTAGATATATATATATATATATATATATATATATATAAATTAGCAATTTCACAATCACCTATTTTTTTTAAATTTTATAAAATACAATTATAAAAAAGAAAATAATATTGAATTACAAAAATCAATATCTGTCAAACACTGTATCTAGAGAGAATGTGCAAATACGGTATGCTATAAATACGATTTGTTGCATATACGATAAGCTGCAAATACGATATGCGTAAATATGGTATGTTGCATATACGATATGTATAAAAATCAATATCTGTCAAATACGGTATCTAAAAAAAATATGTGCAAATACGATATGCTGTAAATACGGTATGCTGTAAACACGGTATGATGCAAATACGGTATGCTGTAAATATGGTATGCTGTAAATACGGTAAACTGTAAACACGATATGTTGCATATACGGTATGTGAAGTGCATATACGGTATGAATGAATCTGATTTCGTCAATTACAATAAATTTCAATATCGTATATGTCGTCTACCGTATTTGCAGCTTACCGTATATGCAGGAAATTTACTGTATTTGTAGCTTACCGTATATATTACCTACCGTATTTGCAGCTTACCGTATATACCACTTTTTGTACTTACAAATATCGAGAATGCAGTACATCATACATTCACTTACCAAACCGAATGTCAGAAAAAAATTTCAAATTTTTATTTTTTCAATATAAGCATAAAATAAATATTAAAATATATGATGAACAAAATATAAAACGCATATGAATATGCAAGTCAATTCATTATTTTGTGCTCAATCTTTAATTTTTCAATCTTGAATTACACAAAATTTAGAAATATAATTTTCACATTCAACTCAATCATATCAAGACTATCAAAGAATACATACAAAGTAGTTTGTATAACATCGTATATTTTTTATTTAAGTATGAAATATATAAGTATATTTTTTCTAAATAACACAATACTGTTATAATTGTAAAAATAATTTATAATCATTTTCTTATATGATTGAAATATTTCTAGATATTACTTCAAAATTTTTTCAAAAAACTAAAATTCATACATTAATAAAAATACAATAAATATAAAATTTTTGCAACGTACGTAACAGTGATTAGTTAGTAACATATGACATATCCAAGGAAAGTTGAAATAAAATGAAAGAGGAGGAAAGTCAGAAAACTGACACGTAAGCCACAACACGGAATCGAAACCCGGACGTGACTGCAAGTAGCAAACCGGAATTGATAAACCGATGATACGTCCGGAATTATGGTAGCTTCCTCTTCTGGTTAGTTTGGTCAAACATTACAACCAGTGTGTGTTTGTATGTGTATGGACCCAATGCACGAAGAGAAAAAAAGAGAAATTTGACTCGCCGAAAGGTCTACGAAACCCTAGTTTTCTACATCCTTAGGTACTCCGCAATTCGTTCTCTATCTGTGTTAATCTATGCATAACCGTGAGGCCTATAATTATTTTTGTTTAATTATACTTGATTATGCAATTTTTTTTTATGTCGGCGTATGTGTGATTATATGTATTGATTTTGTTACGCGCTTAGTTATTTTAATGTTGATGTGAGTGGTCAGGGTTTTCGATGGCTAATATTTTTATTTTATTTTATGAGCAGATCGATTGTTAATTGGAGAGGTGCATGGTCCGTGTTGATTGAAACCTTTTGCCCCCTTTTTTTGTGTAATTGAGGTGTGCTGCAGAGTGACTGAAGGAGGGTAAAAAGATGGATTTAGTGACGAGTTGCAAGGTGAAATTTACCTTTATTTCAGGATTTTTTGAATCGTTTTTTGTGCAAATGATTTCTTCCATGTGCTGATGAAATCTGGTGTTTTAGTTGAATTTTCATTTCACTGCACAGTTGGGCAACTCTGTTGGCAATGTTTGTTAGCTTTTGATAATCTCGTTGAATGTGACGAGCTATGTTCTTTTGAGAACTGTTAAATTTGAATTAAGTGGGAATGAGCTTTGTCTAACGTGTTATGATATGGTTTTTGTTATTGCGCCAAATACACAAGGTTTTAACCCGATATGGTTACTTCATTTGAGAAACTAGCATCACTAATTGTTTTGTGCATGATATTATGATTAGGCCATTCTGCGATGACGTGGTTTACTAATATGGCAAGATTGTTTTGCTTGAAATATCGTCTTCGCTAGTAACCCAAACAGGCAAAGTTTAATCGCTATTTTTTATTGGGAACTACGCTCCACTAGATCTTGATGGATAAAGAAGTTCTTTATAGGTTTGCCTGCAGTATCCCCTTGTCAGCCAGCATTAAATTAGATTCGATCAAGGATCTTTTCTATGATCTGTGCAGCTATTGTAGGCCTACGATAGCACTGGAAAGATAGTTACTCCAATTAACTTGTTGGCTTTCATGATTGAGAAATTAATCTCTAATAAAGAGGTAGTCTCAAAGATTCTCTATTTATCAACTTTCGAGTTGAACTCGTTTGTTTTAGCCACACTTTCTGGCATCTCAATGTGTTAATGTGGAGACAGAAAACTTTTGATCACAGTTCCTTTGATGGCAAACTCCGAGATATGGTAAAATATATGGTAAGTATAATAGTTTTGGACATTTCTAAAAATCCGGCAAAGATGATGTAATTGTAATCTGATAGTAAATAAATTTGGGCCCTTGGATATGGTAAGCTATGTTTCTCGAACACTTCGACTAGGATGTCGTGCATATTGACTCTCCTCGGACATTATTCCGTGGTCACTTATCTTTTTTTATCGAGAATATTATATATTTTTAACTCAAAATTATTATTAAATAATAAATAGTTACTCATATTTAAAAGATTTTAACCAAAAAAAAATAAAAAAATATTAAGTATAAGACTAAAGTAAAATTGCTTAAATAAAGAATTTAATCAACGTGTTGGTTACGTATCGTATCATTACTTTATTGAAAAATCACGTGTAGGATGTGTTGGTGTGTCAGATACACGTGTCCGTGTTGGTGCATTATAGATGGTAAGAAGTAAAGTTCTATTGCTTTTAAATTAGTTATTTCTTTGTACTTTTATTGTTGTATGGCCTTTTTACTTCAAGAATATGTTTATTGAAAAATGAAATTGGTCTCATGCCTAAGCCACAAACTGCGGAGAGTGGAGTTATCTTTTCCTATAGGTGTATGCTTTAATGGAATGCTTGTGTGTTTTGCGAAGTTTGCTTTCCTTTTAGTTGCTTCTCCCTAGGGTGAAGCTGATTCCCAAGCCTTCCCCTCAAAGAACTCTGAGACAGTGCTAAGATATTAGGCATCAGAATCAGTTCGCCTTTTTGTTAACTTTTAGTTTTTACATCTTATATATTCTCCAAAAGAATGAATACTAAGTAAATTGATTGTTTGACTTGGCACGTCCTTTCTTGCCTTCTTTTTTTTTTAATTATTATTTTTTTGTCACATGTGGCTTGTATATAATTGGTCTTATCATCGTTTGTTTTTACTGTACTAATTGTTTTGGGGAGATTGCTGTATATGCCAGATTTTGTATAATATTTACTTTCCTGAGATGGGTTATTGAATTATTTTATCCTCTCTGTCAGGACAAATTAGCATACTTTCGAATAAAGGAGCTCAAGGATGTCCTTACTCAGCTAGGACGTCCAAAGCAAGGAAAGAAGCAGGTTATTTTTAGAATTAATCCTGAAGCTAGTGAAGCTTTAGGCTAAAGAACTTGGCTCCCGTTCTTTTGTACCCTGCTTTCGCTTCATTTATTTCTGTTTAAAATTCAAGCAAAAATGAAAACTTTATATTGGGGGCTGGGGGGACAAATTAGTATACTTTCGAATAAAGGAGCTCAAGGATGTCCTTACTCAGCTAGGATCTTCAAAGCAAGGAAAGAAGCTGGTTATTTTTAGAATTAATCCTGAAGTTAGTGAAGATTTAGGCCAAAGGACTTATTTACCATTATTTTCTACCCTACTTTTGCTTCATTTATATCCGTTTAAAATACAATTAAAAGAAGGGAACTTTTTGTTGGGGGTTTGTGGGGGCCATGGGTGTCGGTAGTGAGAAGCTAAAGCACAATTAAATATTTATTTCAATTCTTATACTTTGGGTTCTGTTTTAAGCTTTGACCTTTCGTCAGAGGTTGCGTGGAGTGCACTTGATGCATCATTATAGATGAACCCCAAAGTGTCTGGTCTTCCCCAACTCATAGCACTTTTTCTAGCAACTTATCGTAAAACTGTTAGCTCTTGAAGATTGATTTTACTGGGAAATTTGGCTTTTAATTGGAGCTACCCAGTTTTTCCTCTAGTTTTAGTATTTTAGCCTACGAATGAATTTATGATTTATCACCTGTCTCACAAGATTTATATGGGGAAGGAGTACATATTTAGTAATTTATTACTAACCTCTTGTTCTACTATCTTTTTAGCTCTTGGACTATTTATGTAAAAGAAAAGGTATTCTTTAAATAATAGTCTTTTTAACATTGTGTAGGACCTTGTTGATCGGATATTAGCCATTCTCTCCGATGATCGAGGTAAATATTTATGTCCATCCTTTATAAATTATAGCCTCTGATGAATGACCATCTCTTTCACAAAAACGTGGATGTTATGTTTTTTGTAAATCTAATATAGGTCTAGAAATATATATGTCAGTGGCGATGATACTAATTTCTACTCTTATCCATATACCTCTGAATTCTGCAAAATGTAATAGAAAATCTGTAGACACGATTGATATTATTCTTCTAGTGCAGTGCTTTGCAGTTTCACCTCAAGGTTATTTGAAACATTGCATGCATGATTCTCATCTTATGTTATATCTTTTATCTTTACATAGGCTGCACAGCCATCCCTTGTAGCTCGTCAAATATTTGCCGATGCCTTAGAAAGCCTGTTTTCTTTGGACAATGTCACTTCATTCGCCCTCTAGTCATTTCTTCCTGTATGATCTTTGCATTTGAGTTTAGAATTTCGTCAACCTCAGCATTGTTTCAGTGCATAGGGAATCATATATCTAATTATTTTATTTTTCCAAGAAGGTCTATAAATATAAAAATAAAGATGATGCAGAATGGGAGAGAGGAGGAGACGAGAGTGAAGAAGAGAGAGAGAGTGGAGAAGAAAATTTGGGAGAGGAAGATTTCAATACACTTCAATAATCAGTAATCAACTAATGGTCTTTTCAATTAAAAAAATCTACTTATTCCAAGAAATCATTTAAAAAATAAATCACAATCTCCTCCCTAAAATAAATGTCTAATGAAGGTAAATATTCAACTAGATCTGCTTTAGAATATCGATCAAAGATTGTTATTAAGTAAAAAAGCAAAACAATTTTTTTTTTTTTTTAAATATTGATTAAAAAATATATATCTTACGTAAGTTCCTATATAAATAGAGAGGATAAGATGATGCGTGATTAGTGTTTTAATTAATGAGAAGGTCTAATGACTCTAATCTATTAGTCATTGCTGAGTTCATCCACGAAATTATGAATTCTTTACTTTTGTCCCTTAAGAAAATATATAAACTAAGGCAAACTGACTAAAAATCTAAAATTTAATGATCATAGGATTAAGATGTATGTCTATTGAATAATCTATTTATATTTTTATTATTAAATGGAAAAGCATAGGAAGATGTCACCAAAATGCATTTCATTGCCAACATGCGGGCAAGTAATGCCAATTTGTAAATTAGTTTCGTCGGAATGTCACAAACTTCTAAAAGGCATAAAAGGAGAGAATATTGACTTAGAATTCTCATCTGATCAGAAGAAATAGATATTTTTAACTGTTAGTGATTTAATAGTTATCTTCTGTCATCAATTACTTAACACTGCACAATAAAGTATGTGGGTGCACGGATGTTGGCGTAAGCTCACACATGTCTACGTAATGTGCATCTACATATGTATGTTATAGAGAAAAAGGAGAGCTCATATGGTAGAACAACAGGAATATATTTGATTTGCTTAGCATTGGCTAAAAATGAAAGGCAAGCTTATGTGTAGGGTCTAGAGCGAGACTCAGCATTTTTGGTTTTTGATTGGGAAGAGAACTACAAATTAAATTTAAGTGTTATATATAGTCCTTGTTTGTTACTTTGTTTCCCATTTTTTCCCACCGTTATCCATCACATCAAGCCACCAAATTTGAATTTTTATCTCTTGTGTGGGTTCGTAACAACTATATTTTTCATTCTTATTCTTGCCAAAATGGGAAACAAATAGGGCCATAATTGAATAGCAACTAGGAAAAAAGACACACTTAACTAAGAACTTAAAAAAACTTAAAATTTTTTCTTCATGATTTACCCATAGCCCAAATCTCTAAATCCAAAGAATTGAAAGAACTGCTGTCATGTTTAGTAGTAAAGAGAAGTTTGAAATATAACTATCTTAGAAGTTTCCTAAATTGACCTTTCATGTTGCCCAGTTGGCCGAAAGGGAGGGAGTAAAATGCATACAGTTTATTTAATTGGTAATTGAAGGGGAAAAATGTAACAAATAATAAGTTAACAATTGAAGAAATATGTTCTACTTAACAAATAGATGATGCAAATTTTAATTTCTCTTGTCATGTGGTACTTTTATTATTTTCAATTTAATTTTTAAAATTTGATCCTTAACAAATAGAACTTTTGTTTTGATGCACTTGGTTGCTTGTCAGAATGTTATTCCCAGTATCTTGATGATACAATTAGGAGTCAGATCAATTTTTATGACAAATTTAAATGTTAAGGTCATCCGTAATTAACATTGCTATACAAATAAGTTAATAGCGAACCATACTTGCAAAGAACAACTAGAGGATACACATTGATTAATGCTGTCAAACAACCTATTTTTGTGCCAACATGTTACATATTACTGTGAAGTTATCTGGGATATGGTGGAAAAGCCACAAAAATTATGTAATAGAATAAATGTCAAAGATGCCTGTGAAAACAATTCAAAGAATGATTCTAGCACGAAAAAGCTGAAAAATAATCACTTGAGAGCCGTCAACTTGAAGTTGGAGCAGACTAGAAGTGATGGTGAAGCAATCTTGAGAGGATAATATCAGGGTATTGTTGGCTCAAGTACCAAGGGCTGAGAGAGAGCCCAAGATTAACTGAAATTTAGAAATGAAAATACGGATCGAGTGATAATTGACAGTGGACAGCAGCAGGCATTTACTCAACGGATGGGGTTCTTTAATTGGATTTTGACAATCAAGGGAAAGATTATGAGATAATTATTAGTATAATGGAAATGTGGTATTCAATGGATTATTTTTTAATGGATTTCTGATGATGGGCGTACGGTTATGATTTATGGTAGGTGAACTATTAGGGATGAAAGGTAAAAAAGGCTACAGAGATAAGACTGGCAAGTTAGGGTTAATAACGATGAACTATTAAATTGAAAATTATGTGAATTAATGCTGTTGTGCTGTGAAAGGAAGTAAAAGAGGCTGTCCGATGTAGCAGCCATACGTATTACAGTGAATGGAAGTAAAAGAGGCTGTCCGACATAGCATCCATACTTATTAGGGTCCAATTGACCCTTCCTTGAATATGCACATGTGATTGTTACTTTACTTGTATATATTAGATTCTCCTTGTCTTCTCTCTAGCTTTGCTAGAGCAGTTATTGAGAATAAAAGGTTCAACTGAAGGATGCATTATTAGTGCATGCTTATTTATCTCTATCTATGAAGCAAAGTTTAGGTATCATATCTATAGTTTTCATTTTTCGAAGTGCATTTCATAACACATTTGAATACCTATTTCACTTCCAAATGGGTGAAACTGAAGGATGACACACTTGCCATTGTGGTTGGTCCTACTTCAAGCCAACACTAAACTCTCGGTTTTGATTTGCTAAGCATTTTGGTTTCCAATATCCTTGTTTTTATGAGAATGGCAATGTCATGAGAGCATAACCTTCTATAAACTCATTTTCTTTGTTGGGTTATGTATATATTTTTAATGCTGCTGATAGTTTGTTAAAGATGTTACAGCGACTTATTGACAGAATAAATTGTCTACTCATGATCAATATTTGGGCACAACTATGTTTTCAAGTACAAAAGCAATTTCATATTGTTTTGTGCAGTTCCAGGAACATGGGACAAGAAAAATGCCGTTGGAAAGGAGGAAGTAGCAAAGTTGGTAGATGACACTTACAGGCGAGTCATTATATTGTTTGATTGCTCAAAAACTTGCACGGAGAGACTTACTAATGCAAAAATCTCGTTTCATTAAATCCTTTTGTTTTTACCTTTTACATTTTGTAGTTAAGTGGCATCACCTAGCTTTGTTTTTATTCTTACTACAGATGATCTGAGCATGTCCACTTGATTTTTCTTTAGAACGTAGCAATGAACATTTAATGTCATGTCTGCATTCAAATGCTACGCCTTTCCATTGTTAGCATCCAATTTTCCACTTCTGGATGTGTCATGCCCCATTATAGTCCATCTTGAAAACTCAAAACTATTTTTCGTTGCTTTTCATTTTATCCTCACCTAAAAGATCGGAACAAAAAAGAAATCAGCTAGGTGGAGGGCTGCTGGAAGTAAAGCTTGATACTGTGGATAAACATAAATGGGATTTTCACAAAAAAAAAAAAGAAAGAAATAAAGAAATAAAGAAAAGAATATTGCTTCAGAGAAAGAGGGGGGGGGGGGTGTTCTTTTATCATTATTAGTTGATATCATTGACATTTATTTTTTGTTTATTTTTTCCAGAAAAATGCAGATATCTGGGGCAACTGATTTAGCATCTAAATCAGATAGCAGTAATGTAAAACTCAATGTAAAACTCAAAGAGGAAACTGAAGAACCTCACCAAATGGATAAAATTCGCTGCCTTTGTGGAAGCACACTACCAACTGGTCCAATGATAAAGGTACAAATGCTGTTAATCCTTTTGTGAACTCTGTATATTTCTCCCTCCTATCTAGGTATGGATATATGGTTCTCTGCCCCAGTATTCTGCTTATGAAAAAATGCCTTGAGTGTTAGGTTTCTCGGTGAGTTTGTCTGTTCATGTGCTCGCTCACTATTGTGGTGTGCATGTGTCTGTTGGTGGAGGCTTGTGGCTGTGTTTGCTGACATATGTGTCACTGGAGGTGTGGGGCAGCTCAAATACATGGAATGGGGTTGGGGAGCGTGTGTGTGAGATGGAAGTGTGGAGGGACTAGTGTGGCAGGTGGCTGCCAGTTTCCATATATAGGACCTTCAGGTGGTGGGGAGAGGTCATTGGGTATTGGATGGGGGAAGAGCCCTGCCACGGCTCACCAAGAGGCTACCTGTGGGGGAACTATATATTTGGTGCATCTAGTGAAATTGCAAAGTTGCTGGACTCCCGTGTGTTCAAAATGGGAAGGTAGGTCCGGGATACCTTGAGGAAGAGGATTTTTGTTCTGCTTCCTGGAGTTGGAATTCTTAGATTTGAGGTAGCCAAATTCAAGGAATATTGATTCCAACTTCTGATCCCCATTCCTCAAACTGGACATGTCCATCTGTCCGTTGTTATTAAGATTAAAAAATCCTAAAGATTGGTGGAAAGGATAGCTATATTCAGTGTTATCGTCGTACCCGTTGAAATAATAAATATTTTGAGTCTCCTTTTAACATCCTGATGTACAAAAATTTTCATCTAAACATGTTTTGGACCTGATGTGACGCTTTATGTTTTGACCATGTATTGGTGCAGTGTGAAGATCCAAGATGCAATGTGTGGCAGCATATAGCTTGTGTGGTGATCCCTGAGAAACCTGTGGAGGGTGTTCTACCAAATACCCCTGAAATTTTTTACTGTGAAATTTGTAGACTTAGTCGGGCAGATCCGTAAGTGAAACTTGATTTATTATTCTCCTTGTGCTTTGGATTATTTGTTAATAAAACTTCCACAATTTTTGTGGGTACTATATATTGGCAGGTTTTGTCTTTTTTAGGGGCTTATTGCTTAACTATATTGCATTCATATTTATCTGTCCACTTGTTATTTTAGATTTTCATGCTGGAGAAACTAATCTCTTTTACAAGTCTATAGTCGTATCTTCTAGTCCTTCCCACCTAATAAATAGATAAAATGAAAAAAATGATCCTAGTTTCTTAACATAAAAAATCTTTGTATTTGGTTTCCCTAGACTCATAAATAACTATGACGTCTACCTTCATGAATACATGCATATGGGTCTCAGCAGCACCAGGCAATGTTGATTCATGCAATGATATGTGGTTCTGCGTGTCCAGAAAAAGCAGATTATAAGCTTTGTGATCTTCTGCTTCATTTTGTCAACTAATTTCAAGGTTTCCAAAAATGATTGGTTTTCCGTAGTTCTCATTTTTTATTTCATGATGTGTTCTTTTAGTTAGCTGTTGAAATTGTTGGCTATTAACTGTATTTTTTCAAGTTTTCACAAATTTGAATCAAGAAAGTACATTGATGTGATGAGCTAATGATAACTCAAATAAAAAATGGTGAAAATGTCAAACTTCGTTGGTGGAGCTATGTCCACCCATTATGAATCTTGCTTAAACTAGCTCAAAAACTAGATAGTTGCTCCGTGATGCTTTATGCAGACATTTAAGTAACATTCTGACATGCTTAAAATTACTTGCTGGAGTCTTTAGAGAGAGAATTGGGATATTTCAATTGTAAATCACGAGTCTTGTTTATTTTAAATATGCAGCTTCTGGGTGACAGTGGCACATCCTTCATATCCTGTGAAGTTGACCATTCCCAGTATTCCTTCAGATGGGTGAGTAAACAATATATTCTGTAGTTATTGGCAATTTATACCTCTAAATCCGAAGAGCGTAGCTGTCATGGTATTCAAGCTATCTGAACCTGAAGTTCTTGTTTGGTCTTTGTATTCAAGCTCTATAAAACTTGTTCACATAAGCTGAACTGTTCAAGTGGTGATCATATAATATAGGATATATATATACGCTACAACAGTCGATCATACACCTGTTGGCTGTGAGTTTTCCTTTTTTTGGGTTTTCTGTGAACTGTATCTGCAATTGTGGAATACAACTTAAGTAGATGTTTGTTCGTGTCATTTCAGATATCATTTCCGTTTTGCTGTTAGAGGTCTGCCTATTCTTTTATCTAAATGGTCTAGTTGCCTAGGCTTACAATGCTGTTATTATTCTTTTGATTTGCAAATACTTGCCTCTAGGGGTATTATTGTTGCATGATTTAGACATCAGTTAAAGATCTAACTGAGAACTAAGATATGTAGGCCTAGAGGAAAAAATCAAAGAGCAACATTTGTAAATAAAATATTAAAACCTACATTTGAAGCATCACGAGAAAACTTTTAGTTTTTTTACAAAAATCCTATCCAAGTAAAACATCCAAGTATGCAAGTCCATAATGAAAACTGATTATCTCCTTTCCTCTCTGCTTCGCATTATTTATTTTGCACTAAGAACACTATCACAAATGCTGCTACTTGCATCCATTTACTTTTCAAAATCCTCTTAACTCTGCCTTTTGCCCAAGTATCCTTCTAACTGAGACAAGAAAGAGGTTCCAAGATGCATATAGAAAAGGAAAAACCATACTTGGAATATTTAGAGGAAATTGATCTAGATCAATTAAAGTTCAAGTCCCAAAAAAGCTGTGAAGAATTTTACAGCAGGAGAACAATGCTAGAGTTGAGGGCATCGGTGATTCAATTAAGGGGAGATACTTGGTAAGAGATTCAAGTTTTTCTTGGGGACGTTTCTTTCTTCCTGATTTTCTTCCATTTTTTTGGGTTTCTCTCAGTTTTTTATTGAACTGATTGACATCACTATGTCTAAATAGACACGTGATAAAAATAAATAAAAAAATAAATAAAAAATTCTACATTTATTTTAGTTTTAGTTCAGGTTTATTATAAAGTAATTGTAATTGAAAACTGCATTCAATTGACTCTAAAAAGGCATCTGTGAGCAACGATTAGATTGCTCTCCAAACCAGTTAAAGGTCAGTTGGTCTTTAAGTTGCTGAGCCTTTTTCAACCTGAAAAAGATGGTTTTTGCAGACATGATTGTATTTTTATCTCTGTCTGAACTGAATGACCCTGCCACCAGGGAGTCCATAGAAGTGTAGATGCCTGAAGAAAAAATGCACCTCAGAACTGGTGGTGTCTCATGTTGTTCGTTCGATAATGACTAGTAAGAGATTACAGGGAATTGTTCTGTCAGATCATGAGGTCCCAAAAATTATTGCGGTGTTCAAAGGAGACTTGACTGAAGATTTTGGCTGCTTCAAAGAATTCTTGACCCTGTGATTCTTGGTCTCAGTATTCTGGCAAAGATTCGTTGAGAAATATCTTCTTGAACTGCATGAAATTGTTAATAAATGGGTGGAATAATAATCATGATTCTGGTTGGAAGGAAATCAAAAGTAAAAGCCTGTTTGCAGGGGTGCAATTTTGTTAATATAGGATAGTACTTCTACATTGTTGTTAAAAATTCAAAGGAGAACTGATGAGGACAGTGACTAGGACAACATGGACAAGAAGGAATTATAGATTGAAATAAAAGCTCGGCATTAGAAGGCCTGGGAGTTTTGATAAATTATGATTGGAGACTAGGAGAGAGTGACAGGCTGGATAGGAAATTGCACTACTAAATGATATGGTTTGTACGTGCTTTGTTTCTTGCAGTTTTTTGGTATTATTTGTCTTATTGGAGAAAAAATAAAATAGTTTCTGTTTGATGACTATATCCATGGCTAAGGATAACAATTACTTAACTTGGAAAATGCAATTATTGATCTTTCCATTATTGCTGGTTTAGTATTTATCATGTTTTATTTCTAGGTAGGTTGTCCTAGATAATTTTTGTTGATGTGTGCACAGTATCACAAGTGCACGAGCACATCTATCTTCTTGCAAGCGTATGCATACATATTCCATCTTCTAATGTACACGTGTAAATGTTTTAGCTCAAATCCTGTTCAGAGCATAGAGAAAACATTTCAACTGACGAGAGCAGACAGGGACATGTTTTCGAAACAAGAATACGATGTTCAGGTATGTGAGAATGCTGCGAAATGATAAATATTTTGGTACATTACTGTTGGATTGTCATGGTTACCTGCGACCTAATGATTTGTGTGCTACCATGACTAGGCTTGGTGCATGCTTCTTAATGACAAGGTGCCATTTAGGATGCAGTGGCCACAGTATACAGACCTGCAGGTCAATGGTATGCTATAATCTGACATTGCTTCAATTAGGAAATGTTGGGCCTTTTGTGAGAAAATTGATTCTTTGCTCCTGTATCCTGTTCCTTCTGTATTCATATCTTATCTTTCTTCCTCCAAACTGATTGGAAAGAGAGTATATGATTCTACTGCAGTATACTGTTGCCTGCAGATTAGATTATGCTTTCTATGGTCAAACTAGGGTTTACACAATCTATGTAGACTCAATCTTGTATGCATAATGATTTTGTTTGGTAATATTGCTTAAAATGCACCTAACTGTACGTTGACCTCTTTTTATTTTTTATTTTATTTATTTATTTATTTTTTCCTTTCCTTGTAAGTAATATTTTTATTGCCTTTTGATAGGTGTACCAGTACGAGCAATAAACAGACCTGGCTCACAGCTTCTGGGAGCAAATGGTCGAGATGACGGTCCTATTGTGAGTTTTCCACCATCTCTTCTAACCCATTTGTTTTCACTGTTGATTTTTGAACATGGAAACACAATCTTCTTGTTTCTTGTGGTTGCTGTTGAAGATGTCTATTTTGTTTTCTAATATAATTCTCATACTTCATCTGACCACATGAGAGTTTGAGTATATCTTGGTTTGCTCATCAGTTATTCTAGTTTTGTTTCTTTACTTTCGTCATCTAATTATTTCTTTGTGGGAAGATATCATTTCGCTTACTTTTTGTAGTTGCATTCTCTCTGAACTTTGTTGGTTTGATCCTTTATGTTTTTCCTTAGTTCACATTTCGTTGTTTTGTCAGATAACACCATGCACCAGAGACGGCATTAATAAGATTTCATTAACAGGATGCGATGCTCGCATATTCTGTTTGGGAGTAAGAATTGTGAAACGGCGTACTCTTCACCAGGTAGATTCATCTTCCTGATCCTTGCAGTTCAAATTTTTTCTTGCCTTCTCCTTTGGATATTGGGTGACTGACCGTGTTATGGTTCAGAACAATGTAAAGGCTGGTAACTGTTCTCTGTTGAATCTTTATTTAATGTGCTTCAAGCATGTTTGACTGGTGAATGTTTCTTGGTATTTTCTAGGTTCTTCATTAGTTGTCGCATCTATTTCTTTCTCATATTAATAAGCGCTTGTGAGTTTACTTATGAGAGTAATTGTTTGACTGGTGTTAACGAGAATTTTTTTAAGAAGGCAGCTTTGTGTACTTCCAGTAAATATTACTAGACTAATAAATCATGCTTTGTTTCCAAAAAAAAATTATGATTGGTTGACATTTTAAGAAAGAAGCGAGTGGGGGAAGCAAGGGAGAATGAGTTACTTGAAAGACTGAGGTGGGTATTTTTATTGAGCTCTTCATGGCAATGGATATTGACTTGAAAGCCATGCTATCGCAACATTCTATGCACCGAGGATAGGCCAAATGATGTTTTACTCCTCTGTACACATGCATACATGTATCACCGTGCACGTGACATTTTTTAGTCCTGGAACAATGAATTTGCTTCTTAATAATGTACTACCATGATAAATCCACTGTAATGACGTCTCCAGGACAACGTGATATGTTAGTCCTGGAAGGATGTCTCATGAGTTTCCTCTAAATAATGTGGTGGTAAGATTATTTGGCCTAGTAATTATGTTCGTGGGAAGGAGCATGGGCCAAAAATAAGGTTGCTGAAAGTGTAATTTCAGTGGGACTATGCTTTGGATGAGGCATTGTCAGCATCAGATGGTGAAAGGGAAGCTGAAAGAGATACATTTTTGAAACTGATGATGACACTTTGACAAGGAGTGAGGAACATCAAGCTATCTGTGGTTTCATTTTATCAAGCCTGCCTTTGGCAGTCATCGGCACTGGGAGAATTTTACGATATTTAATGAACTTAGTGAAGAAGCAGCAAAAATGGGATTATGAGCTGCTTGAAAGGATAAGAATATGACATGATAAGAAAATAACCGTGAGAAGAAAATGGGTTTAGAATCAGACCAAGAACTCGAGAGACTTGATTGTTTGGCAATATATATAGTTGGCCAAAAATGACAAAGCTCTAACTTGAGGTAGATAGCAATCCTAAGAAGAAAAATCTGATCTGATGAAAGATGTAATAGGTCCTAGATGATCAAAGTGCAAAAATATAAAAATAAAAAACAATGATAAAATCTTACAAGAATCCTCCCCTGCCACACCCACCAATCACTGGGTCTTTGACTTTTCAGAAAATTATAGCCCTTTATGTCTGTTTATGCCAGAGCCGTTTCTCCGGTTTCTTCATTTACTTGCATGTTGTGCTTAAAGTATGTTGTATTATGCCAGGTACTGGTTTTAGTAATTTCGTTGTAATTTAAATGTTGTGTAAGGTATGGCATTTGTAAGCTGTTTTGATTTTGTACTTTATAGGGACTAATAAGAATACCTTTGTACCCCTTACCTAGGTTCTCAACATGATCCCCAAAGAGTCTGAAGGTGAGCGTTTTGAGGATGCACTTGCTCGCGTTCGTCGTGTTGTTGGTGGCGGGGCTGCCACAGAAAATGCTGATAGCGACAGTGATATTGAAGTTGTTGCTGATTTCATTCCTGTCAATCTTCGCTGTCCTGTAAGAAGTGTTAAATTTTTATATTCAAATAATCAGGCATTTTATGTCTCTAAACTATAATGTGAGATTAATTGTGGTGTCTGCATTTGATGCATCATACCCTCATTGTAGATGATTGGCTTCTCTAGAGTCATGAATTCATGATTAAAATAGTATCCAATGTGGTTGAATACAATCTCCATTAATGGCTAATAATCATAACTACTAATGCATTATTTTGCTCCAGATTTCCGGATTTTTAATTTGGAAGCAGAATGACATTTCTTTGTGCACTAGAATTTAGAAGCCTCATCAAAGATTAGGTTCTGGATCTGGTTTAGAGTCTATCTCAATAATAGTAGCAGCAACCTTGTTAATTCTCGAAAACTTTATTTTTGTCAAATATTTTGGTTTGCGCAAATGCCATTTCAAAGTCTTGCTTCTTACTAGTCTTAACACCTGAAAAAAGGGTTTGTTATTTCTTAGTTCCTTTAGGACTGCTCTGTTCCTAGGTTTTTCCAATTACTATCTGTTGCAACTGATTTGTATCTATATTCTTATGCTTGCATGATTCAGATGAGTGGTTTAAGAATGAAGATTGCTGGAAGATTTGAACCCTGTGTCCACATGGGCTGTTTTGATCTTGAAGTTTTTGTGGAAATGAACCAAAGGTCTAGGAAGGCAAGTAAATATGATGAAAGATTATATGTTTCAGCTTTCTTTCAAATAGTCTCTTTAAATGCAACTGATATACATGTATCACACAAAATTATCTTATGGTCAAATTAATTCATTTTTCAATTTCTCTACATGAATGCAGTGGCAATGTCCTATTTGTCTCAAGAATTATTCATTGGAGAAAATCATCATAGACCCTTATTTCAATCGAATTACATCCAAGGTATTGCTCATCATGTCTTATGGTGTCAAACTATTTCCCTACCCCACCCCCAGCAATATATGTATGCAAATATTGCTTTTATTGGTTATATTTTACAGATTAAGAATTGTGGGGAAGATGTGAATGAGATTGAGGTTAAGCCTGACGGCTCCTGGCGTGCGAAGACAGAAGGTGACCGTAGGGCTCTCGGGGAACTTGGGCTGTGGCACTTGCCTGATGGTAGTCTCTCTCCGTCTATGGAAGGAGAATCTAAACCCAAACCAGAATTTCCTAAACAGATTAAGCAGGAAGGTGGCTCTGATAGCCATGCTGGGTTGAAACTTGGAATGAAGAAAAACCAAAATGGTTGCTGGGAATTGAATAAAACTGATGATATATTGAAACTATCATCTGCGAATATATTACAGGAACAATTTTTAAACGACCATAATATAATTCCTATGAGCAGCAGCGCCACTGGCAGTGGTAGAGATGGTGAAGATGCTAGTGTCAACCAGGATGGTGCAGAAAACATTGATTTTGCCACAAACCACGGCATTGAGCTGGAGTCAATTTCCCTGAATATGGAACCAAGCTATGGATTTATTGAGCAGAATCCACCTGCACCACCTGAGGAAGTAATTGTCCTCAGCGATTCAGAAGAAGAAAATGAGCCTCTAATTTCTTCTGGAGCGATTTACAAGAGCAACCACATGGACAATGGTGGAACCACTTTTCCTGTTTCCCAGCATGGAATTCCTGGTTCTTATCTGGAAGATCCTGCTGCCTTTGATAATGGTATTGGTCTTTTCAATACTCATGATGATGATTTTGTTGGGATGCATATGTGGTCTTTGCCTTCTGGTAGTCAAGCAGCCCCTGGTTTTCAGTTATTTGGTTCAGATGCAGATGTAACAGATGCCTTGGTTGATGTGCAGCACGGTTCTATCAATTGTCCAACTTCGGTTAATGGCAACACATTGACTGCAGAGAATGCCATGGGATCTGCTGCACTTGTTCCTGAGTCTTCTGTAAAGCATACTAATGTAAATGACGGATTAGTTGATAATCCTTTGGCATTTAGTGGTAATGATCCTTCGCTTCAAATATTTCTTCCGACAAGGCCATCCGATGCATCAGCACAGGCTGACAGGAGAGATCTTCCAGACGTTTCAAATGGTATTCGTAGTGAGGATTGGATTTCTCTCAGGCTTGGGGGTGGCAGTGCAGGGGGGCATGGTGAGCCTGCAGCTTCAAATATTTTAAGCTCCAGGAATCAATTACAATCCAAGGATGGTGCCTTGGATTCATTGGCGGACACTGGTACATGATGCTATAAACTGTTCGTTCATAATATTAGCTTCTTCTTTTTTCTTAATTTCTTTTTGAAACCACTATAAATTTTGCCTACGTGGTACCGATGAGTAATTTTTATATCCACGTGGCTTCATAATTATTATTATTATTATTATTTTTAAATCTATGCAAAATGTGTAAAACCAGCCATATTGCTTTGACCAAGTGAGAAATGAAACCCCACAGCATCTTCCTAGAATTGGTGGTGCAACCCTTGGCTTTTCCTAAAAGATCTTTTACAACAATGTTTAAATTAAAAAATGTTCATAGATGTCATAAGACACTTATTGCAATCACTTTTTCTTTTTAATTTTTGTCGCAGCTTCTTTACTTCTTGGTATGAATGACAAGAAGTCCGGTAAGACAAGTAGGGAAAGATCTGATAGTCCTTTTTCATTTCCTCGCCAACGGCGTTCTGTAAGACCAAGATTATACCTTTCTATTGATTCAGACTCTGAGTAAGGTTGTTCGCGACCATATTGGAGGACATTACTCCATATAAAGAAGTTATAATACTAGATGCATCTCGTTTGAAGAGATTCTCCAGAAGGGTTTGAAAATTTGTTATTGCTACCTAGTTGATCTGTATTTGAACAACGAAGAAGCTGGCTTCAGTATCTGCTATGGCAAAAAGGTAATTATCAGATAGCACTACAGCACTCAGTGTGCTGCCACCTGGAACATTACTTTTGATTGGTGAGCAGTTTTAACTCTGTTTTATTTATCAGAGTTAGTTTTGCACAATTCCTTGTGTTTTTCGACTTCATTATCATGGATCTGCCCTTCCTAATAGGTTAGAGGGACATTCTTTTTCTTCTCTTTTCTTGAAGGACCTGCAGATATCTTTCTGGTTGATTGTACATTTGGAAGTTGTTTTTATTTTGGGAAAAAAAAAAAAAAAACTATGTATTACTTCCTAGATGTAGTTAGCAGGCTTTAGAAGAGGAAAAACATTCTGGTTTTACTCTCTATAATATGAGCGAATTGCCTGTAAATGTGTCAACTTCACATTCAGCGACTTACATAGCAACTTAAGTTATATACTATTTTGGAGTGATTATTTAACCATGCAATATTTGTATTTGATGATCCTATTTACAATTCATTTATGCTGCGGAAATCTGAATTGGGGTTTGGTAGGGAAAGGTTTTGTATTTCTTGGTCGTGATATCTGCATTTAATTGTATTTGATTAGGAATTTTGCCGTGCTAAAGATGTATTGGGTTTGGAATTGAGGTCTATAATGTAATTTTGCTCGTAATGGATATCTACTAGACATCTCTATAATGTTTCAGTCGAACATACGGAACTGGACTGTGGTTTGTTTTATGACGAATCACTAACGAACCATACTCAATTTTGGTTAGCCCCTATCATCTTTGTTTTTGAATGTCATTGTTGGTGTTGATCGAGGTTAGTGGTTACACCTTTTCTCATGGCCTATTCTGTGATTGACTAATGCAGTAAAGCTCGGGGTGGTGGCGGGGGAGAAATTTTTGTTGAAATGAGGTTTAAGAAATGCTTAAATACATGCCTATAGAGAAAATTCCCTTTTTCTTTATAGGTATCCTGTTATGTATTTTAAATGTTGGCTTACTGCTGCAATGTTGACCACTTACCCTGCTTGAATCTCGTCCAAAACGAGCAATACCTTCTGAGACTACTCGACCAATGTAAGTACTTCCAAAACACGAGCAATGCCATCTGAGACTACTCGACCAATGTCTTCAACTTGGAAAAATTCTCCCTTTTTTTTTCAACGAGTTTTAGATTTTTAGATTGCACTCATAGGCAAGGAAAATGCTTCACTAGCCAAAACGTTATGGTTGCAGCGAATTGCTTCATTAATAATTTGAATTTACGATAACCAATTTGGACTACAAGAGCTAAATCTTGAAACTAGGCGTCAATAACCATTTTAATTTTCCAAAATCAAAGGGTGGATTTGGCTCTCTATGTTCGAGTCATTCACTATTTCTCTCGGTATTTGAATATTTTAACTATTTGCATCCAAAAAATAAAGAATTATGCTTGTTGTACAATGATTTTTACAACAAGTTTGATAACATGTTACGTGGAAGGTTATCATTGGACAGTTAGAAAAATAATTTATCTTTTTCATCAACACTTTTTGTACGTCTACATCATTGTCAAGCATGTTGTACAAATTCATTGTTCAAATGACTTATTCCAAAAAGAAAGAATCATGCTTGTTGTAAGATAAAGATGTGTAAGTGTGCTATTCACTTGTTTGAAAAGGCCTTTTGCAGCAACAATATTTAAGATATTTTTCGTAAAAACGAGACTATGGACTGATGGACATCCAAGCTATAGCAAAATAAGCCGTAAGCCTCTGTTTAATTTCTTTTAATTTATTTCTAATACAAATTTTTAATTATACATTTACACGATAAAAATGTTACCATACATTTTTAAAAAAATACTATTCAAAATTATGTTTTTTAAAGTTTAAGACCATCAAATATGGGCTAAGGCCGATCCTTTACGTACTTGTATCCTTTCATAATATCTGGCTTCAAGCATCCTATGCAACGACATTGCTCCTAATTTGGCGAACATGACATATCAGAACTTACAATATCTTTTGAAACTTTCATACCCCGAGTAAAAGCAGAAGCACAACTCAATAGTTTCTAAAATACATCAATGACAAAATGGATTTCTTTTCCTGCTGTTTCAAAAAAAATAAAAAAAAATTCTGGCATTCCTCGAAAAGTTAAGGATTAGTAATTTTTTTTTTTTTTTTTTAAGAAATCGAATGAATTCGGTCTTATACATATATGTGAGTATTTCTGTTCCAATTTTGCCTCCTCTTCTCCTTCTGAAACAAACGTTTTCTTGTCATGTCTCAACACATTGTGAAGCCATCTTCTCTTGCTCCACATATACCCTCCAGCATGTAAATTCACAAGCTCACTATATGTTTTTGAAAAGCAACTAAGCAAGCCTGAACAATGACCTTACCATCCTTTTTCTCCGATTTCGTGTGGACAATGAACAGGCTGTGAAGGGAGAGGTCACTCGAAATGACTTCTATATGAAGATATAGACGGAGAATAAACAAAAAAATTGAATAAAAGCCTCGTAAACTTCATGGATTTAAGCTGATCCATGACCAATCTTGTGATATATTATTGTATTCCTAGAATGGAGTATCACATAAAACTTTTACCTCACACCCCATCAATAATGCTAGACACTGAAGGCCTTTAGTCACTTCAAAATATTGTAAGCACGAGTTTTGGCATTCGGGCGAGAATGAAACAATGATTAAAATGCAGGATGATAACCACTTCCCCTAATAAAATCCTAAGCAACATAATTCTTATCTTAGAACAGTAAGAATACTGTTATTTGGGGAAAAGTTGTTGAAAAATTAATGCAAAAGAGAATGAGAAAAGAAAGAACAACAAAGGGTAGAATATAGAATAAACAATGAAGGCTTGAATACGAAATTAATCTCGCCGTCCTCAAATGTTATTAGCCTCCTTTCCAAATGCTTTTAAGGATTTCCGGCAAACTGTTCGTAGGATTAAATAAGCTTTGATGTGAATAACACCAAAAGCAAATATGTAACTTCACAATGAACAAGTGAAAATTGGGATGATTATGTGATAATTTCCTCAATATTTTGGAAGAATAATTTTGGGATAAATTTCAATGGAATTCAATATATCTTTCTTACACTTGGATCACCTATTTATGAGCCTTGACAAGTTTTTTACGAAATGGTGCAAAACAAGGATGAAAAGTCACAGTTTCCAATAAAAAAGATAAAAAATGGCTCACAACGGTCACTAACATCAACCATGCAACCACATAGGCGATAGCCATGCGGTCGCATGGTTATAGCATAGGCCCCCCTCAAATTCTCGGGAGGCCCTTATGTGACCGCATGGGCTTAATCCCTGCGGTCGCATAGTTAAGCCCTTTTTTTTCGATTTTGAACAACAAATAAATTTCCAACAAAAGTAACATCATTCTTATCTTAGAACAGTTCAGTAAGAATACTGTTATTCGTGGGAAAGCAAATTCAGGTGGCCAGTGCTGTCATCTGTCCTCACTATTGAGCCTTCAGATGTCTGAAGCTTTCACAGCCTGGGCAGTTGTGCAAGCCCTCGTGAATGTAAAGATCACAATTAAGACAGAAATGTTGTTTGCATTTCGGACAAGCAACAGAAAGACCTGGCAAGTTTCCTGCATCAACGTTAACCGACTCAACGTGGGAAAGAAGTATAATGCCAATAATGTATCTACAGCAATTACAAAGAAGCAAATTTTTAAATGCTAAGAAGAAGAAATCCACAATCCCGAGATGTTGAATCGATAATTTCCAGCACGTATATTGATTGCCTTAAAACAGGTGCTTCTCACAAGAGCTAGCACAGAGTATTAAATGGTTGGCACCATGGCTTAATATTCTATTGCCAGGGACAGCTTAGTGATTATAAATATCCTGTAAAGGAACCAGCACAAAACTGAAACAAACACAGTTGGAAGCTTATTTCTATGTTACAAGTGAGAATAGATATCGTGACATCAATCACCAAGGCAAAGTTACTTAGCCTCCGTATGGTTTCCAATTTATAAATGGTTTATAAATTTAGTCAAAGTCAAACATTTATTTCAATCGCACATTCATAACTATTACTCTTTTACTATCCACACATTTCGTAGGACATAAAAGCCCCTTTCTACCTCTATTTATAAGGATTTCCTAACTAATTCCCCCCACCCCCCACTTGCCCTTGTAACAGATTTATGTTGCTGCCCCCTCCTAGTTGCTCCTCAATTCTTCTTGTTTCTTCTAGCATAACTGTACTTGATAGGTGGCCTATCAGTTTCTCCCACAGCCCTTGGTGATTAACTTATAAAATGCTCCCTTCATTTCAAATTCAACGTCTCTTTGACTCCAAGTTTGAGAAAGTAGGAAATAATACTCCATCTATCCCATTTATATAGGCTTACTTTTCTTATTTTCTTGTCCCAATTATAAAGTTGTGTTTCTTTATTAAGAATGTTTTGCTTTATTCATTTACTAATATACCCTTATTTACTTTGCCTATTTATAATCAATTTTCCCCATTTAATCTTGAAATTGTACAAATATAAACAAGAGTAGACTCGAAAAGTTTTGACAAATTATTTTTCAATAAGAGTTCTTAATCTGTGTGAAAAATCAAATCAGACTATAGAAATGAGATAGAGGGTCAGGTCAAAGATGTATGGCATGAAATGAAATTTAGATTGCATCTCTCCCTTTTGGATGGGTAGTACTAACAATCTAAAAATAGATTGATGGATCATTTGGAATATGTGATGTACGATATTTTCATCCATTTGTCTTCTTCTCGTTGCAATAAAAGTTATTGCATTTCATATCCGTTCTTATAGTGTTGTTCGCACTTAATTAATTTAGACATATAAAATATGAACCACTCGAATGGTTCTTATTTTCGCATTGGTGTATGATGCTACTTTTATTAATGCATGATGCAAACAACAAAAAAATTTATTCCATTGTATTTTGGAGGCTTTTTGCTTTTCCATGTACATTATTGATAATTGAAAAAATCTCGTCTTAAGAAGAGCATCAACATGTGACTTTTGAATCTACTGCTGGTTAAAACTTGGGTTCGATTCAAGCATTTGTTGTTGCCCTTCCAAGTTGATCAATTTTTTTCCTGACAATTGCGACATATGCACCAACAAAATGACCGAGTTTTCATTTAATTTTCTAGTCAAGCTAATACTATATTCAATATCAAGTATTGATTTCATGTTATAATGTAGATATGGAGTATTGTGAATAAATGACTCTAAAGTCTTGATATTGAAATTGGGTCGAAAGGGATTCAAAGTTTTGAAATTGAAACGAGTCCAAAGTTTTTACGCAATGTTACCAGTTTTCAACATCATTCCAAGTTATGAGATTGATATGATCGTATTCATATGATGAAATACTCCAAGTTTGTGGGTTTGCTTATATTATTTATTATTTGCGATTTACAGAACAATCTTTACTTACAAAATTTCTCTAAACCCTTTTAAGGTGCATGATCATTGGAATTAGAGTTGGTCGAAGACTGAGATCCCAATAGAAAAAACCGAACAAGTTTATGATCATGTAACATTTTTTGCAATTTAAACTAGAATAAGATTTTTTTTTTTTTTTTTTTAAATGATGAGTTGCAATATACAAATCTTAATTTATGCAGTTTAGATAATAGTGAGGGTCTACATGTTTTGTAGTCTCCCCACTTATTGTATTGTTAATAACACATTATGTTTTTGCAATTATACCGTCGATCGCAGCATAATATTAATGTATGCACATTATGTTTAAAATATGGTTTCCATTTATGTTGCAACTTCCTGGGAGATATATATTGTTTATGAAAGCGATTAGTATGTGTTACAATGTAAGACATTCAAAATAGAAATAATATTCATAAACATAGGCTTATATGGGTTGTACATATTAATATTAATTTTATATAGATTTTAGTGCAAAAATTTATGTTGATCCTTTTGACATGTAATGAACTTGATGATGCATGTTGTAACTTATAGGTTATCCATTTGTTTTATAAATAGTCTTTTTATGTTATAACTTTATGTTATTACGTAATATTTAAATTTCAACATGACATTTATTCGAACACGTTCTAATAAAATATGTGATGCTAATTTACGTTGCATCCATTGCATTATGTTGCTGTTACTTACAATTTAAACGTTTACAAGAACAAATTGTAGTTTTTCTAAAATTATTTTCAAGCAGGTGTACTCATTTATATTTAAAAAATTACATTTTATACTTATAAATTCAATGTAAATTTTGAAGTTCAAGGTTTTCATACGAAGATATTTTCATTGATGTTAATGTTTTGTTGGTAACCCTTTAAGTTGCTAAAACGTTTGGATTTTAGAATATGGCGTGCTACACTAAAACTATAATAGAAGAATTACTTAATAATTAGTTTTTTGAGTGATACGGTTTATTATGTGTTGAAAAAAATCAATACTTGTTAGTTTTTTAGACATTAATTTGGGTGGTTTTGAAGCATCCCTTAACTAGTGTAATACATTTGTGTTGTAATTCTCAACTCACAAAATAGATAATTTTTCGTCTTTTTTGAATTTTACTCTCATATAATTATTTTATAAGCCAAAAATTCAATTATAAGTTAAAAAAAAATTGTTTATTAATAAAAAATACAATAATAAAAACTACTTATATAAGCGAAAAATTATTTACAATAAAAATGTACTTATAAATAAAAACATCACTTATAATATAAAATTCATTTTATGTAAAAAAATTGCTTTATAAAGTAAAAATAAAAAATAAAAAATAATAATACTATTAATAAGATAAAAATTCAATGTGCAGTAAAGTTACTTATAAGTACAAATTAACACATAACTACAAAATTTAATTGTATGTAAAGAATTATTTATAAATTAGTAATTTGATTATAAGTTAATACTTACTTTTAAGTTAAAAATGACTTATAAGTATAATATTAATCATGAGAAGAAATTTCACACGAAAAATTATAAATTAAAAATATCACTAGTGATGTACACATTCGCACCATATTATATGCACATACCTATTTTTTTTTTATATATGAATATATATGTAATTTTATTATTTTAGAAAATGATATTAAAAATCATTCAAAACCAAACCCTTCATTCAAAATCGATATTTTAGTACATTCTGATAATTAGTACCCAGAACTCACAAGCACACCCTTAATATTAACTAAATGCTAAAAACATTTAAAAAATTCACAAAAAAATGAAAAATAAAATAATGCAATAGGTTATGCAATTACAAGAATTAATTCTAGAAACAAACGTATTGTCAATCTAGTTGAATACTAGAATCAAACCTGGCTTGTTTGGTAGTTATTATGAAAATCAACTTTTTGGCCGTTATAGGGAAAATTAAATCTCATTTGTGAGTAAAAAAATAAAAAGTGACGACTGATTATTAGAAATAACGATTAAAAAATTGATTTTTTTTAGGATGAAGCCCATGTTTGTTTTTACTTTTTAGAAGAATGAGAATGAAAAATGTAGTCGTTACGGACCTCACACAGAGATAGAAATTCAAATTCGATTGCTTGATGTGATGAATAACGATCATATTTTTTATTTTTACGAGAAAATAATGAAAATCAAACAGGGCGAAAAATCAAAACCAAACCGGGGCTACTTTGATTTTATGCCCTTTTGAGTCTTTGACCCACTCAAAAACTGTTGGAATATTGATGGAACTATTTTTAAAACCTACGAAGTGTTTTATTAACAGCTTGTTTGGGAGCGATTTTTCGCTTCAAAAAATTAATTTTTTGATCGTTATTTCACTATTTCAGTCGTCATATTTGATTTCTTCTCTTACAAGTGAACCCCATTTTTCCCCTAACGATAAAAAAATCAATTTCTCAAAATCACTCCCAAACAGTCTCTAAATTTTCCTCAATTTGTTTAGAAATAAGAAACAATTTTTATTAAAAATTTGAGTTGTATTTGTTGATACTTCCTATGTCTAAAAAGGTTAGAAAATCGTTTTCGACAACACCAATTTCCTTTTACAGATCCTCGCCGTACATTTCTCCTCTGCAAATCGGCACGATTTTTTTTTGGTAAAAAATAATCATTTTATTAATAAAATTCCTAATTTGCTTGTCCCAACGGCTGTTAATTAGTTTATTCATCATTTTGGTGATTTATTAAGAATCAGACCATCAATTGCGTTGCCCATTTCTCCCTCATGTTAATGAACGTCGCAAAAAGCAGGTAAAAAAAAAAGAAAAAAAAGAGTGATTTTAATGGCTCTAATTTGAAATTTTGGACATAATTTCATTATCATTACTGGATGTCGTCATTTTCTGAATATTGTGGATGTAGCATTTTGTCCTTTTATTGAATTAGCCTATTATTCAAATCAATCTGCTTTCGTATTGAAGTTATTTTGTTTGCTAATGAATAAATTATAGTATTGCCATCAATGACAATGAATGTTAATTATGTTTATTCTTTTCTGTTTACTGATTGGACAGAAGTTCAAGTCATTATGGATTTAAGGCTTGAAAAAGTAGGGTTTTGCCTGCATTCAATTGTGCTCTGTTTTGTAAAATAATAATAATTAAACTGGAGGCTTTATTTTGTTGGGGTTGAGTCGCAACGGGATCAATTCGGCCAACTGTGTCTTTCATTTTGCTGAATGACACTCCCTGGAATAGCATAGCTGATTGGTACTTCGAAGCGCTCTTCAGAATTTCCTCTACCCGTAGGTATTCATCAACATTTTTTTTTTCTCTTTCTAATCTTAGTTTTATTGATAAATTTTAGAATTCAATAATCTATTTTTAACAGTCTTGAATGTAGCCCTTGTTGTTGGGATTTGTGCTAAGTCTTCTGATCTTGATGGAACCTGTGCCAATTTCGATTCCAAGACTGCAATCCCATGTGCTAAATGCAGCAGACTTATTTTTCTTTGATGATTATTGAATTAGCGGTTAATTCTAACTGTTTGTTTTACTGACTTTCAGGTTTTGCTATCGATTTTATTCGCCATAAATTGTGAATCGGTGGACAGTTTTAGTTTTGTTAAGTCAAGCTCAATTGCCTGAGGGACATAAATGGGTTGCTGTTGGTTGTTTGAGTTTTCATTTTCTAGGAAACCTAAGAAGGGAATGGGATCCAGCAGTGGGTCGGGTTGTCATACTTCACAGGCGTCGTTGTTGTCTAATGAGGGGGAAGATGATGATTGTGGTTCTTACAATGGTTACATGACAGATATTGGGAGTGCAGATGACTGTGAGTTCCAAAGCCCAACAAAACGATCTGAGGAAATCCTCGTGTACAGGATGCAGTGTGGGTTGATTTGCAGGGAATTTCCTGTTAAAGAAACCCACGAACTCATTCGCTCAGAGGTAAGAAGGATAACAAATGTACTTTTCATTTCAACAGCCTTTATTGGAAATTTTCACTTTTAAGCAAGGCGTTGGTGGGTATTTGACATATGTTCATATATTAATGCGCTAAATAACTTGCTTATATTTTCCCAGCTAGGCAAGTTTGTTATGTAGAATGCTTCCCTATGAGCCATATTCAGATTATTTATTTTTGTCGAGAAAGCTAGGTTTGTAGTAGAACATGTCGCTACGAATACCTTGGTTTCTGTTATGTAGTTCATACATGGAGTCTGAATTGCAGTAGTTAATTTGACGAGCCCCTCCCCCAAACCTTAAGAAGCATCGACATGGGCACGAGTGTTGGACATGACAAAGACATGCAAACGTGCAATTTTTCAAAAAAGTGTTGACAAGCTGATTAAAATAACATAATTTTTTTAATATTCTAAAGTAAATTAATTTTTGTTAATTTCGGTAACCGAGAATTTATCTCTGAGCATGACGGGAATGGATTTCCAAACGTGTCCAAATGCACAAAACCAGAATATAATTTGGAAACACCACTTGACGTTTCCATCATGTGTCGGTGTCTAACATGATGTATCTCTTAGCATGTTGGCAATGCTTGGCAACTTGTCCACCTGTACAAAGCCAAAAAATAATAATTTGGACACGCCACCTCGTGTTTTCAACAATTGTCGGTGTCGTGTGGTGCTGACATGATGCATATCTCGGTGTGTTGGCAATGTGTCAACAACATGTCCGGCTGTACAAAACTAATGAAATATTTTGGACGCGCCACTTGGTGTTTCCGACACTTGTGTCATGTCTTGCTAGTACTGGCAGGGCATCGGTACATCCTAGCCCAAATTTAAATTAAAAAAAAAATAAAAACAAAGCCAGAAGGAAAAGAAAGAGAATAGGATTTTTTCTGCCTAGATAATAAAGTAATAAATCCCTTCAGAAACCTATGTGCTTCCATGATGTGGTCTTGGGCAACGAAGAACATGTGCACTGTGGCTTTGTTTTGCTCAACGTTATGCATTTTGTATTAGTGCACCATGAAAAATAAAACATCTGATCCATAAAGTTGGGGGGTGGCGGTTCAGGGAGTGGGGTTGTAAATTAATCCGAGTCTACAGAATTAGATGAAGGTCAGTGCATATCTTTAATTCTTTATACTAGATGAATGAGGTTGGCCACAAGTTCTTACTACTTTAACTAAGCGTGCATATGCAAATTCATATATTTTTATTTGAATGAAATGTTTTATTTATCTAGAGTATGTATGTGGGGGTTGTACATCAATCCGAGCCTATACAGAAATAGATGAAGGTCAATACATATCTTTAATTCTTTATGCTAGATGAATGAGGTTGGTTACAAATGCTTAACACTTCAACTAAATATGCATTTGCAAATTCATAGATTATTATTTGAATGGAACTTTTCTTTAATCCGTATTATGTAGTATGCTAGTCAAAAACTCATGTGCAGGCATTGACTTATATAGGACGAAAATGGGAACAAGATGGTTAATGAATATGTTCGTGAATACAAAATTGGTGCTGGTAGCTACGGAAAAGTGGTGAGTGCATTGCCACAGTACCATATCATCTAGCTATACTCGACTGAATCTAATTTGTAGTTTCATGCCCTGCAAATGTTACAGGTTCTCTACCGTAGTCAATTAGATGGGAAACATTACGCGATAAAGGTAGTGTCTTCATTTATACTTGCTCAAGTATTATCAGGATATACTCTTTCTACTGTTGGATTCTTTTGAAGTTTTTCTTTTGGAATAGAGTTCTGACAGTTGTGACCTGGGTCAAATCTTTGCTATACAAAAGAATAATCACTGAAAAGGCTTGTGATTTTGAGTATTTGTGTGCCCAAATTTGGTAAACAGTGGAGAGGCTTCCTGTATTTATTTTGTGATGAAGGATTTCTGTCTAGGAGATGAGTCCTGGATATTTTGAGCCTGACCTTACAAGGATGTTTCCACATCTCCAAATACTCTTTGCTTGTTAGATTTTCAAATCCACTGCAGAAGATGTGGTGCTTGGTCCAATTTAGTCAGTAATCTAGTGGATTTATTAGTATTCATGAAAATAAAATCGAAAACTTCTGGAAAATGAGTACTTTCAATAGACAATAGTGGCTTAACATGGTAGCTACTCTTGATATTTGGATGCAGAGCTTTCATAAGTCTCATTTACTAAAGAAGCGGGTTGCGGCTTCAGAAACTGCCATGAGTGATGTTCTACGTGAGGTATTTTACATCTTATCTTAGTGTATAGTTTTAGATTGCGAGAATTTTCAACCTTAGGTTTTGTCATGATTTTTGGATCTTGCATTCTTTATGTGGTTCGGCGTGTATACCATAATGTATCTTATTGCTTTTTGGCCTGCAGAACCTGTAATCCAGTCCATATAAGCTTTTTTTTTTATTATGATAAGCGATGTATTAATACTAATGTGCTGATCACCATTATTATTGTTACCATATAATATGACAGCATGCTATCTATAAACCTGAGATGGACCAGTCTGTTTATTCCTTTGTTCATCTATGAATTGCGTTTTACTCTCCAATTCGGACGAATGGTACACTAAATCTTACTTTATGTTTTTAGGTTCTAATTATGAAAATGTTAAGCCATCCGAATATAGTTAATCTCGTTGAGGTGATTGATGACCCAGCAACAGATCACTTCTACATGGGTATTATCTGCTATTAAATTTTTTGCTCCCTTCGTGCGGCTGAAGTTGTCTGTTTGTTTGACTGCAAAACTTCTTTTGTTCAGTTCTTGAATATGTGAAAGGCAAATGGGTCTACGAAGGTGCTGGTCCTCCAGGTGGTATTGGAGAACATACAGCACGAAAGTACTTGCGGGATATAGTATCTGGGTTGATGTATCTTCATGCTCATGTATGACTCTCGGTCAACTTCTGTCCATTTCTTATGTCATCTTGTGTTCAAAGTAACATATCTAATCAATAGTTGATTTTTATGTTCTGATTTTACTAAATAGTCCAGTTAAGTTGGGATTGCCCTTTTTGACTTCTATACAATGACATTCTGATTCCCAGTATTGTCAATTAATTTTATGGATCCCAATAGATCATGCAAACGAACCTTTTTATTATACAAAATCGGGTTGACATGGATGGTCACTAAATTTTAATTTTTGTTACAGGTTGGTTATTTAGTTTGTCCCTGTAACTTTGCATTAATGGAATTGACAATGTGCTCGATGGAGTTGATGTGTGGCTAATAGAATTGATTCTTGACATAAAAAATAGAAACCCGCTTCCTCTATCTTCCAGCTCAGCAAGTCCCATATTTGGGGACAAAACTTGATTGCGAAATTCGATTTTTCTGAAAATCAAACTTGAGGTTTAAAATTTTCCAGGATATAATCATCATGTTGAAAACCCAAATCTATAATGGCCTGTCCAATATGCATTCAATACATAAGGTGGTCCTGGCTTGCTTCTTTCTCAAAGAGGAAAAAAAATATATGGAAAATTTACGTAAGAAAATTATGGCTCCTTTTTTTCTTTAAAAGTTTTGAAATTATTTGTTATTTGATTGAGGACCCTTTTCAACGTTGATTATGTGGGTGTTTTCATAATTAATTCTTGAGGAGAAACTTGGTGTCTCTTTTTCTCTCTCTAATTTTCCTCTTATAGTTTTTCCCAAACACCTGGGTTTTATTCTAGAGAATTTCAAAGTGTGGAATTTTAAGGAATCAATCATCGACATACAGAATTGGAGAAGAATACTGCTGTAAGGTCTGTGTGATATTGATGTTCACAACTTGATTTTGCCAATTCAACCAAGAGATCAGATAAAGAGTTTGGAGATTTCACTTGTTGAATTTGACTTGATTTCAGTTTCAGATTCATGATAGATATTATTTATTTAATTTTTGGAAAGATCGCAATTTCTAAACTTGCTTTTGTCCGGAATTACTCAATTTGAGCTGGAAGAGAGAGGAAGTGGGTTTTATGCTGAGTAATCATTTCAGTTAGCCACATCATCAACTTCGTCCACCATGTTGTCAATTCCATTAAGGTAATTAACAAAGACAAACTGAGTTATTAACCTGAAGAAAACATAAACTTTAGTGACTTCGGTGACTAGCAGGGTCTTTAACCCCGAAACATTGCATTTACAAAATTATAGAATGATATGTTGGTCTAACACCAATTTTTGGCAATCTAAACACGGTTTAAAATGTGCAGATTTCTTGCTGAGTTTAGTGTTTTTTGACCTAAAAATGATCGTGAACTCTTTGGACATGTTGGATTGACTAACATTTGGGTTCTTCACAGTAAATTGTTATATTCTTGTATCATCTGCAATAATGTGTTAAGAGACTTGTAATAGCCAGTATAAAACAAAGTATGTTATCTAAGCATTCAACTAAATCATATTTCTTGGAAATTCCACTTAGAAGTCTTCCATTGTATAAATTTCTCCCAGTTTACAATAGCATCACTTTCAACTTCCTCACCCTCAGGTGGGGTTCTCACACATCCTTGGAACTTGATCTTTTACCATGGGACAGTGAGAAGAGAAAATAATGAAATTTTGATGCTTCTTAGAGGCTGCTATCTGTTGTAAGAGTGATCTTTTCTCGTCATTGCGCTTTAAAGATACAGTATTCTGGTAAATACCTGTTTTTCATTCTTAAATGATGAAAAAGTTTTGGTTTGTTTGATTTTCTGCAATTAAATCAGCATGAATTGCTCAAATTTCTCTATGGATACTAAATTGCGTGTTAGGGAATGCATTAAAAGCATTTTCTTCTACGTATCACACCGTATAAGGGGGAAAAACCTACTTTTATTTTTTATTTATTATTATTATTATATTCAGTTTGTATGAGTTTAATATCTTAATTTACCCTTATTGTCAAATTGAGATTCTCAAAGTATTTTTGGTTCAAGTATGGCGCTGTTACAGAACTTGATTGACCACGTCTTTTAAGTCATCATAATGGTTGAATTATGAATTGAAATTTCTAATTGTAGAGGTGTCTGCCTGATAAACATGTGCTTACCATGCATTAAATTGAGGCACAATGCTTAATCTTAGAACAGCGCAAAATGGCTAGTTGCCCCTCCTATCATTTTCTTGGGAAAATTGCAGCTGAGACTCTAAACCTTTCAAACAGTTGCATACTTTTCCCTAACCTTTTATTTGTAACAATCGTCATCTCAAACCTTTCAAAACGTTGCGGATCAAGCCTCAATGGATGGATTTCATCCATATTTTTGTTAGTTGACCCAAAAATTTGACTTTGAACACATTTTAATCAATTATGAAGGGACAAAATCGTAACATTATATTTTTCACATTAAAACTTAAATTGAAAACAACAAAAGAAGAAGAAAATAAAATGAAAAGGGAAAAAATCTCTTCTTCTTCCTTATCCCCACCCCAACCGGAAATCCACCATCACCACCAACTAGCCCAAAATCGACCACCCCCCAACAACCATCGCCGCCGCCACCACCACCACCACATCCATCATCACATCCCAAATAGCAACCATAAAATCTAAACAATCCATCAACTCTTATCTTCAACCTCTATCTCTCTGGCCGATTTTGAAACCAGATCTGTCTCAGCCTTCACTCCGTTACTCTCCTCGAAAACCCATTAAATCAATCATTCTGCCAGTTTTCAAGTTAATAAGGTTGGGGTTTTATCGCCGCCTTTAGAACCCCAAATTGTGGATCTGTACAATTATAATGGTCATATTAAGTGCCTTAAAAGGTTATTATAATAGGTAATTAAGCTGTGCTACGGACTAAAGTTCTTTATTTTTGCTAATTTTTATTTAACAAATTTTCTCTTTCTAATTTGTGCTTCTTTAAAATCTATAATAGAGGTTGTATGGGTTTGTGACGTGCTTGGTTGCTGGCATAAATTGCACACTCTTGGGAGGTGGTAGATTTTGGGCGAGGTGGTGGTGACAGTGGATTTCTGGTTGGGCGCCGTGGTGGGGGTGAGGGTGAGGAAGAAGAAGAGATTTTTTCCCTTTTCATTTTATTTTCTTCTTCTTTTGTTGTTTTCAATTTAAGTTTTAATGTGAAAAATATAAATTTACGATTTTGTCCCCTCATAATTGATTAAAATGCGGTTAAAGTCAAATTTTTGGGTCAACTAACAGAAATATGGACGGAATCCGTCCATTGGGGCTTGATCTGCAACGTTTTGAAAGGTTTGGGGTGACGGCTGTTACAAATGAAAGGTTAGGGGAAAGTCTGCAACTGTTTGAAAGGTTTGGGGTCTTAGCTGCAATTTTCCCCATTTTCTTTGCAGCACAAATTGTAATCATCTCGATTCATTTTGCTTTCAGTTAAACTAACGTGGTTCACTATTTCTTCAATCTAACAGAATATAGTTCATGGAGATATTAAACCTGATAATCTTTTAGTTACTGGTTCTGGCACAGTTAAGATTGGGGATTTCGGCGTCAGCCAGATTTTTGAGGTAAGAATTGTTTTCTTACTATAACTTTTGTCAAGTTTCAGAACCACAGTTATGTAAACGTACAAAAGGAGGAGATTGCCTTTTCCTGCCAGTGAAAGTGGGTCATGTTGAGAGAAATTCTGCTCTATTATGAATGTCACATTTGCAAGAACAAGGTTAATTTCATAAGAGGGATAAAGAAGTTTGCTTCTAAAGTTAAAGTCCAAGCATACTGCTTATGAGTAATTGTCGGATAAGTGTTTTGAAATAGCGTAAAACTTAGGTCTTCATCTGATACCACAGTTATGTAAACGTACAAAAGGAGGAGATTGCCTTTTCCTGCCAGTGAAAGTGGGTCATGTTGAGAGAAATTCTGCTCTATTATGAATGTCACATTTGCAAGAACAAGGTTAATTTCATAAGAGGGATAAAGAAGTTTGCTTCTAAAGTTAAAGTCCAAGCATACTGCTTATGAGTAATTGTCAAAACAGGGAACACATTTTCCAAAATGGTTTTGGTGTAGTTTAAATTTTTTAGGCACATTCCATGCACTCTTACTGTTGCTTTGTAAGCAAAAATAGGCTGATCACATTATATGACTCCCAACTGTCTTTTATTGTATAAATTTTCTGCTTGTTTATTTTCTTTTGATGTTCAGTTACGTTTATTCTGTTACTTTCAGCACAAGGTTGACATCAAACTTTCTGCTCAAGCATTCATTTATGAGAAGAAATAGAATGAATGGTGTTTATATTTTTCTTTCAGAAGGCATTATGATTTGACATGAATTTGCATAATGTTTCCTTTGTATGGATTGTATCTTTTTGCGGACTAATCTTTAATATTTCGATGAATGTTAAATTGAATACATAGGTCCTGTTTGGGCTCCATTAAAATGAGTTTTTGGGGGGAAAATGTGTTTTGGAATAGTTATTTTTTTGGAGAATGTGTGGGTAAAAAATAATAAAAAGTTTTTGGTTTACGCGTAAATAATAATTTTATTGGATAATATGTGGTTGAAATTGAGTTTTTGGAAATATGGAGCTCAAACAAGGATAAAATGATTTGCTGCTCTCATGTCCCTGAAAATGTGCTTGGAACTCTGTTTTCAGACTGACATTTGTAACTTATTCATTTGAAAGCAACACATTCTTATTGCTGTTATTCCAGCATCATCTTGTTTAGCTCATCCGATATGGAAAAGGCTAATCTGAGCATGGTTCTGAATTCAGAACATGGACGATTTTAGACTTCAATTTTTTAGCCGAGTGTCAATTTTTGAGCCAAGTTTGTCCCGTTTTAGACATTGAATTGAGAAACTACCGGTTGGAGTCCCTATGGAAGGCTGTAAGTCAGCAGTCCTAGACGTGGTCTAATGACATGCAGGATATGAGTTACACCATTTTAGTGGAGTTCATTTGTGTCTTCAGATGTTGTAGTTTCTAGAATGGAAATGCATTTTTTGTTTTGTGATTTTTTTTTTCCAATTTCTACGTGCTCAGGAACTAGTGTAATTTTTTCATAACGTTTTTTGTAGGATGATAATGATGAACTACGTCGTTCTCCAGGGACTCCTGTATTTACAGCACCTGAGTGCTGCTTAGGTCAGAGTTCCTTTCTTATTTAAAAAGGATTGTTTATGAACCTGATATGTATAAAATATGGAAATTATTCACAACTCACGATAGGTAGTTCTTACAATTAGGTCCAACTTATCACGGCAAAGCTGCTGACATCTGGGCCGTTGGAGTTACTTTCTATTATATGGTTCTGGGAAAATACCCTTTTCTAGGAGACACACTGCATGATACATATGACAAGGTATACGGAGATTGCTCTGTCTCTCTTTTTTTTAATATATTTTCTGCATTCACGTAGATGTAGATTCCAGGTGTTAGTAAACCTGTTGGTTCAGTCTTATATCTTTTGGGTTTGTATCTATAACTGTTGGTATTTACCTTATCCAGATAGTAAATGATCCAATGTATCTTCCTGATGAGATGAACCCTCTTTTGAAGAACCTGCTTGAGGGGCTTCTCCATAAAGGTCGGTTTGTGTCATTTGTATTGTAATATCACCCGACTCAATTTATTCCTTTATTGATGAAATGCAGATGGAGTTCTATTCTGTCCCTTTTGCCTTAACAATGATTCCGTTGCAGATCCAAGACAGAGAATGACCCTTGAGAACGTTGCAGACCATGCATGGGTCATTGGAGAAGAAGGCCCCATACATCAGTTTGTCTGTTGGTGCAAGTATAACTGCCTGCGTAGGGAACAGTCTCCTGTTAGTCCAACAGATGTGCCTACTTTCCAATACTAACGGAAATGTGTTGCTGCTAGTATGGGTTCATTTATGTATAGCAATGGGTAGGATATCTACCTAATTGTAGCGAGACAAACAAGTACAGATAGCAAAGGTTAGATCAAAAAGAAATTATAGTGCAAGAAATGACGAAACCCAGTTGGATTAACTGAACTTTTAGTCATATCAGAAGGTAATTATAGTGCAAGAAATGAGAAACCTGGTCGGGTTAGCTGAACTTCTAGTTATATTACAGACATTTAGGTAGAGAGAGAGAGGTCTCGACGGAAATCGTAGAGATGCTTTTCGAGTAATCTTTTCATAAGATTATATGTTTTGTAGGGATTTTTCTCCTTTATGTTAGTGTTAATATGTGATGTTTTCTTCTATATAAACTTGAACTTAAATCTTTTTTTGTGTCCTGATGGAAGTCCAAGGATTTATGTCAAAGGGCTGTGCTCATTTGCAGATTACTTGAGATTTATGCTGTCATATCAAAATATTGTTGTTTCATAGTAAATACTAAATAATTGATCAAAACTTGAGTATCGATTTTACTGAAGGTTAACTTGGTCGATCAAGAAGTTTAAAAGAACTATTTTTTCCATCCTTGTAATACAAAAATAATTGTTCGTGTAAGAATTGGCAGACAAAATTTGCTTGGTAATAATTAAAACTCTGAGGCCATGTTGGTTTTGTTCCATTTTTGTGTTAGGGGAGAGCTTTTTGCATGGCGAATTGAGGAAGAATGTGAAGGCAAATAAAATTGTGTTTGAAGATAGATTCTCGAGGGAATCCACATTATACAAGTTGAATGATGCTGGTCTGATAGGGTGAAATTACCAGGTTCGCTATGGTTCCTCACACTGAGGTGGCCCCCACCTCAATCCCACATGTAATAAAAAATTGCAAAAAATAGGGCTAATCCACCCATTGTGAGGAGCTTATGGAACACCTATAAGGTGTGTAGCCTTGCAGTGTAGTCTGATTTTATAGAAGTTTGTTTTTAGGTGAAAATACAGAATTTACACTGGAAAATGGGGCGGTGAGAGGAAGAATTGGCACGTTGCATGAGGAATGCTAAGAATGTGCAGCTGAGTCGAGTGGATGATAGCAGAAGCCTATGTCGTCAACACATTGCCCTCAATCTTTCTCCTCTTAGATATCGATTTCTATGGTTTTAACAAGTCAAGTTACTACCTTTTAGGAAAGCAAGTTTAATTCGTATTTGTGCCTGGATAAATTACAGTTAGTTAGATTGATAGTTACTCAAAAGTATGGAAAACATCCTTATGTTCAAAGGCTTTACCATTGTAGGGATGTGAACACAAAGGAAAGTGATATTCTAATAAAGAAACACATAAAAGGACAAGTGAAATGAATATTTGCATTTCTTTGCCGTTCGTAGTAAGTGTAACTTGGTCATCATTTTCAAATTTGGTAGAGTCTAGGATGAGAATTGCGATAATTTGGAGGTCAAAGCTCCCTCGATTGAACCTACAATAATTATTTATTTCCTCGTTGCCATACGAACAATATGTTTATAGTTAAATATATTATTTATTTTGACTTCACCAAAAAGGTATTTTCAAATGAGTATAACTACTTGTTTCAACCATAGACCAGACCTACCAAGTTGATGTGTTTGGTAATTTGTTGAGCTACAAGACTTCAACTCTTTCTTTAAAAAGTCGAGATATGTTGTACAAATAACGATATAGCACAACAAGAACCACCAAGCCAATGTGATAAGGAAAACCAAGGTCAAAGACAGTAAGTTAACAAAGTCAAAGTCTAGAAGAAAATTTTTAACTTGATACAGAAGCTTGAAAGTAGACATAATTGTTGAGCTAATACTAGACAAGGATTACGAGAAGGCCCGTGATATTTCTATGGGAAAAGAGGCCAATAATTCCTAGTGAGGCAACATATAAAGTCTTGATATTGGATTGGACCCAACCATGTACAGAATAAGTAGATCGATAAGTCGCTCAATGTTAACGCACATCTTTGAAGTTCCAAGATAGAAATTTTTGTTATCTGAGTTAGAGGCTGATAGTGTTGTAGCCCAATGGAAAAGCAATACCTTTGGCTGCTGGATTTGTGAGTCAGGCATCAGCGAGGGAAGCTGCTGACCTTGTGGTCGATATGATACGCCAAAAGAAGATGGCTGGACGTACATTGTTACTTGCTGGTCCCCCTGGTACCGGGGAAAACCGCTCTCGCCTTAGAAATATCCCAAGAACTTGGTAACAAGGTGTAGGAATTGGTTCAAATAATTAACCAAAAATTGAAAAATAAAAAGGTGTGACTACGTGTCAACTTCGACCAAATATTCGGATTTGATCCGATGGTCAAATTACAAAAGTAAATAGACCAACTTATTTTACTCGTCGAGTAGATCGTCGTGGTATATTTGAAATTTTGAAACCAATTCCGGATGAATGAGAAATTGAGGACCAAATTTGGAAGAAATGAAGTGTTGCAATTTTTCGAAAGGATATAAATTTTGGCCAAGCGTTGCAACTTTTTGAAAGGATGCATGTTTTGGTCCACACTACATTTGCACCCTTTCTACATCTATAAATAGAACCTATGGACATGGTTTTGGGTATACCAATTGCATTGAGCATTCATTCTCCTCTTGCAATTCTCTCTTTTCTAATTCCATAGCATTTTCATACATTTTCTTTGTAGAGTGGAAATTCTCTCAAAAGTTCGTCGATTTCTTGTGGCTTAAAGTGCTACTACCACAAGTTGTGAATCCATTGTATCTTGGGAGACAAGTGCCATTCACCGTGAGCACCGTAGCGGGACAATTTGTCTTAAAAAAAAAGATAACGTCTCGCATTGGATAATTCTCTATTTCTATTCCTTCTTAATCCTTGTTTTGCGTAATCTTTATACCGAGACTCTATTCAAATTTCCATTCATATAAATTGTGTTTTGATCACGCTCTTACGGGTTAAAATTGGTCAAACAAATATATCAAAAACCAATCATTACATAACCTTTTTTATAAGTCGTCTCCAACAATCTTAAGACAAATTTTGTGTCTTTGTGGTTGGTTGTGGATAAACATTACTTTGTTTGAATAGTGATTTGTGTACTATTCCTCCACCGATATTATCATCATTTTGTTGAACTTCTGTTTGTGTAACAGAAATGACTACCATTGGGACTTCGTCAAGTCAAAATGGTTCCAATAATGTGATACGACCCGTGGTCATACCGTTGCATAATACTACTATCCCATATGGGAAAAAGTCGGATAAAATTTGCAGGAATAGACTTCAAGAGGTGGCAACAAAAGATGTTGTTTTATCTCACCACTCTTAATTTGGCTAAATTTCTAAAGAAAACTGCACCGACTGTACAAGAAGGGGAAAATAATCATGAATCAATTATTGCTTTGGATGCATGGAAACACTTGAACTTCCTATGCAAGATTATATCCTAAACGCATTGGATAATACACTATATGGGGTGTATAGTTCAAAGGAATCAGCCAAGGAACTATGAGATTCTTTGGAGACAAAGTATAAGACCGAGGATGCCGGAACAAAGAAGTTTATTGTTGGCTAATTTTTGGACTACAAGATGGTGAATTCCAAAACCGTAATTAGCCAAGTGCAAGAAATTCAAGTCTTGTTGCACAACATCCACGTCGAGAAAATGGAATTAAGTGAATCATTCCAAGTGCCTGCCATTATTGAGAAACTCCCTCCTATGTGGAGAGATTTCAAAAATTACCTCAAGCACAAACGCAAGGAAATGAACTTGGAAGAATTGATTGTGCGCTTGAGGATTGAAGAGGACAATCGAAAAATCGAACGAAGGCCAGT
>NC_036248.1:16368203-16368932 GCF_002742605.1 Olea europaea var. sylvestris | reverse complement strand
AAGCCTTAGATGCATTCAAAACCTATAAGGCTAAAGTTGAAACACAACTTGAAAAACGAATAAAAAATATTCGTAGTGATAGAGGAGGTGAATATGAGGCACCGTTTGAAGACTTTTGTTCTGAATTTATCAAACAACGGCACCTTACTCTCCTCAATCAAAGGGTGTTGCAGAACGCAAAAACCGAACACTTAAAGAAATTATGAATGCCATGTTAATAAGTTCGGGTTTATGACAGAACATGTGGGGGAGGCTATTTTAATGGCAAATAGTTTTCTTAATAAAATACCTCTTAAGAAAATGGAAGAGACACCATATGAACTATGGAAAGGCCATCTTTCATCCTACCAATACTTGAAAGTGTGGGTGTTTGGCTAAGGTTGAGGTACCTAAGCCTAAACAAGTGAAAATCGATCATAAAACGATAGATTGCATATTTATTGGATACGCAATAATAGTAGTGCATATCGATTTCTTGTACACAAATCCGAATACAAGACGTACACGAAGGGACCATAATTGAATCAAGGAATGTGACATTCTTCGAAAATATTTATCTTTGTAAAGATAAGAAAAATACGAATTCTAACAAGAGAACATATGAAATTACCAATGGAACTTCAAATGAGGAAGAACCAAGGCGTAGTAAAAGGGCTAGGACTTCCAAAACATTTGGCCCAGATTTTCTAACCTATATGGTAGAGGATGATCCAAAGACTTTCGATGAAG
>NC_036248.1:16366890-16368125 GCF_002742605.1 Olea europaea var. sylvestris | reverse complement strand
GCATTGGAAAGAAGCTATCAATAATGAGATAGATTCTATAATGCAAAACCATACATGGGAGTTGGTTGATTTACCTCCCGGTAACAAGCCTTTAGAATGTAAATGGATATTAAAAAAGAAATTGAAAACTGATGGATCCATTGATAAATATAATGCTAGATTGGTTGCTAAAGGATATAGGCAAAAAGAAGGATTTGATTTCTTTGATACCTACTCACCCATGACTAGAATCACGTAGATAAGATTGTTAATTGCAATTGAGGCAATACACAATCTTGAGATTCATCAAATGGATGTAAAAAAAGCATTCCTAAACGGTGAGTTAGAAGATGAGATTTACATGGAGCAACGTGAAGGGTTCGTTTCTCCTAACAAAAAACACAAGTGTGTAAACTTGTTAAATCCTTGTATGGATTAAAACAGACTCCTAAACAATGGCACCAAAAGTTTAACAAAACAATGTTATCAAATGGATTCAAAATCAAGGAATGTGACAAATGTGTATATATTAAACATACACCGTATGCCTATATAATTGTATGTCTATATGTGGACGACATGTTAATAATGGGCAATAGTCACGAAATGTTGCTTAACACCAAAAAGATGCTAACAAAGTATTTCGATATGAAAAATATGGGCGTGACAGATGTAATCCTATGGATTAAAATCTCTAGAATGCAGGATGGAATTGTACTTTCACAATCTCACTACATAGAAAAAGTACTTAAAAAGTTTGATGTGTTTGAGGAAAGTCCTACAAGAACTCCTCTTGATCTGAGTATGCAATTAGTCAAGAATACGTGAGGAAGCGTATCACAACTAAGGTATTTACAAATAATTGGCAGTCTTATGTATATTACAAACTGCACTCGACCGGATATTGCTTTTGTGGTGAATAACCTTGGTAGATTTACAAGTAATCCAAGCCATGATCATTGGAAGACTTTGACGAGGGTTCTAAGATACTTAAAGTATATATTAACCTATGGATTACACTTCACAAAATATCCTGAGGTACTACAAAGATATTGTGATGCGAATCGGATATCCAATATGAAGGATTCTAAGTCCACTAGTGGTTATGTATTCACCATTGATGGAGCTGCTGTATCATGAAAATCAACAAAGCAAACGTGCATGGCTCGATCAACGATGAAATCTGAGTTTATTGCTTTGGACAAAGCTGGAGAAGAAGCAAAATGGCTTCGAAATTTCTTAGAAGATGTTCCATG
>NC_036248.1:16322871-16366669 GCF_002742605.1 Olea europaea var. sylvestris | reverse complement strand
AATAAGTAACATTTTACTTACCTTTCAAAATTGAGGGATTCAAACTTAATACTAGAAATCACTTATTTTTAAACCACCTTGTCGAAATTTCCTATTTTTTCCCTCCCTTTCTTCTCTTTTTTTCTTCCTATCTTTTTGTCGATTTTTCTATGCTTTTGCTCCAGTTCATTCCTCTGATTTCTTGTGTGTATGTATGTAATATGAGAAATGAAATGTTCGGTGATAACTTGCCACCCGTCCAATCCAGTTGGTGTGTGCATGCATGTAAAATGAAGGAATGTGTTATACAATTGACACTTGTATTGTACTAGCCCAATTTTGCCATTCAAGTCCTTCAATGTTCATATATCATAGCATTAAGTCCATAACTTCCATAAATAGAAAAATAAGTTCCCAACTTTATATTTTATCCATCTTAAATCCTCAAAGGATTTTTTTTCATTATAAAATAAGCCCCAATAAATTGATTTATTTCATTTAAGTCCCTATTTGATTTTTATATTGACTATTCAGACATTTAACTATGAATGACTTTGACTATGATGAATAGGGTATAACACTTAAGAAGTTTGACGTGTTTGAGGAAAGTCCTGCGATAACTCCTCTTAATCCGAGTATGCACTTAGTCAAGAATACGAAAAAAAGCATATCACAACTAAGGTATTCACAAATAATTGGTAGTCGTATGTATATTACAAACTGCACTCGATTGGATATTGCTTTTGCGGTGAATAAACTTAGTAGATTTATAAGTAATCCAAATCGTGATCATTGGAAGGCGTTGACGAGGGTTCTAAGGTACTTGAAGTATACCTTAACCTATGGATTTCACTTCACAAAATATCTTGCGGTACTAGAAGGATATTGTGATGCGAATTGGATATCCGATATGAAAGATTCCAAGTCCACTAGTGGTTATGTATTTACCATTGGCGGAGCTGCTGTATCATGAAAATCAACAAAGCAAACGTACATAGCTCGATCAATGATGGAATCTGAGTTTATTGTTTTAGACAACGCTGGAGAAGAAGCAGAATGGCTTCGAAATTTCTTAAAAGATGTTCCATGTTAGCCCAAGCCAGTACCTGCGATAAGTATACATTGTGATAGTCAATCAACAATTGGAAGGGCTCGAAGTAGCATGTATAATGGTAAGTGTAGACATATTGATCGTAGACACAACACTATTAAGCAACTAATCTCAAATGACGTTATCTCCATAGATTATGTGAAATCAAAGGAGAATATTGCGGATCAACTTACGAAAAGTTTGCCTAGAGATCAAATGCGTTGCCTATCGAGAGGAATGGGATTAAAGCCTACTACGTAAGAGTTTTTGCAATGGTAACCCTACCTTGTTGACTGGAGATCCCAAGATCTTGGTTCAAAGGGACAACTAAGTTGTGAAAATTCCATGAAGCACTTAGGAAATTAGAATTCCTAACTCATTCCTATGATTGCCACGCGATTTATGCAACGTGATTTTTAAACCACAAGTGTACGATGTCAAATTTTGTAATATAGTAAAGAAGTTAGGATGTCGAACCCACAGGGATTGATATTCGAATCAATTGAGTACTATAATTATTTTAGCCCTCACTTTAGTTAGACAATCAAATGTTGAAACGATATTTTATGCTAAATTAAAATAAATGGGATGAACGACGCAAGTAAATGAGGATAAATTATAGAATTTCTTATCAAATTATGAATACCTATGGAATGATTTCACCGTACCTTCAACAATGTTTTTCAACCGTATAACTATTTCTATCGATCTTTCCAAAATTTATAGGCAAGAACGCTAAAGTGATTCTATTTCCCTCTCTCGAGCGTCAAATAAAATCTATTTCTATATTATAATTCCAATATCTCTATTCCGAATTAAAGATATAAAAATTATCAAGCACGTGGTTCTTAATTAAAACAAGCCTCAAAGATTAGCACCTTCTCTCGAAACCTACGAAATCTAGGTTATGTTGTCTTAGATCACGCCTAAATTTGCCTCTCTCGAGCGCCAAAACTTAGAACATCAAATCAATCAATTAGTGGCTAGTTAATTGAAAGCATTGCGCACAAACAAAATAAATAAATAAACGGAAAGATTAAAATGAAATAATAAAACGGAATTCAAACATGTCTAAAGCAGGCTACATCAACCCTAGGATTAAAGTTTAGTGCATAATTGAAAGAATTAACACAAGTAAATTAAAATGAAAGCACATGGAAAAGAAAAAGGAATGGAAAAACTAGTTTGTAGCAACTTGATTTCTTCCCCAAAATTAATTCCTTCAATTTTATTTGTCTTTCCAACCGTGCCCCTTTTTCTCCTTTCTTCCTTCTCAATCCCAGAAATTTGAGCCAATGAAGATCCCCTTCAATTGTTATGTAATTGCCGGCTGTTCTCCCCAGAATTCTCTTGCTCGCTCCCCCTATTCGTGGCTAGTTTCCACTGATTTGTAATGTGTGGCTCCCCCCTTTTTTTAGGTTTTTGGGTGGTATTTATAGTTTCTAGGAGTTTCGGACGGGTTGGAGTCGATTTGGACCGAGAAATATATTTTAGAAATCTGAATTTCCCTTTCTCGGAATGCAATGCCTGGGCGCTGAGTTTCTGTTGGAATTACAGCATTGTGGTGCCTGGGCGCTGAGGGTATAGCGCCCGGGCGTCCGGTTCGCCCGAAACGGTATTCTGTGCGTGTTTCAATATTTTTAGCATAACTTTCTCGTTCGATATCCAATTGAAGCGATTGAAGATGCGTTGGAAAGGTAATTAAAAGGCCTACAACTTTGCTTCAGTAATCATTCTCCAATTCGATCGTTTTCTATGTCGAAAATGGGTCTGAATGTGGGACTAAAAATCCGGTGCAAAACTTTTCGGTTGGAAAATGATTTATGATCATATCTTGATTAAATTTGATCCCTTTTGACACCTTCCTTCATCCAATTGACTCTACCACTCTCGGATCTTCATTGCAAGCTCCGATACAACTTTTGATTATGTGCACTTTAGTCCTCGAACTTTGGATGTCTTACATTTTGGTCATTTCATCCAATTTCACCAACTTTTGTCTATTTCTTTCATTTGGCCTCTTTTAGCACTTGTTTTCTCCACTTCATCCATCCTTCAAAATAGCGTGAAAACCACATGTTAGCACCTCTAAAATACTCTCCAAGATAGCAAAATCATGAAATTAATGGCATAATATAATGAGTGTAAATCACTCATCAAACACCCCCAAACTTAACCTTTTGCTTGTCCTCGAGCAAACACCAAAACAAAGAAAGTCATTAACAAGCACACAAACATAATTAAAGCACACAAAATCACTTTAAAAAAAAACACATTATGTTAGACACGTTGCCTTAGGATTAAAAATATAGCGTCAATTGGATGAATTACTTCAAAGTTATAATGCACGAGCTAAATTCTCACCTATTCAATGCAAAACGAGTGTGTGTGTGAAGAGTTAAGTACAACGTTGTACAATAATAAGTTGACCCAATTCTCGACCTTAAAAGTCAAATATTTCCTTGTCTCGCTCGTGGGATTCACACACCTCCAAACTTGTTCTCTTTTACTTCCCAAGGTGTATTCCAAAGTTAATTTTCAATACTAATATCTTACACCGCTCAAATTTGGTTAGATTTTACTGATTGCAGTTCAACATGTCAACAAAATGAGGACTCTCCTTATTTTTGACTGCTTCAACCTCTAGGAATCAACCAAGTTACTAACCCCTTATCAAAGATCTAATCCTCTAAAACACGTGTTCGGGGCTTAATCAAGGCATTTGCTACCTAATTTTTTTTTCTCTTTTTTTTTCTCAAATGTAAATTTATTCTTTAATCGTCTTTTGTGAGGACGTCTCTCCCTTAAGCTTTCTAAATGACTCATATAGTGAGCTTTAGGCCGATGACTCCCAAATCAGACGACTTTAGGGCACCAGGTTTTGAACCCTTACATGCTTAATCACTTGAGTCATAAAGGCTATGAAGAGACGATTCACAATGAGATTATTAAAGTTGTCCTCATTAGGATCTTTTTTTATTTTTATTTTTTCAATGCAGTGATTAATGCAATGTCCCTTATTAAACACCTATTCTCGAAAATCGACTTCTAACTTAAGGTTTTCACCCAATTTTCATCATATTAGTCTCAAACAATCCACACAAAATTTAGCACATATGGAATCCACATTTATCTCCAAGTTTTCCTACAACAGTGCAATCATCCAAACGTCCTAAGTTTGGTTTAAGGATATTGTGATGTTTAATGGTTGTTTGGGTTTAGCATCTAAGTTCTTTATCCAACCTACAAGTATGAATCAACCTACTCATGCACAACCCCACAATTAATTCACGTGCAAAAATAATTTCCGTTTTACACGAATAAGCAAAAATCTAATTCAAGCACATAACCTATTCATAATCCATAAACCAACGCATGTTCTCAATAATATATATCATCGTGGGCAAAGCTTTCTAATTCACACAAACATGCAAAAACACGAATTATTATTATTATTTTTTGATAATGCACACAAATAAAAATTAAATATATAAATAATAGAAAAAACAAACAAATAAATTGTTTTTTTTAAACACACAAATAAAAAAAATTGCACACAAATAACACAAAATAAAAAAAAATTACGCAATTAGACAATTTATAATACACTCCCCCAAACTTAAACTAAACATTGTCCTCAATGTTAAATGAGAAGAAAAAGAGGAGGACTTCCCTGAATCGTCTGAATTGCCAACGATGGTCTGGTGCTCTAATGTTGAATTTGATAGACGTTTCTTCTAGCTTTCCTCCCAAACTTGAGATTTATCCAGCTTCTCCTTGTCAATGTTGGTTGATTGATCTGCGACGTCATGTTCCTGAAAAATCACAATTAGATATTAAACTCATGGAATAAGTGGTGCTTAGCTCAAACATCAATAACCAACTTGATTTTTCAAAAACCTAAGGGACGGGTAGGGTTGATGAATTCCTAAATAACAACTCTGAAATAAAATAAATTATCCTAAAATTCAAAAATAGAATAAATAAGTAAAGTAAGTGAAAAGGTAAGAACGCTTGGGTTGCCTCCCAAGAAGCGCTTCTTTATAGTCACTAGCTTGACTCAACCGCAATGCCTATGGTAGATCCTCAGGTGGCACATTTCTCTTGTTTCTGAACTTTATCTTCGGCTTTGTATTCTCCTTCATTGTACGATGGTGAACAAACTTAGGCTGTTTTGACCTTGGTATGACTTTCAAGACCTCTTTTGGTTTGGCAATGTTTAGAGGTTTCAAACGCCTATCTACATAGCTCTTTTTTTTATCAGGTGGGTCAGCTTCTTGAGCTAAGATGAAATCCGTTGCTTTCTTCATTTCTGAGTCATTACCATCAGTAGATGCATCCTTTGTTGAGTAACTAATTTCCATGTATTGCACCAACGGATCATAAAATAATTCCCTTTTTTCTCTGTTTTCTGCAATTACTTCAGCTGATTGGATCATTTTACAAGTGTCAACTTTTCCTTTTTTTGGGGCTTTCTTTTCTTGATGGACGTTGAAAGTTACTTGCTCTTCATTAACTCGTAGTGTCAACTTTCCTTCTTGCACATCAATCAATGATCTTCCAATAGCCAAGAAAGGTCGGCCAAGAATCATTGGTACTTTCTCATCCTCCTCCATGTCCAATACCACAAAGTCTACCGGAAAGATGAACTTATCAACCTTCACTAACACATCTTCAATAATGCCTTTGGGATATGTGATTGATCTGTTCGCCAGTTGCAAGGTAACGGTTGTGGGATTCACTTTTCCAAGACCCAGCTTTTTGAACACTGATAAGGGCATCAAGTTTATGCTAGCTCCAAGGTCACATAGTGCCCTATCAAATGTGATACCATCAATATTGCACAGGATGTTGAAGTTGCCCGGATCTTTCAATTTGTGAGAGTGCTTCTTCTGAAGTATGGCACTACACTCCTCTGTCAGCTTAACAGTCTCAAATTCCTCCAACTTTCTCTTCTTTGACATCACTTCCTTTAAGAACTTGGCATAGTTAGGCATTTGGGCCAAGGTTTCTGCAAAGGAAATGTTGATGTCGATTTTCTTGAAGACCTCTAGAAACTTTGCGAATTTTTCATCAAACTCCTTCTTCAAATACCTCTGCGGGAATGGTAGTGGGGGCTTTAAGATAGGTGGGTTGTCCGGAAATGAAATTGAGTAAGGCTTATAAATCTTCTTTGTTGCCTCTGCCTCAGTTTTCTGCCCTTCAGTCTGCTTTTCCCTTGCAAGAATGTGATCCGATGTAGTTACCCCAGCCTCTCTAAGCTTGCGTTCTTCAACTGCTTTGCCACTTCTTAGGGTGATAGCATTGCCGTGTTCCCGTGGGTTAACCTCTGTGTCACTGGGAAATTGTCCTTTTTGTTGAGACTGCATTGCAGTTGCTATCTGACCAATCTGTACCTCCAAATTCTTCACTGTAGCCCCCAAGTTGGTCATATGTGTCTCAATGCTGTCAAGTCTTGCCTCATCTTTATTGAACCTCGATCTGGTCTCCGAAATGAAGGTTCCTAAAATATCTTCCAGGGTTGGCTTTCGCTCAAACGCTTGATTATTGAACCCCTGATAGTAGTTGTTTCCTGAGTAGTTTCCCATTTGATTGAAATTCCGATCATTCACATACTGAAGTTGTTCATTCTCCCTTTCAACTTTTTGGTATGCAGTGGATGTAGCCATAATAGATTCTGATTTCCTTTGTGATCCATGTGAAGTCAATGTAGCTATTTGATTAGTGAGAGATGACATTTGAGCTGCAAGGGCGGTTATAGGATCTACTTCATAAAGGCCAGAAACTTTCCTTTCACTTGAACGCTCACTCAGCCATTGATAGCTATTAGTAGCTATCTCATTCAATAATGCATAAGCCTCATTTGGAGTTTTGGATAATAGTGCACCCCTCGCTACAGAATCTGCCACGATCCGTGTCTGACCATTCAAACCGTTGTAGAAGGTTTGTATCTGCAACCAATCCGGGCAACCATGCTGAGGACATCTTCTGAATAGATCTTTATATCTCTCCCATGCCTCATAAAATGGTTCAAAGTCTAATTGTCGAAACTGTCCAATCTCACTCCGTAATTGCGCTGCCTTCAAAGGCGGAAAGAATTTTGTAAGAAACTTCTGCGCTAACCCCTCCCAAGTTGTGATGGACCATACGGCAATGATTGGAACCATGCCTTGGCTTTGTCTCTTAGGGAAAAGGAAAATAGGCGGAGTCAGATTGCATCTTTAGTAACGCCATTCATTTTCACTGTATCACAGATCTCCAGAAAGGACCCCAAATGAGTATTTGGGTCTTCTGTTGGAGCTCCCCCAAACTGATTCTGTTGCACCATGTGTATAAGTCCTGGTTTCAGTTCGAAATTGTTTGCAGCAATCGATGGGCGTACGATGCCAGAATAGTTGTCATTGACAACCGGCCTTATGTAGTCCCTAATAGCCCTTTGTTGGTTATCCTCATTGGCTACTCTAGCATCCTGTTCTACCATTGCTTCTCGTTCGTTTCTTTGTATGCCTCTGAGAATGCAAAATGTGCTTTCTGGTTCAGGATCAACAGGTAGTAGGTCTAGATTTCTCACCCTTCACATAAACAGCTGAAAATAACCACAAGAGAGCTCTTAAAGATAGACACAAAAAGAATAAAATAAAAATAAAAATTATGACAGAAATAAAAATCTAAAGTAAAATGAAAGCTAATTGGTAATAATATCAATTGAATTCAAATAAATCAATCCCCGGCAACGGCGCCAAAAACTTGCCACGCGATTTATGCAACGTGATTTTTAAATCGCAAGTGTACGGTGTCAAGTTTTGTAATATAGTAAAGAAGTTAGGATGTCGAACCCACAGGGATTGATATTCGAATCAATTGAGTGCTATAATTATTTTAGTCCTCACTTTATTTAGACAATCAAATGTTGAAACGATATTTTATGCTAAATTAAAATAAATGGGATGAACGACGCAAGTAAATGAGGATAAATTATAGATTTTCTTATCAAATTATGAATGCCTATGGAATGATTTCACTGTACTTCAACAATGTTTTTCAACCGTATAACTATTTCTATCGATCTTTCCAAAAGTTACAGGCAAGAACGCTAAAGTGATTCTATTTCCCTCTCTCGAGCGTCAAATAAAATCTATTTCTATATTATAATTCCAATATCTCTATTCCGAATTAAAGATATAAAAATTATCAAGCACGTGGTTCTTAATTAAAACAAACCTCAAAGATTCACACCTTCTCTCGAAACCTACAAAATCTAGGTTATGTTGTCTTAGATCACGCCTAAATTTGCCTCTTTCGAGCGCCAAAATTTAGAACATCAAATCAATCAATTAGTGGCTAGTTAATTGAAAGCATTGCGCACAAACAAAATAAATAAATAAACGGAAAGATTAAAATGAAATAATAAAATGGAATTCAAACATGTCTAAAGCAGGCTACATCAACCCTAAGATTAAAGTTTAGTGCATAATTGAAAGAATTAACACAAGTAAATTAAAATGAAAGCACATGGAAAAGAAAAAGGAATGGAAAAACTCGTTTGTAGCAGCTTGATTTCTTCCCCAAAATTAATTCCTTCAATTTTATTTGTCTTTCCAGCCGTGCCTCTTTTTCTCCTTTCTTCCTTCTCAATCCCAGAAATTTGAGCCAATGAAGATCCCCTTCAATTGTTATGTAATTGCCGACTGTTCTCCCTAAAATTCTCTTGCTCGTTTCCCCTATACGTGGTTGGTTTCCACTGATTTGTAATGTGCGGCTCCCCCCCTTTTTTAGGTTTTTGGGTGGTATTTATAGTTTCTAGGAGTTTTGGACGGGTTGGAGTCGATTTGGACCGAGAAATATATTTTAGAAATTTGAATTTCCCTTTCTCAGAATGCAGTGCCTGGGCTCTGCGATTTAGGCTCCTGGGCGTTGAGTTTCTGTTGGAATTACAGCATTGTGGCGCTAGGCGCTGAGGGTATAGCGCCTGGGCACCCGGTTCACCCGAAACGGTATTCTACACGTGTTTCCGTATTTTCAGCATAACTTTCTCGTTCGATATCCAATTGAAGTGATTGAAGATGCGTTGGAAAGGTAATTCAAAGGGCTACAACTTTGCTTTAGTCATCATTCTCCAATTCGATCGTTTGCTATGTCGAAAATGGGTCTGAATGTGGGACTAAAAATCCAGTGCAAAACTTTTCGGTTGGAAAGGTAATTCAAAGGGCTACAACTTTGCTTCAGTCATCATTCTCCAATTCGATCGTTTGCTATGTCAAAAATGGGTCTGAATGTGGGACTAAAAATCCAGTGCAAAACTTTTCGGTTGGAAAATGATTTATGATCATATCTTGATTAAATTTGATCCCTTTTGACACCTTCCTCCATCCAATTGACTCCTACCACTCTCGGATCTTCATTGCAAGTTCCGATACAACTTTTGATTATGTACACTTTAGTCCTCGAACTTTGGATCTCTTACATTTTGGTCATTTCATCAAATTTCGCTAACTTTTGCCTATTTCTTTCATTTGGCCTCTTTTAGCACTTGTTTTCTCCACTTCATCCATCCTTTAAAATAGCGTGAAAACCACATGTTAGCACCTCTAAAATACTCTCCAAGATAGCAAAATCATGAAATTAATGGCATAATATAATGAGTGTAAATCACTCATCAATGATACTAAAGTGTTTTCTGTAGAATGAATAGAGGCTAAGATTATCTTTTATTGATTCCTATATCTTGATTAAGTCAAGTGAAGTAGGGCAGAATACTCTTAATAGGATGTCACCTATGTAAGTGTGAAGTGGGGTCGTTTCGATAAGAATTGTTTAAGGTTTGAATTCTCTAAACACTTACGAAACCAAGAAGGGTTCAGGGTCAAAATGAACCAAGTCATGAGAACTAAGTATAGAATATGGAAGATATCTGTGTGAGTACTGTTGTCTTGACTTACACCAAAGGCTGAGTGGTTCAAGACCTGTGGTTCACCAATTAACCGAGTATGTCCGATAGTATTTCACTAAGGGAGGTTCAAGGTCAGAAGCCACCATCCCTGATGCAGTATTTTTTTGTACCCTCTCTACATTGCATCATATCATCGCATCTGCATATGCATACTCGAATTTTCATCCACATGGGGGATTGTCAGAATTGGTTCAAATAATTAACCAGAAATTGGAAAATGAAAATGTGTGACTACGTGTCAACTTCGACCAAATATTCGAATTTGATCTGACGGTCAAATTACAAAAGTAAATAGGCCAACTTATTCTACTCGTCGAGTAGATTGTCGTGGTATATTTGGAATCTTGAAACCAATTCCGGATGAATGAAAAATTGCGGACCAAAGTTAGAAAAAATGAAGTGTTGCAACTTTTTGAAAGGATGTATGTTTTGCTCCACACTACTTCATTTGCACCCTTTCTACATCTATAAATAGAGCCTATGGACATGGTTTTGGGTACACCAATTGCATTGAGCATTCATTCTCCTTTTGCAATTCTCTTCTTTCTAATTTCATAGTATTTTCATACATTTCCTTTGTAGAGGGGAAATTCTATCAAAAGTTCGTCGGTTTCTTGTGGTTTGAAGTGTTGCTGCCACAAGTTGTGAATCCATTGTATCTTGGGAGACAAGTATCATTCACAGTGAGCACCGTAGCGGGGTAATTTGTCTTAAGAAAAGAGATAACGTCTCGTCTTGGATAATTCTCTATTTCTACTCTTTCTTAATCCTTGTTTTGCGTAATCTTTATACCGAAACTTTTTCCAAATTTCCATTCATATAAATTATGTTTTGATTACGCTCTTGCGGGTTAAAACTGGTCAAACAAATATATCAAAAATTAATCCTTACATAACCATTTTTATAAGTCATCTCCAACACAAGGTATTTATTGAATATGTTATTTCTTATTTCTTGTCATCATTGTCTTTGTTCGTTCTAACTCTGTTTTGCTGTGTTGTTACTGATTTGTGTATATTTGCCTGCTATTGAAAATACCAGCTTTGACTTGATTATTGATATTCTGATTTTTTTTTAATAAGTTTTGTATTATGAAGGTTCCATTCTGCCCAATGGTTGGATCAGAAGTGCATTCATCAGAAGTAAAGAAAACGAAGGTTCTAATGGAAAATTTGCGACGGGCTATTGGCAGCAGTGTAAAGGAAAACAAGGAGGTTTATGAAGGAGAGGTAGGTTATCCTTTCATTGACCTTTTTAGGCTTGGTTTTATACTCTGATGTTCTGCAAGCTGCTTTTATCTTAGGTTACAGAACTGAGAGTGTGACAGGTGGATATGGTACAAGTATAAGCCATGTTTAGGCAAGCTCTTGTTCCCTGACTTGTTGGGGCACATCCCGCAATTTACCTCTAGGGACGGGGCGGTGGAGGCCCTCAAGATTGAGGTTCAACCTATAAGCCATGTTTTTATTGGGTTTAAAACTGTCAAAGGAGCCAAACAATTGAAGTTGGACCCAACAATATACGTTGCATTGGTTAAGGAAAAGGTTAGCACTTGTAAAATCTAATTCATGAAGTCACTTTTCCTGTTTAAATCATTTGTGCTATTCCCCTCCCCCCCTAAAAAAAAGGAATGACGATTTTTATCAACATTGTCAAATACTGAAAATCTAAAGGATAGAATCTGATTAATTTGTCTATACGTAGCAGTCAGTGATGTTATATACATTGAAGCAAATAGTGGAGCAGTTCAAAGGGTGGGAAGGACTAAGGAGTGATACTTCTGCTACAGAATTTGATCTTGAGGTAGAAGAATATGTTCCACTTCCTAAAGGAGAGGTTTACAAAAAGAAAGAGATAGTCCAGGTATGTATCAGTGTTATGCAGGATGATTTATTGAATATTGGGCTGCATTTAAAATAATTGGAAGTTTGCACGCAAAAAGGTAATGGTTTTATATCACCAATAATTGCTGAGGATGCTTCAGTTTAAATGTCTTAACGTATTGTCGAGCTTTTCATTCATAATTTAATTCGAATTCTTTGTTCAGTTAGTTCCTTTCCATAATTTGCTTCCTTAAGTCTAGATTAAAATTTTACCCATTTTTCATGTGCGTGTCTTGATTTTGCTTCATCGATATTCAAATTGAACCTGTGATTCATTTTGAATGTTACAGATTTAATTCCTGTTTTTATGCTGTTTATAATTTACTGCAAGTTTGTTGTCATGGCTTTTGAAGACAACCATATTTAAATCAGAGTTCTAAAGGCAGGGCCGAGGAGTAAGGAAAAAGCCTCGCGTATGGAGAATTTATGGAAAAAAGAGGTCAACTCTATTTTTTCCTACCTAATGCAGGCCGGCATCAAAAGGCGTGCGTCTTTTAATTTTTTGTCCAACATTTTTTGAAGGTTAAAAAAATCAATTAAATAAAAGGAATAATTATTAATGGTAAAATAATATTAGAAATAGGATAATGCCTTATTGCCGCTTTGCTATGCCTCGGGCCTTATAGCAACCAGATCAAAATATTTGTGTTCATTTATGCCGTAAATTATTTTTGAGATACTATTGGGTGTACTTGACTATATATGTTTCATGATTTCGTCAGAAAGAAAAAGAGAACTATTTGCTTGAGGGGGTGGGTAGGGATAAAAGTTTCAAAAGTTTATGCATCCCGTTTTCTTATGTATTATTGTGGTTTACCAGGATGTTACATTGCATGCTTTGATGCTACAAATGCACGGCCTCAAGGAGGACAAGATATATTGTCACTGATAGGCCTGCTGATGACTAATATGTATCAAATTTCATAGAAGACCGGTTGGATGCTTTCTATAAGAATGTTATGTTACGTTCATTCCATTGAAGAATTGTCCATCTGTAAAATATATCATTGGACTAGTCCTAAATTTCCTAAAACTGTGTGATTTCTCATTCAAGATGTAGAGTATCCAAATATTGTTGACTTATGAGGTTCAACTGATTACAGGTTGTTAACCGATATATAGATGGTGTTGCAGAGCTTGTCTCAGGTATCTTGTTTATTGATGAGGTTTTCCTCTCTTAAACATACTTTTTTAGATCTTATTTTGGATTCTTTTGATAGATATTTCCTCAGCACTCAAAAAGGGTTTTAGGTACCTATGCTGAATATAGAGTGCTTTTGATACTAATCGTGCTTTAGAGAGTTCCTTATCGCCAATGGTAATTTTCGCAACTAATAAAGGAATTTGTAATGTTATGTATGGTAATATTCTTATGCCTTTTTTAAGTAAATATATTGGTTGAGGTTTTTAAGACTTAGGATTCTATTTTGAAAAGTCTTACCTTGTTAAAAGGAGCAGCATAAACCTTTATATGTTTATTTTTGGCATTTTTGTTTCATATGGATTTTTGCTTTGACATGCTCAAACACAATGGTGACTTGTTTGAGAATGTCAATCTGGAAATTGTGTGCTCGTTTGAGTCTTGTTCGAATCAAATTGTTCGTGAAGTTTAATAGGCTCTAACACCATATTAAAACTTAGGATTTATTTTTGTTGATTTTAGAGAAATAACTTATTCCATATATTAATTCATGAACGTGTATTACATATATATAAATAGAGTAAATGTTTCTCATAAGGAAACAATCCTATTAAAATAAGAAAAGTCCTAAATTTATGCACCTACCATATATACATGTGTTGTATATGTAAAGAATAAATATAGACCTAAATTGATGCATAATTCCATAACACTCCACCTCAAGCTAGAGCATAGATATCAATTATACCCATCTTGTTACAAATATAGTTTACTTGAGTTCCGGCTAAAGCCTTTGTGAACGCACCAGCTATTTGTTCTCCCGTCTTGACATGCTTAGTCGAAATCAATCCTTGTTGTAGCTTTTCACGAACAAAATGATAGTCTGCCTCTACGTGCTTTGTTCTCTCATGGAATACTAGATTAGTAGCAATGTGAATAGCTGCTTGATTATCACACTACAAGTTCATAGAGTGAGACGTATCAATGCCAACTTCTCCAAGTAAGTGATGTAGCCATATAAGTTCACAAGTCATCTGTGGCATAGCCTGATATTCAGATTCTGCACTTGATCGAGCTACAACACTTTGTTTCTTACTTTTTCAAGAAACTAGATTATCTCAAACGAAAACATAATACCTTGTAGTAGAGCGCCTATCCACGAGTGAACTTGCCCAGTCAGCATCCGAGAAACCCTCAACCCTACAATGACCACGGTCTCTATAAAGAATTCCACGTTCTGGAGCTCCTTTAAGATACATTAATATATGAGTTACGACATCCCAATGTGAAGTTCTAGGAGATGACATAAATTGACTAACAACACTTACGAGAAACGAAATATCTGGCCTAGTAATTGTAAGATAGTTCAACTTTCCTACTACACTTGTGTACTTGTCTGCATCAACAAACACATTTCCACCTTCTGCTCCGAGTTTCACATTTGGTATCATAGGGACATCATCAGGTTTTGCTTCAGCTAAGCCTGTCTCATCTAATAAGTCCAGAACATATTTCCTTTGGGAAAGGAAGATTCCTTTGCCACTTTGAGATATCTCTATCCTTAAGAAATATTTCAAAGAACCTAGTTCCTTTGTTTGAAATCTTGTGCCTAGGAAAGCCTTTAGCATACTTATGCCACTGCTATCACTCCCAGTAATCACAATATCATCAACATATACAACTAACAAAATACACCCAGCTGTAGACTGTTTAAAGAATACTGAGTGATCATATGCACTTCTTTTCAAGCCATAATCACAACCTCACTAAATTTTCTAAACCAAGCACAAGGTGATTATTTCAAACCATATAATGACTTTTGTAGTTTGCATACCTTCCCTGACTCCCCCTGAGCAACAAATCTTGGTGGTTGCTCCACGTAAACTTCTTCGTACAAATCTCCATGGAGAAATGCATTTTTAACATCCAACTGGTGAAGCGGCCAATGATAGGTAGCAGCTAGAGAAATGAATAACCTATTAATTTTAATGAACTCTTAAAATTGTATTGTTTATACAAGAATACCTCTATTAAATAGAGGTGATTACAATGCCAGATCCCATAAAAAATAGGACTTATCTGATTTGAATATAAATTGTAGAGAAATTAAAGGAACGACTCCTAACTAACTAACCAATTGGCTTACCTTATCTTTCCAAATTTATTCAAATTCAAATGAAGATAAAACTAAGACTATGATAACTATATTACAATAAAATCGTAACCTCTCAACACTTCTCCTCAAGCTGGTGTGAAGATATCAATCATCCCCAACTTGTCTGCACATTTTTCAAAGCTTTGTCTTGCTCCACCCTTTGTAAAAATATTTGCTACCTGCTCCTTGGATGGCACGAACAAAACACATACTTCACCATTATCAATCCTCTCTTTTATAAAATGCTTGTCAATCTCCACGAACTTGGTGCGATCATGATGGACCGAATTACGGGCAATACTAATCACAGCCTTATTATCATAAAAAATCTTCATGGGCTTTATACATGGCAACTTCAGTTCTTCTAGTAGTCTCCTTATCTGAATTATTTCACACGTTCCATGGGCCAATGCTCGAATTTCTACCTCTGCACTACTTCTGGCTACTATACTTTGTTTTTTACTCTTCCATATAACTAAATTTCCCCAAACAAATGTACCATAAACAGAAGTGGATTTTCTATCATCAATTGAGCCTGCCCAGTCCACATCTGTATAAACTTCCACACTTCTTTCTACATTCTTCCCAAAGAACGAACCTTTCCTAGGAGAGGATTTTAAATATTTTAAAATCCTATAAACCGCATCCAAATGTCCTTGAAATGGATTGTGCATATATTGGCTGACCATGCTTACTGCAGAAGCAATATCAGGTCGAGTATGTGACAAATAAATCAATCTTCCAACTAGTCTCTGGTATCTTCTCTTTTCTATCGGGTCTCTAGCCTCTTTACCCAATTTTTCATTGGGCTCTATTGGAGTTTCACAAGGTTTACAACCAAGCATACTAGTATCTTTCAATAAATCCATCGTATACTTTCTTTGAGATATGAAGATTAAGATTCCTCCCCTACTTCTTGCTATTTCCATTCCCAAAAATTACCCCAAGTTGTCCTAGGTCTTTAACCTCAAATTCTTTAGCTAAAAACTCCTAAAAACTTGCAAGGTCTTCCAAATTATCACCTGTGAGAATAATATCATCGACATATACTATCAAAATAGAAATCTTACCACCTGTATGCTTGATAAACAATTTATGATTAGTCTGCCCTTGACAATATCCAAACCTTTTTACTGATTTAGTGAAGTGATCAAACCATGCTCTTGGTGATTGTTTTAAGCAATAGAGTGATTTCTTCAACCGACATACATTATTAGTCGCAAATTCTTTCTCAAAGCTTGGTGGTGGCTCCATGTAAACTTCTTCTTCCAATTCTCCATTTAAGAATGCATTCTTCACATCCATCAAATAAAGTGGCCAATCAAGATTAGCAGCCACCGAGATTAAGACCCTGATTGTATTTAACTTGGCCACCAGTGCGAACGTCTCATTATAGTCAATGCCGAAGGTCAGAGTGAACCCTTTGGCAACTAAACGAGCCTTATATCTCTCAATATTCCCATCTGCTTTATATTTGATGGTAAACACCCATTTATAGCCAACCGTACATTTTCCTGATGGAAGTTTCATAATATCCCATGTCTGATTTTTCGTCAAAGCATTCATTTCCTCTAACACTGCATTTTTCCAAACCGTTTCTTTAAGAGCTTCATCAATTTTGTTGGAATAGTTTCTCTCGACACCTTCCAGCTAAAGTTTCTGTAAGAGCATAATAGATTTCTAAATGTCATATAATTGTGAATAGGGTGCTAGGTACAAGATCTTGTACCCTTTCTCAAGGCAATTGGCAGGTCCTCTTTATCTTGATGCTGATCTGGAGCACTAGAAATAGGAAGTTGGTGTTGATCTATATCCGGGTCTGATTGTTGACTGTGGTTTGGGGTAGCAATGGCTTGTACATTTTGATCTTGCTTTGGCTTTCTGGTGTATACAATTACTTTAGATTTTTTCTGCTGATGATGTTCTGCTTGGTTGCCTTCATCTAAAAAATATGACTGTTGTGATGAACTTGGTTCAACAAGTGGAGAAACTTCTAGTTCAACAATATAATCTGGAATTGATTGTCGAATTACTAGTGTAGATTCAGGGCCAGAACTAGAACTTGAACTACTAGAAAGTAAATCATCATTAGGAAAAAAATTCACTTCCCTTATGTTCTCCCCCTGAAGTGGATGATGAAAATAGGTCGTATCCTAAAAAAATGTCACATCCATAGTAACAAAAAACATTTTAGTCTTAGGAAAAAAACATTTATAGCCCTTTTGAGATGGTGAATAACCCAAAAATATACATTTTATTGATCTAGGATCTAATTTGGTTTCTGTCAAAAAAAACCGTACACCCAAAGACTTTGATAGGTAAATTATGAAATAACCTATTGTGAGGATAGGATTGTAAAAGTTTTTGAATTGGAATTTTAAAATCGAGAACACTAGAAGGCAATCTATTGATAACATAGGATGCTGTCAAAACAACTTCTCCCCAAAACATCTTAGGCACATTATTAGTAAAGAGTAAAGCTCTTGCAACTTCTAACAAATGCCTATTTTTCCTTTCAGCAATCCCACTTTGTTGTGGTGTTCCTACACATGTACACTGGTGTACGATTCCATGATCACTGAGATAATTCCCCAAATTTTGATTAAAGTACTCTTTCCCATTATCTGTATGAAATATCTGAATTTGTGAAAGTTTTGTAACACACTTCCTGCCTCTGATTTTTCTTTCAACAAAAACACCCAGCAAACTCTAGTGTGATCATCTATAAAAGTAATAAACCACCTAAACCCTGTTATATTTTTAATCTTAAGTGGTCCCCAAATATCACTGTGGAACATGGAAAAAGGCTTAGGTGATCTATATGGTCGTGTGGGATAAGTGTTTCGAGTGTGTTTAGCTAACTGGAAAATATCACATTTGAACAAACTTGCATCTTTATTATTGAATAACGTTGGAAACAACTTCTTCAAATAACTAAAGTTAGGATGCCCTAGTCTTTTATGCCATAACATCACTTTATTCAAAACATATGTAGGAACGGAACTTGAGCTAGAAACACTTTTACTTCCATAAGCTTGAAACTGAGCAGTCTTGCCTTCCTTGGAATCTTCAAGATAGTACAAATCATTACTTCACTTAGCAATGCCAATCATCTTCCCTGAATACAAATCCTGAAATTTACACATATATGGAGAAAAGTTAACTTCACAACTCAAGTCTTTAGTTAGTTTGATTATTGAAATAAGATGACATGAAAGATTGGGAACATGTAAAACTGATTTGAGAGTTATAAGTGGTGAGACCACAATAGTCCCTATCCCTATAATTGAGGATAAAGAACTATCAGCAATCCTGATTTTCAATGAACCAGAACACGAAATATAGTCAGAAAATAACTCATAATTCCCTGTCATATGGTCTGAAGCCCCTGAATCAATTATCCATAGATCATTCACTGATGTCTTCGTAATTAGAGCAGTGGAGAAGCTATCTTTCTGGGCTATATTGCAATTGGCATTAATACTTGGCTGTGAAGCATCCTGATGAAGAGCCTGATGTGGTTGGTGTGAAGTACTTTGCAGATTTTGAAGCAAAGTCTGCAATTCTGAAATCTGTTTGGGACTAAAACAGGATCTCCCTTGCTGATTACCTGACTTGGAATCCTCTACCATCTCCTGCAAGTTGAAATTCTCTGCCATTGCCATCACGTTCATGCCTTGGTTGCCAGTTTGTAGGTTTTCCATTTATCTTCCAACAATTTTCTTTAGTATGATAGAATCTCTTACAGTAGTCACGCCAATCCTTTTTTTCTCTACGCTGCTCCTGATTTTGTTGTTGGTTATAGACGGGTCGCTTTGCTGCAAGTGCTGAGTTCTGCAGAGAGTTTTCCACATAACTAGATTTCATCATGACTCTCCTTCTACTCTCTTCATGTCGAACCTTTGCAAAGGCATCTTGTATTGACAGCAGTGGCTTTATACCAAGAATCCTTCCTTGTTCAGTCCATGAAGAAAATCGAACAATCTCTCCTTTTCTAGTTTCTGAGTATTCTTCAGAGCATCTCCTGGGCATGACCAGCGTACATCATTAAATAAATCAAATTCTTGCCAAAGACCCACCAAAATATTTTAGTAATCGATTATAGTAGTTTCGCCTTGCCTCATATCTCTTAATATCGATTTTAAACATTTGGGATGAGTTACCAAAATCAGAATACATAGATTGGGCGAGATCCCATACCTCTTTGGCAGTTTTATAGGATAAATAATTTCTACCAATCTTGGGTTCCATAGAATTTACCAACCACGCAGTGACCATGGAATTTTCTGACTCCCAGATCCGATATCCAGTATCTTGTGCTTCTGGTTTCTTTGTCTCTCCAGTAAGATAACCAACTTTTCCTTTACCTCGAATAACCAATAGCACCGATTGAGACCAATCCAGGTAATTGGATCCATTGAGCTTGTGTTGTGTGATCTGCAGAGTGTGGGACTCACCGTAGCTAGCCACTGGTCCTTCTCTAGAGGTATTCACTGTGAAGACTCGGTAGATACATCAGACTCACCTTCCCGAGTTGCACTGGTCGTGGCGGTGTTTGCCATTTTTTGTTTTAAAATTTGGAAAGTAACAGAGTCTGCTCTGATGCAATATTAATTTTAATGACTTAAAATTGTATTGTTTATACAAGAATATCTCTATTAAATAGAGGTGAATACAATGTCAGATCCCATAAAAAATAGGACCTTATTTGAATATAAATTGTAGAGAAATTAAAGGAACAACTCCTAACTAACCAACCAACTAGCTTACCTTATCTTACCAGATTTATTCAAATTCAAATGAAGATACAACTAAGACTATGATAACTATATTACAATAAAATTGTAACCTCTCAACATAATCGAATAGAAGCTAGCTTAGCAACAAGAGAGAAAGTCTCAGACTAATCCACACCATAAGTTTGAGCATACCCCTTAGCAACTAAACAAGCCTTCAATCGAGTAACAGATCCATCAAGATTCATCTTGACTGTAAACACCTTCAATCGAGTAACAGATCCATCAAGATTCATCTTGATTGTAAACACCCATTTGCAACCAATTGCCTTTTATGGAGAGGTAAAGGAACTAATTCCCATATGTGATTATGTTCTAGTGCCAACATTTCGTCTTGCATGGCTGCTTGCCAACCACTATGGGATAGAGTTTCAGAGATAGATTTTGGTACGGATACATGCTCTAAAGAAGCAATGAAAGACTTGGAAGATGGTGATAATGCATGATAAGAAACAAAAGAAGAAACAGGATAGGTACATGATCGTTTACCTTTTCGGAGAGTAATGGGAAAATTAAGAGTAGGATCAGGAGGAGGTGATAAATCTTGAGGCGAAGAAGCAGGTAGAGGAGGCAAGTCATGGCCAACATCAGGTGCCACCGAAGATTGTTGCACATGACGAGTGTAAGCACTTCGAATAGAAGGACGAGAAGAAACTGGTAACATAGATGTAGTGACAGTGTAAATAAGGAAGTCATCCCCAGACTCAATAGAAGATGGATTAGATGACACAGTAGTACTAGAAAACGATGTAGACTCGAAAAAAGTGACATCGGCAGACACTAAGTATCATCCTAAGGAGGGAGAAAAGCACTGATAACCTTTTTGATATTGAGAATAACCCATAAATATACACTTAAGGGATTTAGGATCAAGTTTGAAAATTTGAGATCTCATATCTTGAAAGCATGACTCTCCTTCTACTCTCTTCATGTCGAACCTTTGCAAAGGCATCTTGTATTGACAGCAGTGGCTTTATACCAAGAATCCTTCCTTGTTCAGTCCATGAAGAAAATCGAACAATCTCTCCTTTTCTAGTTTCTGAGTATTCTTCAGAGCATCTCCTGGGCATGACCAGCGTACATCATTAAATAAATCAAATTCTTGCCAAAGACCCACCAAAATATTTTAGTAATCGATTATAGTAGTTTCGCCTTGCCTCATATCTCTTAATATCGATTTTAATTCAAACATTTGGGATGAGTTACCAAAATCAGAATACATAGATTGGGCGAGATCCCATACCTCTTTGGCAGTTTTATAGGATAAATAATTTCTACCAATCTTGGGTTCCATAGAATTTACCAACCACGCAGTGACCATGGAATTTTCTGACTCCCAGATCCGATATCCAGTATCTTGTGCTTCTGGTTTCTTTGTCTCTCCAGTAAGATAACCAACTTTTCCTTTACCTCGAATAACCAATAGCACCGATTGAGACCAATCCAGGTAATTGGATCCATTGAGCTTGTGTTGTGTGATCTGCAGAGTGTGGGACTCACCGTAGCTAGCCACTGGTCCTTCTCTAGAGGTTATTCACTGTGAAGACTCGGTAGATACATCAGACTCACCTTCCCGAGTTGCACTGGTCGTGGCGGTGTTTGCCATTTTTTGTTTTAAAATTTGAAAAGTAACAGAGTCTGCTCTGATGCAATATTAATTTTAATGACTTAAAATTGTATTGTTTATACAAGAATATCTCTATTAAATAGAGGTGAATACAATGTCAGATCCCATAAAAAATAGGACCTTATTTGAATATAAATTGTAGAGAAATTAAAGGAACAACTCCTAACTAACCAACCAACTAGCTTACCTTATCTTACCAGATTTATTCAAATTCAAATGAAGATACAACTAAGACTATGATAACTATATTACAATAAAATTGTAACCTCTCAACATAATCGAATAGAAGCTAGCTTAGCAACAAGAGAGAAAGTCTCAGACTAATCCACACCATAAGTTTGAGCATACCCCTTAGCAACTAAACAAGCCTTCAATCGAGTAACAGATCCATCAAGATTCATCTTGATTGTAAACACCCATTTGCAACCAATTGCCTTTTATGGAGAGGTAAAGGAACTAATTCCCATATGTGATTATGTTCTAGTGCCAACATTTCGTCTTGCATGGCTGCTTGCCAACCACTATGGGATAGAGTTTCAGAGATAGATTTTGGTACGGATACATGCTCTAAAGAAGCAATGAAAGACTTGGAAGATGGTGATAATGCATGATAAGAAACAAAAGAAGAAACAGCCTTCAATCGAGTAACAGATCCATCAAGATTCATCTTGATTGTAAACACCCATTTGCAACCAATTGCCTTTTATGGAGAGGTAAAGGAACTAATTCCCATATGTGATTATGTTCTAGTGCCAACATTTCGTCTTGCATGGCTGCTTGCCAACCACTATGGGATAGAGTTTCAGAGATAGATTTTGGTACGGATACATGCTCTAAAGAAGCAATGAAAGACTTGGAAGATGGTGATAATGCATGATAAGAAACAAAAGAAGAAACAGGATAGGTACATGATCGTTTACCTTTTCGGAGAGTAATGGGAAAATTAAGAGTAGGATCAGGAGGAGGTGATAAATCTTGAGGCGAAGAAGCAGGTAGAGGAGGCAAGTCATGGCCAACATCAGGTGCCACCGAAGATTGTTGCACATGACGAGTGTAAGCACTTCGAATAGAAGGACGAGAAGAAACTGGTAACATAGATGTAGTGACAGTGTAAATAAGGAAGTCATCCCCAGACTCAATAGAAGATGGATTAGATGACACAGTAGTACTAGAAAACGATGTAGACTCGAAAAAAGTGACATCGGCAGACACTAAGTATCATCCTAAGGAGGGAGAAAAGCACTGATAACCTTTTTGATATTGAGAATAACCCATAAATATACACTTAAGGGATTTAGGATCAAGTTTGAAAATTTGAGATCTCATATCTTGAACAAGGCAAGTGCAGCCAAATATTCTAGGAGCAAGAGAGAAGAGAGTCTGAGAGGGAAATAGAATGGAATAAGGGATTTTATCATCCAAGACAGATGAAGACAGATGATTGATTAAGTAACATGCAGTAGAGACGGCATCTGCCCAAAATTCTTTTGAAACTTTCATGTGAAAAAGAGGAGCTCGTGCGACGTCCAATAAATGACGATTCTTTCTTTCTGTCACTCCATTTTGTTGTGGAGTAACAATACATGAATATTGATGAATAATGCCATTATGTGAAAGAAATGAAGTAAATGTCGATGAGAAATACTCCTTGGCATTATCACTCCTTAAGATACGTATAGATTTGTCAAATTAAGTTTTAATCTCATCATAAAAGGCACAAAAAATTGAGAATAGTTCAGAATGATTTTTCATAAGATATAACCAAGTAACATGAGAATGATCATCCACGAAAGTAACAAAATAGCGAAAACCTGACTTAGCCCCCGTTTGAGCTCCATTATTTCTCATTACATTAAATTAAATTTTTTTTTCTCTCATACTTTTAACCACACAATTTTCAATAAAATAATATTATACGTAAATAAAAAACTTTTCAACCACTCATTTTTCAAAAAAATACTATTCATCTTATTATAATCTACAAATAATGTGGCTTAAACGGCCGCTTAGATAAAATAGAACAAGGACCCCAAATATCTGAATGTATTAAATCAAAAGGGGACACAGCCCGTGTATTCATTATGGAAGAATATGATACTCTATAGTGTTTTGCTAATTGAGACACTTGACTAAGACTAGGACACAATTGCTTCAAAACAGGGAGAGAAGGATGATCGAAGCGACAGTGGAGCTGCAGAAGAGAAGAAGTACTAGTGCATGCAGTCGATCTTGGCACCTGTGTAGGAAAAGAATCGAGTACATATAAGCCATTGAGCTCACGCCCTCTACCAATAATCTACTTCGTCCCAAGATCCTGGATAGCGCAATGGTTAGGAAAGAAATGAACACTACAATTAAGAGATTTAGTAATTTGATTCACAAATAAAAGATTGAAAGGAAACTTAGGTAAACATAAAACAGATGACATTGGAAGAGAATTTGTTGGATGTGCAGTCCCATATCCAATAACAGAAGTTGTAGACCCATTAGCTAAAGTGACGCATGGTAAATTGGAAGAGTATTGAAGTGATGAAAGAATACCTGTATTCCCAGTCATATGATTTGTGGCACCGGAATCAATGACCCAATTATGGGATGCGGTAGAGAGACACGCTATAGAAGTACCTGTGTTGGCTAAAGTGGAAGTGGAAGTTGTAAGAGGCTGTTGAGAAGCGTAAAATTGTGTAAGGCATGTATATTTATCTATTGAAACTGTAATTTGAGGCTGAGTAGAAGATGTAGGTAAAAGACCATCCCGACCGACAACATTTGCAAACTTTCTCATGGGAGTCTGACTTGTGTTCTTTGCTGGTTTACCATTCAATTTCCAACAGCTCCTTCTAATATGTCCTTGCTCTCCACAATAATAACAACCACGAGAACCACCGCTAGAAATTTTATCTCGACTACCTCCTCCTCTTCCTCTTCCTTTATTATTGTAATTGTTATTTAATTTTGAATTTGTGCCAACTAAAGCTACCGTCTCATTTGGTACTATACATTGCACCTTATCATTGTCCTTGCATACCAGAAGGAGACGAGCATATATATCACTCAACGAAGGTAATGCCTCTCTGGCAAGTAACTGAGTATGAGCCACATCATATTCAGGACCTAATCCTGCAAGAAAACACTGGACAACAATCTACTTTTCTTGTTCTTACATCTTCTTCATATCACTAGTAATAAGAAACATGGCTCGCTTTTCTTTAAATGCTTGTTTTACTTCAATATAATATTGAAATAGATTTCGTCCCTTTTGCTCAGCGCGATAAATTTTCAGCATTAGTTCATGAACATGCGATACATCATGTTTACTAGCATACATAAACTCTAGATAGTCCTATAGTTCTTTAACAGTATCACAATGATTAATAACATCATCCACTGTCGGGTCAAGAGTATTTTGAATCTGATTAAAGAGTTTATCATCCTCCATCAACCATTTTTTTGAATCCCAGGATTAGTATCAGAATGTGGAGGTGGATTATCAGTCAAGTGATTGCCCAATCTAAACTGGACACATACCTACGAACAATTCTCTTTCATTGAGCATAATTTCTACTACCCGTTAACTTTCTTTTGGTGATTTTTGAGGATGGGATTACTGTGATTTCATTCACCATTTTCATATTACGTTCAGCCATGATTAACAAATGACCAAAGTGTACACAAGTAAAAATAGCTCAAAAGAAAAAATTCAAAGCAGCTTAATATAATATTAAAGGGCAGCCCAATCAAAATAGCTCAATTCAGGCCAAGATAAAATTAACCCACTAAAGCTGACCCGCCAAAGCTCAATCAAAATAGATCAATTAAATTCAAAATAGATATTTTTTATTTATCTTATTTTCAATTTTCCTGCATTTAAATTTCTTTTTCTCTCTCCCTGATGGACACCCTCTCCCTAACACCCAACCCCGAAACCAGCCAATGTCCATCCAAATACCACCACCCATTGCCAACGCCAGTGACGGCAACATCGCGTCGTTCGACAACCCCATTGACACTGGCCCCATGCCACATATAAAATCGCACAATCATGCGACACCCCTAGGTGGAAACCCTAGCACCGCCGTCCAGATACAGCAATCTCCGGCAACTATCCAAGCGAACGCGCCTGATAGGCGTCATGTACAGGTGTTTCTGACTAGGGAAGCGATGCTGTAAGGAGCACACGCCATTGGAGCCGCGCGTGATAGTCACGTGCCATCGTCGAAAAATGAGAAAGACGACCAAAATGTCTCCAGATCACTCACGCAGCCTATTTTGCCGTCAAATGCACCGTTTACATACAATCGACGGAGGAAGTTAGTGGATGCATACGACGTGGTTTTCAATCATTGTTTTCAAGTGGAGGCAAAGGAGTTTGCAATTTTTGTTAACAATCTTGGTATTGTTAGGATGACTGAGTGGGGCTCAAAGATATCGAACACAATTTGTATGGGAAGGTTTGGCACACTCTGGATGGTGAATATGGTGGACAAGTTGAGAGGAACTAGTAGGTTAGAGGATTTTGTCTCTAGGTTCAATGAGTCATCAAGAGCTTTCTTAGCACAACGATGTGCGAACATCCGTGGTAGGTACTAGACGATAGCAGAGTTTGGGGATAGACGTCGGAAGGGAGTTCTGATGGTGCCGGAAGGGGTGAATGGAGAAGGATGGGCATCAATTTCGCCGGTGTTTCAGGCAGTTGTTGATTCATTTGTTGTTGGAGATAAGGTCAAATGTCGTACATGAACAAACAACGTTGACAAGGGATGAGCTATAACGAAGTTGCAGAAACTATACAGGCCCGCAGAATGTTGATCGAAGGGTACTAATGAGAAAGGAGAAGGTGGTTATTATGAGTGAAGATGAAAGTAATAGTACGAAGCCTAAGTCTAAGGCAGCATATGCAGAAGGTTCAGATGATGGTGCATTGAATATCGTCGAAATAAGGCTCGTGTCCAGTCGTTGAAATGGGAGATGAATGAATTACTTAGGCTTGTAGGTTGTGGGTCTGTAGTGGACCCCAAGATGCTTTGTTACAAGTGTGGGATGGATGTGGACGAAGAACGCTCGACTCTTGAAGATAAGGAAGATAATGACTCGGGGAGATGAATGAATTACTTAGGCTTGTAGGTTGGGGGTCTGTAGTGGATCCCAAGATGCTTTGTTACTAGTGTGGGATGGATGTGGATGAAGGATGCTCGACTCCTGAAGATAAGGAAGATAATAACTCGGGGATTGAAGCAGATCGGGAAGTGGGATCTTGGCCTATCAAAGGAGAGCCAAATATGGAGAATTTGGAGTTGGAGACCTGGGAATGATGAACATGACATCGCCAACTGATGGACTATTATCAGTTGAGCAAGGGACGGGATATGTATTGGCAGATGGATCAGTCTCTACAATACTAAAAGAGAGCAAGGCAACATGCTCGAGAACTATGGTGGGGAACACATATAATAGAAGGCATTCAAAGCCCCCTAAAGAAAAGGAATTAGAGACTGACAAAGCGATAGTGCTGTGGGTAGATGGTGCCAACCAGGGCAAAATAGATAGTAATACCGAGCAGGTGGAGGAAATAGATGGATATCCACATGATCCATTGGAGTATCGTCTTGCAGAGGAAACAACGAAAGTGAATGCGACTGAACTTGAGCCCCCATCTTCAAATTGTGTCCTTCAAAAAATTTAGGATTTCAGCAAGTTGGTTGGTGTGTCATGCAATGGATATGAAAGTAGACTTCTGCAATTATTTGAGGAAAGAGGCTAGTAGGAGACAGGGGATGAGCATACAAGGTGGGGAATCAAGAAGAAAGGGTGATCGTGAATTTAAGCGGCTTGAATGGTCTGTAAATTATGATGCTAAGGACGGCGAATCAAAGAAAAGTTTGCTTGGGAGGGATGAGAGAGCGTTAAGATGATCCCAAAAATAATTAGTTGGAACGTGAGGGGGCTTAATGAAGCAGGGAAAAGGTTAGGTGTTCGAAATCTGTTAAGGGGTGGAGGGCGAACCTTTTTTGCTTACAAGAAGCTAAATTGGAGTACATCTCGAGGGCAGTTGTTAGTAGTTTATGGGGGGACAGCATGTCAGATATCAATATATGGGGTCATCGGGGGCTTCAGGAGGTGCGTTAGTCATGTGGGACACTAGAGTTCTTGATATGGAGAAGGTCGGTGAAGGGCTATTCTCCTTATCATTTTCGTTCAAAAATATTGGGGATGGATTCCATTAGATGTTTATAGGAGTTTACGGGCCTAATGCTGACGAAAGTAGAGGTGGATTGTGGGATGAGTTGGCCGAGATGATAGCTTGGTGGAACATTCCAACATGCATTGGGGGAGATTTTAATGTGGTTTGGTTTCCTACTAAGAGGTCTAGTGGTAGGAGATTAAGAGGAGCAATGGAGAATTTCTCAGATTTTATTAGCGAAAATATGTTGGTAGACATGCCTTTGATTGGAGGAGACTTCACTTGGTCATCTAATCGGGATCAACCTGTTTTATCTCGAATAGATCGTTTTTTGATTAGTGAAAAGTGGGAGGCCAAATATCCAGAGGTCACTTAGAGGAGATTGGGGAGAGTGTATTCTGATCATTTTCCTATTCTGTTATCGGGGAATGTGAGGTGTGGTGTAAGAATGCCTTTTAGATTTGAGAAGATATGGCTGAAGATAGATGGCTTCAGGGAGCGAGTACGAGATTGGTGGGCATCTTATGAGTTCAGGGGGTCTCCCAATTATGTATTGGATCGAAAATTAAAAGCTCTGAAGAGGGATCTAAAAAGGTGGAATGGGGAAGTGGTGGGAGATGTTAACTGGCATAAAACTCGTTGCATTGTAAAAATAGAAGAACTGGATAGGCAGGAGGAGAGTCCATGGTTGGTTGGGAGGAGAGGGAGAGTCGTGGAGTGTTAAGGGGAGAGTTGGAAAGAATGGTGGAGATGGAGGAGATTGCTTAGCGCTAGAAATCTAGGGTCACTTGGTTGAAAGAGGGGGACAAATGCACCAAGTTTTTCCATAGAGTCGCTAATTCTAACAGGCGCAACAACTCTATCACTTTGTTAGAGGTCGATGGGGCTACTTATGAGGACCCGCAGGATATTGGGAATCAAATGGTGAGATTCTATCAAAATCTCTATTTGGAACAGTTTGACTGGAGGCAGGAGGTGAATTAATTGGACTTTTCTACTATCACGAAGGAGGATGCCAGTTGGTTAGAGAGACCATTTGGGGAAGACGAAATCAAAGAGATGGTTTTCAGCATGAATGATGATAAAGCACCAAGACCAGATGGCTTCTCGTTCGCATTTTATAAGGCGTGTTGGGAGGTGGTGCGGTCGGACATTATTGATGTTCTTTCCTATTTTTTTGATTATGGCAGATTCTTGAGAAGTTCTAATATTACATTTATTGTGTTGATCCCCGAAAAATTGGAAGCAGTTGACGTTAAGGATTTTCGTCCTATTAGCTTAGTCAACGGGATATACAAGATTATTGTAAAGATTTTAGCAAATAGATTGAAGGAGGTGCTGGAAAAAGTAGTGACTAAGTGTTAGAATGATTTTGTAAAAGGAAGGCAGATTTTGGATTCTGTGCTTATAACGAATGAATGCATTGACTCTAGATTACGTTTGGGGTGCTAGGGATGTTATGCAAGCTCGATATTCAGAAGGCATATGATCACGTGAACTGGGGGTTCCTATATACATGCTCAGGAGATGCGGCTTTGGGGAAAAGTGGTATAAGTGGATTCAATTTTGTATCTCTACTGTTTTATTCTCAGTCTTGGTTAACGATAGCTCGGAGGGTTATTTATGAAGCAGCAGAGGTTTGAGGCAAGGGGATCCCCTTGTCTCCATTGTTATTTGTGATTGTTATGGAGGCATTCAGTAGGATGCTTGAGAAAGCTGTGGGAGAAGGTTTGATAATAGATTTTACGGTTGGACACATACAGGTTTCCCATTTGCTATTTGCAGACGATATACTGATTATATACGATGCAAATAATGAGCAATTCAGAAACTTGCACCGGCTATTTCTATGCTTTGAAGCAGTGTCAGGATTGAAGATTAATTTGGAGAAATCTGAGGCTATTCCAGTAGGAAAGGTTCCAAATGTGGATGAGTTGGTCTATATATTGGGTTGTAGGGTTACACAGTTGTCCATGTCTTACCTTGGGCTTCATTTAGGGGCAAAGTTTAAATGTAAACATATTTGGAGTAGAATTGTCGAAAGGATGGAGAAGAGGTTAGCGGGGTGGAAGCGTATGTACCTTTCGAAGGGAGGCCGCCTTACCCTCATAAAATCCACACTCTCTAATCTCCCAACTTATTTTTTGTCATTGTTTCCCATTCCTGTTACCGTGACAAACAGATTAGAGAAGATTCAAAAGGTGTTTCTTTGGGCAGGGTTAGGAAAAGAGAAGAAATTTCATCTGGTTAATTGGGGTGTGGTTTGTTCTCCTGTAAGAACGGGGGCTTTGGATTGAGGAGCCTCGTTCTATTTAATAAGGCTTTATTGGGCAAGTGGTTGTAGCGATTTGGAGTGGAAAGTGAAAGTTTTTGGAGAAAAATCATTGGAGCGAAGTATGGTGTGGTGGAAGGGGGTTGGTGCTCAATCGAGGGTCGTGGATCTTATAGGGTGAGTCTGTGGAAGTAAATCCAACGAGGATGGAATGAATTTCAAGATAAATTGACATATGTGGCGGGAAATGGCAACAGTATCAGATTTTGGGATGATTAGTAGTGTGGAGATCATCCGCTAAAGGCACGATTTCCCTCTCTGCACCACATTGCCTTGGAACCATTCGCTATGGTGAATGATGTAATAGCCATTCATAATGGAAGTTATAGCTCAAATATTGCTTTTGAGAGGGGACTCCGGGATTAGGAATTGGATGATTATACACTGTTTTTGACTTCCTTGCAGGAGGTGCATATTCAGGTAGGAGTGTGTGATTATAGCAAGTGGAGGTTGGAACGGGATGATATTTTTTCAGTTCGCTCTTATTTTAGATCCATATTCGACTCGGTGGAGAGTTCATTTCCCTAGAAGATGGTGTGGCAACGTAAATTGCCTCCACGAGTTGCTCTCTTATTATGGACGGTTGTGAGGGGCAGGCGTTAACGATGGACAATCTTCGAAGAAAAAGTTTTTGTGTTACTAAGTGGTGTTATATGTGTAAAAGAGATGGGGAAACCATTGACCATTTGTTCATCCATTGTGATGGTGTTCGATGGCTGTAGAACGGTATTCTAACTTCCCAACATCTGGATTGGGTAATGTCTATGCGCATAAAAAACGTGTTGCGGGCATTGAAGAGAATTTCGAGATAAGGATAGGAGGCTTGTGAGGAGTCTTATTCCGGGATGCCTTGTATAGTGTGTGTGGAAAGAAAGGAACAGTCGTTGTTTTGAAGACCAAACAAGAACAATAGAGCAAATTAGAGAATTCTTTTATATGACTTTGTATACTTGGTTCAATGCTGCGCCACTAATTGTATAGAAGGGCTGCTTGACTTTATGTCTTTTATTTCTTGTTTATTTCGATAATACACCTCCCATGTATTATCCTAATGATTAATAAAATTATATGATTACTTATAAAAAAGAAGAAGATAAAACTGACCCACTAAAGCTGAGTCGCCAAAGCCCAAACAATTCGGCCAAAATTAGCTATTCCAGCCTCTAGCCCAAAAAACCAATCGACTGCACTCGACTCACCATCGGAAGGAGAGGACAAATGATGATGGAGGAGAAGACAATGAAGCCAGAAGGTCTCTCATGCACGACCTTCGTAACTGACCACCGCACGCACCTACAACTCGAGGCGCCGATAGTCACACCCGAGAGGACCAGAATGCCGAACCAGAAGAAGCCCAAGTCTGAATCACACGATGACCCGGAACAATTCGCGCAGCCTGTTGCAGTCCACCACTTCAAAAGAGTCTCTTGATCTTCAGCCACCAAGAAGTAGTCCCGGTAAGTACTACCACCAAGAACAGCCACCCAAATTTTTTTGAAAAAATTCACGAACCCTAATTTCGAGAACCTTGCTCTGATACCATGTTGATTTTAGAGAAGGTACTTATTCCATATATTAATTCATGAACGTGTGTTACATATATATACATAGAGTGGATGTTTCTCATAAGGAAACAATTCTATCAAAATAAGAAAAGTTCTAAATTTATGCACCTACCATATATACATGTGTTGTATATGTAAATAATAAATATAAACCTAAATTGATGCATAATTCCATAACAATTTTAAAAGGTCAACCTTATTAAAAAGATTAGTCCAAGCCTTATATATTTGTTAATATTTTGGTATTTAACCAATCTGGGATTTATATTTTAACATGACCTCGCAAGATGATGACTCATTTGAGAACAACAACCTTAGAATTTGTGCATTCATTTGAATCATAGTCAGATTGAATTGCTTGCTTAAAATTTGTAGGTTCTAATACCATTTGAGGTTAATCTTGTTAAGAGGTGTAGCCTAAATCATTATATGTCATATAAGGGCTTGATGGTACCATTCTTATAATTTAATCCGTAGTTACTTTGCAGAGGACCAGACATGACTAGTCCACATGGCATACTGGTTGACTTATTAGACTGTTTGGTTATTATAAGAATAGAAACCTACGGTCCAGCCGAGATGATACAGGTTCGTCCATTTTTTGTAGAAACTGCATCACGCGTTAATTTGATTCAAATCTCCAAGCATCTTATTCAACTTCTATTTCTTTATAAATGTTTGTTGTTGCATGGCCAGATGATATTAGCTATCCGAGCAAAGGTGGAGGAATTGAAGATAGACAAGGAATATTAGGCTCATTTTGGAGAGATTGGACAAGCAACCTCCTTGAGGTTTGATTATATTTGGCATATATTTTTTGGGAAAATTGCACCATTGACCCTTATCTATTGCCCAAGTAGCATGCTGGTCCCAAACCTTTAGAACTAGTTGATCCTCAACCTTTCAGTTATAGTTGCACAAGCAGTCCTTAACCACAAAAGCTGTTCAAATTTTGTTAAATAGTCACGTGGTGATAATGGAAACGCGTCCCACTTTGCACTAGCATAAGTTGGTAACGAAACCGAGCTTCATAAAGTTGGATGTGAGGGTCATGTGACGATATAACAATGATATGGATTGTTTCTGTCGTTGACTTGTTGGGACTCATTGTGCCACTGTAAAGAAAGTTGAGGATTGACTAACTACTTAGACAATAGTTTGAGACCATAAGTGCAATTTGTCCTTCTTCTTTTTTTGGCATCCGTCTTCTACATGACTATGATACTTTGAACTGAAATCCAATTCTCTTGTCATGCAGCCGAGCTGTTACCACATGCCAACATAGTTGCTCAAATGAATGGCCGTGACAATATTTGCAAGGTACCTTAATCCAATGTTATCAAGGATGTGGGCATAGGTGGTGTTTATAATGGAAGGATATACTTAGCTTGTACCATTTGCAGGTGGATCTCGAAGAAGTGACTTCTCTTTATCCGGATGCAAAGTCCTCGGGAAGGCTTCTTCAAGAGCAACAGGATAGATGTCTTGTGACAAATTAAACTGCATCACATCAATGAATTCATTGCTGACTTCTCTTTATCTAGATGCCAAGTCTTCGAGAAGGCTTCTTCAAGAGCAATAGGATAGATGTCTCGTGAAAAATTAAACTGCATCATATCAATGAATCCATTGTTGACGTGGTTCTCAGGTGTGTTTACCTATTACAAGAGTGTCACTTGAATGTTGTAGCAGCACTTTTGCTATAAGATCTGTATATTAGATCGGCTAAACGAGACACTCACAGGGTGGGGAATGTTTAGGTGAAATCCTTTTTATGGAATTGGATGATATGGTTTATTATTTTATTGAGAGTTAATAGAATGTTTTTGTATGAGATCAAGACATAGATTTAGAGAAATGCTATAATGCCAAGGGAAAATTTCATAGGGCTTTTACAGGCCCTTCACAAACAGGTGGGTCTTACCTCAATAAAAAAAATCCAAAAATCATGGGATTCATCTGTTTGTGAAGGGCCTGTAAGAGCTCTGCGAAATTTTTCCTGGCCAACAGTATTTCTCATAGATTTAATTATAATCTCCTTATAATTAAAAGAATATTAAGTCTAAAATACTTGTGGATAGCAATGAAAAAATAAATTGGTATTAACCTAATATTCACATTTGAGTTAAAAAAATTTGACATTTGGACCTCGCACGTGCGTAGCAGCCGAATGAGCTCAATGTCTTGAACGAAGGCCCGTGAGAGAAAACATTGTTGGGCCTTGGCAAAGCCCACCCGCTGATCAGACGACGTCGTAATCTTTTTCACATCCGACACCTGCAGAATACAATAGATTACACTACTTTCCCAATCATTTTAATCTAATTCACAACCAAATTTCTCCTCCTCCATCATTTTCTCATTTTGATAATCGAACTAATATCTTCTCAAAATCCCCCAATCCTTTTTATAGCAATGTCCTCGGATTCCGGTTCCGACAACGATGATCAAAACCCTAATTCGATCCTGAGCTCGAACTCGGGTTCAATTGATACTTCACTCGATGCAACAGAGAATCAGCTGGAATCAATCTCAATTACCTCTCAGACCGAGGCGAGATCATTTAATCAACGAGAAGAGCAATTAATGTTTACCAATGGATTATTAACTGAAGAAAGTGGGTCAAAAGTAGCTGATGAATTCAAGAAGGAGCTGAGTGACAGCAAATTGATGGAAGAATCGTCTTCTGGGGTGATTATGAACTCGTCGTCTGTCTGGAGATATAGTAGTTTAGAGGCGGAAGAAGTGGAGTCACCTTCTAGTCCGAGTAGCAGCGGCTATGCAGGCGAAAGAGGGAGTAGTAATGGTGCCACCAGTTTAGGTGATGAGGAGATTCACCATGATTCAATTTGTGAGGCTAGGAATGCTGGAATTTTGAGTTCTCAGGAGCAGTGGGTTCCCAGGGAACGTGACCTCAATGAGGTTAGCTTAATAAATATCTCGCTCTTCCTTCATATTTTGAATGCCATTTCAGTATTGGAAATTGCATGATGTGGATATGTTAGTTTTTTTTAGATTCTAAATGAAAAAAGAATAGCGTGTTTGTTGTGTATAGTAAAGAAAGAAAGCACAAAGAATCTTACTTTTCCTAATGTGTTTGCAATTCAATCAAAACAAATAAGTGGAGCGTCAAAATTGAAGGGATTGGTGGGCTGTCCGTGAGGTTAATAAATAAATGTAGATCAGCTTGTGAGCTTTTTATGTATCATTGACAAACTTATGTCTTTTCAATTTCATTTATTGATGCATAGAAGTTCGGATGAAAGTCTCTTGATCTTAAGTCCTTGTTAAACTCCCTGCAAAAGAAAATTGTTTATTCAAAAATTATGAATATTTACTGCAAATTAAAGTGGAAAATTGAAGAAAATGCAGTTTATTTTTCAAAGACTTTGCATAGTTGCTCCAAGTTAAAGGTATTAAATTAAGTGGTTAAAAATCTAACTTTGATTTGAATAATGAAAGCTGTTAAACCAAATAATCTTACCAACCTATTTGATGCATAAACATCTAATTTAGTACTACAAGAATTCTCTCTGATATGAAGATTTATATAAGTTTAGGAGGCCAATTGACATACCAGACGTGATATGCTTTATGGCAATGAGTGTTTGACTGCTAAAGTTCAAAATTATAAGACGAATTAAATGAATCCTAGAATAAAATGGATGAGATATGAAATGAGATTATAATTATGAATAAATTAGGAGACAGATAACATGGTGGTTGTTCATTAGAGCAGGGAGAGAGGTAGACCAAAACTACCGTGGCATGTTTTGGTTGCCAGAAGTTTTGCCAATGAACTGTATTAACTGTTGGAAAAGTATTTATGTAGCTCACTCCAAATCGATTGGGAATAAGCTGGGAAGTACCAACACGCTTCCAGCATCGGCATATCGGTCTCCAAATCGATTGGGAATAAGCTGGGAAGTACCAACACGCTTCCAGCATCGGCATATCGGTTGCCAGAAGTTTTGCCAATGAACTGTATTAACTGTTGGAAAAGTATTTATGTAGCTCACTCCAAATCGATTGGGAATAAGCTGGGAAGTACCAACACGCTTCCAGCATCGGCATATCGGTCTCCAAATCGATTGGGAATAAGCTGGGAAGTACCAACACGCTTCCAGCATCGGCATATCGGTTGCCAGAAGTTTTGCCAATGAACTGTATTAACTGTTGGAAAAGTATTTATGTAGCTCACTCCAAATCGATTGGGAATAAGCTGGGAAGTACCAACACGCTTCCAGCATCGGCATATCAGTGTCCTCCTTGTATCGGACACCGGTACATCTCCAACACGTCGCCGACGCGTGTTGGAGATGAAGAAGAACTGAAGGCGTGTCAGAAGAAGAACTGAAGATCAGTGGCAGGAAGAAGAAATAAAGACAGCACTGAGGAAGAAGACAGTAAAGTCTATTTTTTGGGGTAGAAATGAAGAGACGTTTTTGGCATTATTTCCAAACAAGTTTACTTTTTAATTCAAATGTATTGGGCCCAAAACATTAATGATTTCTCCTACTATCTATTTGATAGGTTTTTCTTCCAGTTTTACCCTTCAACAAAAATCTACCCATTGATTTTGTATGTTTGTAATTTCAGCTAAACCTTGAGGACAGAAATGGGATTTTCTGAAATGATCCCAAGTCACAATCATGTGGACTGCCATCTGTAATGTGTGCCATACTATTATATTAGCTAGTAGTACTAAAACGTTTGATTTCTATTTGTTATTTAATTATTTATATATGATGTAATAAGTATAAAAAAAAAATCATTATTTTGGACTATTAAATTAAAAAATATATATATTTTAATCAACGTGTCAGGGACGTATCGTGTCGAAACTTTTTCGAAAAATTGCGTGTCGATGCTTCTTCGGGAATAAGGCTTGGTTGTTCTTGGAAGGTTCTTGATTTATAGTTATATATAACCGATTCTGACATTAAGTGAAATTATTCTGACAATAAAGTGTGTTTTTAAATCATACAGTGAGGGGGCAAACAAAGATCTGAATTATTAATTATAGTTAACATTCAAGCATTGACAACTGACAGGGCTTGAGTTTATTTTTGAAATTGAAGCTCTCAATCTAGCTTTTGTATGTTAATCAAAATGTCGACTCAATTTCGAGCTGTTTGAATGAGGAATGGCTATTGTAGTTCCTTTCTTTGTGTGAGGCCTCTTGTTTTCCATGGGAAGGTTCTTGGTGTTTTATCTTGCTATTCCAGTTTCTTACTTATTCAAGTGATAATTAAAATTCATTTAGTGTACCCCTTTCGTATATTACCGACTGGATGAACATTGTCTCCTTTTTACCATTGAGCTGGAGTTCTCGCTTTGAGATTTGCCATTTCTTTCATGTGCTCGATTTTATTTTATTTTGCCATTTCTTCTTTGATGTCTGACTGTAAATATTATGATCACAGTTAAATATTATTCGGATAGAATTGTCTCTTTAATTCCTGCTTTGGAATATATATATTTTAATTAAATTAATAAATGCAGGATGATGCTTCAATTTCATGGAGGAAAAGGAAGAAACACTTTTTTATTTTGAGTCACTCTGGAAAGCCCATATATGCTAGGTCCGTATTACTGCTTTCTTGAAACTTCTGTATTACAACACAAAATTTTTTATCTTTTGCCCTGTACAGAAGGATGTGCATTGTTAATTGTTTGTTAAGTTCCTGAACTATTTCTGTACAATTATTTAAGGATGATTTTCTTTTGTTTGGTTTTGTAATTGGCTCAAAGATATGGAGATGAACACAAACTAGCAGGATTCTCTGCAACTTTGCAAGCCATCATTTCCTTCGTGGAAAATGGGTACATTGCTTGTGACCGCTAACTTGCTACTCGTTATTTAGCACAGTTCATTTTTCCTCATCAGCTTATTGACTGAGTAATTTTATTTTGTTTCTTTGATCTCTTTTAGGGGAGATCGGGTTAAAGTGGTAAGAGCTGGGAAACACCAAGTTAGTATATCACCTTCTCTTTGAACTTAAAATTTACTTGCAGATTTGCTTGTTCCTTGTATGGATTAGATTGAGAAGCAAAAACTTACGCCGACACTTTAATGATAGGAATATCATTAAATAGGATAATGCTGTAAGGTGCAGAATGCAAACTTATGCAGAACCTCTATCTTGTAATACCAGTGTGGTTGTGCAAGATACTGTTAGCCAGACCTGTTGACTTATCCTGTCTCAATATAAAAAGCCAGAAAAGAAAGGAAAGATCACTATCAAATTTCATTCCCAGCACTTAAAGATTTTGGGAAAGATTGCTGTAAATGATGGCATGACCTGCGGATCACATCTCTTCATGTGTGAATCCACAATATCATGTGGTTGATTTATTTTCCTGCTACTAGCAACTATCCCAATTTTTGGCTGTCGACCCAATTTATTGTTATGAGAACAGTCAGCTTGGTCTTTGGATGATGGAAATAATCATAAGCAGCACTTCATACCCAAAATTACATTGTTGGAACGTTGTACAGTTATTACAATTTGGTCGAGGAGAAGATGAACATTATGGACTGTGTGCTCATTCATAAATCTAGGATCAACTGGAATGTTGAGAATGCTCAATCTATGATATTAGAAGAAAATCTGGATACTATCATATGCACTGAACATATATTGTAAACAAGGTAAACCTGTGTTGATAACCATTTTGATTTATCTGATTGATACATGCAGTAAAAGAGAAGGAAACTAAAGAACATGAAAAATCTACAATATTGAGGCTGTGCACAGCCTTTTGTTGGCTGCTTTATTTCCTTTCTCTTGCATGATAGAGGATACAGTAAGTGATGCTTTATTTCCTTTCTCTTGTTGTGAAAGGAAATTAAAATGGAGAATAACGTGTATGAAAGGCAGCAGCAGATCAATCATACTAAATATTAGTAGGATATTAGTAATAATTGTTAAAATGAAACACATAGCCCCTAGTTTGACTTATTGCTCAATGATCAACTTTGTTTACCGTTGTCTAGAATGAGGAAGTGGTAAACAATGGAACCATTGAAACCAAGAAGCCGCTCAACCTAGTCTTTTAAGGTTCTTATGTATTCTCATTTAAAAAGAGATTCTATAAATATGGAAGCAATGCATGAAGACAGATGCAGCAGACATGCCAAGAATATTTTCCTACTGTTAATATTGTCTACTACATAACCCTAGAATATTGGAAGAGCATTAATTTTAAAAGAAAACACGCAGAATAGGATAAGGAATGGTGGCTGGGTGGGGAACATGTTTGGATACTGACAGTTGTCCTATGTCTGGTGTATGTTTGAGTATTGAGACATGGAACCCAAAGAAGGATCCATGGTTGCTACTATTGTTAAAGCATTTGATACAAAACTTTCACTTTTTGAAGTTTTAGTTGTCATCTACTATTTGTGGGGAAAAATTTTTTCCTCTACTTGGCTGAAAACTTTCATAGGTAGGTACTTAAGTCTTTTTAGTGGTCTTATCTTCAATTTATCAAAACAGACAATTCAATGTCCTTTGTTGCGATTGATTAGTGGGTATGTATAAAGCAAACTTAGGTTAGGACTTGAGACCCTTTTACGTCCTAATAGTTGTGAGGACTCCCCAAACGGTAACCATAAAAAGCTTCTGTATAAGGCCACGTGAATTCAATAGGAATCATGTTTACTTGTACTGTGTAAGATATGGTTAGGCCGTGGTTTTATACGAGGTTTGCATTTCAGGTAGTGTTTCTTGTGAAAGGACCAATTTACTTAGTTTGCATAACCTGCACAGAAGAGCCTTATGAATCGTTAAGGGGACAACTGGAATTCCTCTATGGTCAGGTAGCAATCTCCTTTTATATTTTATCTTCAGTTTTCTTTATATGGTACAATGCATTAGTAAGGTTTCATGATTACCAGTATCTCCCTCGTGTATTTCCTGCTGAGTATTTATTTGACTGGGGTCACTCCTGATGAATTCACATCTTCATTTATTTGTCGCGTTGTCCGCACAGATGATTCTTATCCTCACAAAGTCTTTAAATAGATGCTTCGAGAAGAATCCCAAATTTGATATGACACCTTTGCTTGGAGGAACAGATGTCGTCTTTTCCTCTCTCATTCATTCTTTCGGTTGGTAAGTTTTTATTCATCTTAACCTGTTAATATCAAGCCAAATATCTGCGTAGTGTCTCACTGGTGTTAGCATAAACTATCAGTAATCAAAAAAAATTGTGATGTCAAGAAATGCTACCTGCTTCATAATTGCCGAGACTGTATTTTGAGTTGTGGCACGAGGAGAAGTCGATAATGGAAGGCATATAAAACGTATAAAAGATTACGAGGGAAAATCATAATTAAAAAATATTGTAAGCTGTACCTACTCGTTGTTATCGACTTAATTGTTTGATTCCAAAATAACCCTGATCTCCATCGCATTCACTATATCTTATACTAGTTGAACTAATGTAATCTGCTATTTGCAACTCTTGCATTCCCTCATTTCTCAAATAATTTTGCTGGGTTGTTATTTTCTTCGTTGTACGTCCATCCCATTAAACAAACATTTTATGATGTATGATTATCACGTAGCTGACTATTTAAAATATGGACATTTTGTGTTGACTACAGGGTCCTCTTTTTAATTATAACACCTTTGTCAGTTTTATGATAGCCAAATTACTAGAAACATCTTTTTTATTCGAATGTCAACTGTTTGATTATTAATCGAATAGGCATGATGCAATTATATCATATGATTGCTTCCGAGTCCTTTATAGTTTTTGCTGTCTGTCTATATATAGTTTTTGTCTGTTAAGTGTCAGTTGTGTGAATATGAAATAAATAGTAATTATCTCTCATATGGATTACAACTAAGACCCGTTTTTCTAATTATGATTGTAGGAATCCAGCTACTTTTCTCCATGCATACACATGCCTTCCCCTTGCTTATACAACAAGGCAGACTGCAGGTGCCATCTTGCAAGACATAACTGATTCAGGGATCCTATTTGCAATATTAATGTGCAGACACAAGGTCAACTTTTACATATACAGTTCTCCTTAAATTTCTTGGTTATTTGCAACTTCTAGTCAAAATCATCACATCACAAGTTCAAATGCAGGTTATCAGTCTTTGTGGTGCACAAAAGGCTTCTCTCCATCCTGATGATATGCTGTTACTCTCCAATTTTGTTATGTCTTCTGAATCATTTAGGCAAGTTCATCAAGTTGTTAAATACTCCTTATCGTCTTTCCTTCATCATACTAGCTCAGATATATGTGCTCGCGTGCTAGTTTCTGAGTGTTGCTGGATGTTCTTAAGTGCTTGGATATAAATTCTCCTGAAATTATATTTTCCATTTGTAACGGTTTACCAAGAAATATTTTGTCATATTTAACAAGGTTAAGCAACTTAGTAATCTATTGCAAACATCTTTCTGAACTGGCAAAAGTTAAGTTCAAAAAAACGTGACAGTCCCCTAAGTTATTTCATGCCATTTTTTAAAAGTGGCTACTAACATTAATAATGTTGCTAGATATTATTCTACTCAACAATTACTCTTGTAAATTTAAAATGAAATCATGAGCAACCAATGAAAGGAAATATGTTGTTGATCGCATGCCAAAAATTCCATGTGCGAGCATTAATTGAGTGAAAGGAGAGTTTGAAGAACCATCAACATTGCCTTTCGTTTCTACTTTTAAAGATTGAAGACATAAGATTAGAAAGGGAGGGGGAATTGCCAAGATGATCTTCAAACACCACATTCAAGAATGTCAGTGCCTAACTGTTGAAGGAGTGATGGGACCTTGAGTTCTAGCAAGTAATGACATTCCCATGTCCCTTAATTTAGTAATAATCAAAACAGTGTGGGTAAAAAGGTTTCCTACATCAATAACTTATTAACATTTTGTATTATTTCCAGTCAACATTATTGTTATATATATGCAAGCTTAGTGATGCAGGACAAATTAAAAAAATAGAAAGAAGAAGCAAGAAAGAGGGGAGAATCGGAGAGAATGAGGGGAGAAACCGGAGAAGAAGCAGAAATTCATGGGGAGAGGGGAAGGGAGAGGAAGGAAAAGTCATAGGCAACAAACCACCAAAATATTTTTCAATTCATCAATACTTATGAAATTACATCGCAATTAGGTTTAAATAGTAAAGACTAAAACTCTAAATAGAATGGACTTGGACCAACACAAGTCCAATTACATAAATAAAATTTAAAACATAAATAAAGTCCAACTAAAAATAAATAAAAAAGTAGATGTCCTCATCACTTAGTGTCATTGTTTTAGGCTCCTGCATCCTATATCAAAATGATCTTGTTTGTATCATCAAATTTCATCATTTTTTGCACCATATCTGTTGTATATATCACCATGTACCTCATGATGTTGATGAGTAGACCATGAATTTTGAATAATGTGGAGATGGATTAGGTCTAAACTATTGCTATCTAATTATGCTGGCATCTTCTCTAACACAATACTTTTTCTGATTACTTTCTGCCTTCAACTTGCAGTTCAAGCACAAGGAAATTTGTGTACATTTTTTAAATCTAAAAACTTCTCTTCATCTTTGAGTGCATAAATCTAGATCAGAATGTTCCTCTGTACTTGGATACCCAAACAACAGTTCCATATCATTTTGAATAGGTAATGAGATCAAATTAGAAATGTAAGACAAAATCTCTTTTGGATCAAACTCAGTCATGGCCTAATGTTTTTATTGGGTTGTTAAGAGTTCTTTTCTGTGCTTAAGATGGTATTTTAGTTTTATCTCGACTTCACTTGCTACTTAATTACCGTAAGTCACATATCCCGCAAACTCAATATGTTTGAGACAACCATATAACCTTAGTTTGAGCTAGAAAACTACGAATTACCATCTTTTTTATTAGGAGAAAGTTATTCATTGCATCTAGAAGATACATCTCTCTCTCTCTCTCTCTCTCTCTCTCTCTCTCTCTCTCTCTCTCACATGTGCATGCATGGTCGTGGAATGAGGAAATGACACTGCAGCCCTGAATTTTTCCCAACTGGAATTGTATCTGTAGCAGATCATGTACTAATTTTGTCAGGTGCTTATTTTCATGAATTGTTTGATGTTATCTCTTATATTCTCTTATATTCTTTCTGATTTTGTGCAGGATGTCTGAATCTTTCTCACCCATTTGCCTGCCACGATATAATCCCATGGCTTTTCTATATGCTTATGTGCATTATTTTGATGTAAGTCAATCTAAATTTAGAAATTGTCTTCACTACAGATAATTTAGATTTAACTGCATGCTTAAATGAATTAAGCTGAGATCTTAAAAAATTGAACATCTTGCCCTTGAAGGTGTAGAACAGATATGAAGGACTCATTTTGCAAGTGATTTACTAGTGAAGCTTCAAAATTATGGATTTCTTTTCTCTATCTATATCTTAAAGGAGGAACAGTGTCTTTAGCGCATTCATATATTTGAAAGAAGTAAGGAATTTAATCAAAATGGTTGATGAAAGACTCATGCTCAAGATACATTATATTGATTTAGCATTGGTTTTTCTAGTCCAGGAGTATCCCGACTCAGCTGAATTATTTACCTTATCAGTTAAACTGTATTAATTGCTTTATGAGTTTATTGATTAACACTCTTGCCCATAAAGGAGTAGGGTAATCTGGAAGTGTACTACATGGCTATGATTTATGTAATTCAGAGCCGCATACCTAGTGGGCCATTGATGTAAACTTTGAAATTGAAAAAGAAGAGCAATTGATTTTAATTCCATGATTTACATTAATCGTGTCTATCTTATCAAAAAAAAAAAAAAAATTAATCATGTCTATCTTTTAAAAATGACCAAAAAGTGCGTTGGATGACAGGTCGATACCTATTTGATATTGCTTACTACAAGTTCAGATGCCTTTTATCATTTGAAAGACTGCAGGTAGATTCTATGTAATAAATGCTTTCAGAAACTTACACGTGATCATATGGACGTCAAGTTTTTCAATAATTTTCCATCTTTTTCGGTTCATCCCACTCATTGCTAAATAGGAAAAATCTTGGTGCATCTTGTAGGATTCGTATTGAAGATGTACTTCTGAAATCAAATGCTCT
>NC_036248.1:16316734-16321112 GCF_002742605.1 Olea europaea var. sylvestris | reverse complement strand
CTAGCTTTAATGATGATAAAACTGGAAAGAAAGGAAAACAGTGTAATGATCTATTCCCAATAAGTTTTGGTTGAATTTTCCATCTACGGCCACAGAACTTCTCACTGGTACACCAAATTTCTTTGTTCGAAGCTGAAGTTCATTAAAACTTAAATAACAAAAGAACTATGCAAAGACATCCGACTGTTGTAGTGTATATTGGGTTGATTCTGAAGAAAATATTTATTTCGTAGAACATTATAATTTTGTAACAAATATATTTTTAATGAATTAATGTTCGCCCAACTATTGTTGGAGTAATTTTTTATTATTATTATTATAAAATTCTGTGTGTTTACAGTCCAAACTATTTTGTTTTATCCTTTCGTGTCCATTTCTACCTCGAACTTTGATGTTCTTTTCTGCTACTTATTTTACAGATATTTATGCTGGGTTTTTTTATCTCTATATTCTTTGTATACTTTTCACTTCTTCTTTTTTTCTTTATGGTAGCTGATGTGGACTCAGAAACTGAATTTTTAATTATTTTTTATCCAATGCTGGCAAAAAAAAAAAAACTGATTTTAGAATTACCCAGTTATACTCCTTTATGGATTTAATTGTTTTAATGGTTTAAAGATTGTAGTTGTGTAAAGCTGAAATTAATTTTTCAATTTAAAAGTTGAATAATTATACATATACATTATTTTGAATTAACTTACTTTTTTGTCAATTTTTCTGGTCTATAAATAATTTAATGTATTTTAACAACCTTTCAATCCTTAACCATTTACCTTCCCTAGGTCAATGCCCTTGCCAGTTTTCAAAGTATTGGTTATAATCTCGCTTTCCTATTTCGTGTAGCTGTTTTTTTATTAAATTAATTGATTATACCCTGTTATTACTATTCATGGTTGTAAAGGTTCTTCCAATCCTTAAACATTGCAGTGCTACTCTGCTGGGTTACACAAGATTTTGAACTATATGCAGCTTTTGATCCCCTTGCTGACAAGGTATGATTATGAGAATATCTAGCTATGAACTATAGTTTATCTGAGTCTTTCATGAAATTATGCGTTTTCTTTCAAAGAATGTGTTTTAAGTCAATTGTACTAGCTAAACTTGGTTGAACACACCTTGCTGCATTTTTGTTGGTCTTGGACAAGATAATTCATTCTAATGAGATGATCTATCCCAGCTCAGGAATGGCATTTAACTTGCTTTAATCAGTAGATTATGCATTCTTTATCATTGTGCATCTTTTAATAGCTGATAGCCTGTTACTGAAACTAGGATAATATTTGAGGTTTTTGATCATCGTATTGAATTATATAAAATTTTCTGATGTGTCTTTACGTGAATCGAAGCCCTTAAACCACAGTGTTTTGTGACTGGTGTCTTAGAATCACTAATGCTCGTACTATTATCAAATAAATTAATCGAAGATTTAGGATTTTGTTGCGGAAGACAAAAGCACACGACTGCCTGTTATCTCTGGGTATGTCTTGCTTACTCATTTTTGTGCTATCTACATGTCTCTTTAAAAAGATTGATTACAGTACCTAGAGTTGATCAATCTATTTTTAATCTTTGGTTCAGTAAGGATAGGTAGCAATAAATATGATCTGAAAGATCCTCTTGAACCTTTAGAAGTATTGGACACTTCACTCGAAATTAACGTGTGAAATTATAACTTGCACAGGCAATCGCCAACTGTGTGCGTGGGATTTTAATTATGCATTTTCGTGGTTATCATGTATGGTAAATTTGATGTTGCAGGCTTTGGCAATAAAAACATGCAATCGGGTTTGTCAATGGATAAAAGACGTAGAAAATGAAATTTTCTTGTTGGGAGCAAGTCCATTTTCATGGTGATTTCCCCAATTACTATGTACATGAAATGTATTCGACGTTCTCTATTATTTATCCCTTCTGTTTTGCCTTTTACATAGAAATTATTTTTAATAGGCTCTATACGTGCTTGATTGTAGTTATACTTGTACCTTCTTACACTGCACTGTACGCGACTTGTAGCTCTCGACTTTTCTTATCATTTTATGAGCATCTTGTATCAATTTGAGGCTCTTAGAACAATTCTCCTTTGCTTTGTGTTTAACAAAATTGCAGTTTATTTGTATCGATTATTACTTATCTTGAGTAGCAGAGGCCAAATTCGTTTCTGTCGTGTCAATGTACAAGTAGAAGGTGTTAGTCGAATATGGAATATTTACATTTATGACATGCTTGATACAAAATATCAAGATATAGCACAAAGTAAAGGATTTCAGCTGCTTTCATCTTGAGCGATGTTGTCCCATTCTACCTATTAAACGTCTTTGAAGCTCTATTATGAACTTCAAAATTGGGGCAACTGAATGATTTTTTATTTTTATTTTCGAGTGGTGGTCACTTTACTTACAGATCAGTTTCTTTTGGTCATTAGACTTTAACTTATTTCAATTCAGTACTATCGTCACCTAAATGATTGTTTGACATTAAACGAGTGGTTAGTTTTGGTACTGCATTAAAAGTTCTCCAATTTTGAAAGGAGACTAGGGCTAGGAATGACAAAAAAATTCATCAAACTTGATACCCGCAGTTTTTAACTTAAACCATGCGACTGCATAGGCATAATATCTAGACGGTCGCATGGGTACTTACCAAAACTTGAAGGCCCTTGTGCGGTTGAACCAAGGGACCGCATGGCTTTGTACCATGCGGTCCTCATGGTATAAACAAGGTCATTGGCGGTAGTTTATTAACGTTTCAGAGCATTGGAAACTTGAATTTGGTGGCCTTTCATGTATAATTTGGCACCATTTCGTGTATATGGATGAGGTCTATATATTTATAGTGGAGCAATGTTCAAGCCAAGATAATATAGAAAAACACCTTGAGATTTATTCCAATTCACATAAAAGATCATATCCTGGTTCTTCTCTCATATCTATTTTGTTTATTGTGTTCTACAAGTTTTGACGAAAAATTTCTTGTGTTCTGTTATTTTCTACATCAAAGCTTATTATAATCCTTCAAACCATTTGCTGGAATATTTTTAAGCTTCTCAAAAACACTGGAGAAGGAGCAAAAAAAAGTTTGAGGATAGCGATCCTGCGTTCAAGCCTTCAAAATTGTTCTTCATAACTTTCTAATTCTTCATCTTGTTTGCTACAAATTTTATGTTATATCTTTTGTTTCTTCTCCATCACTTCCATATTTCCAACAATCTCAAACGTTAGTTTGCTGCGATGGAGAGCGAGACTACAATGTCAACCATAAAATTCATGAATCAAGATTTGGTGCGGTTGGATCGGTTCGATGACACTAACTTCACGAGGTGGCAAGACAAGTTGAAATTCCTCCTTACTGCATTGAAGATCTTCTATATTTTGGATCCAGATTTGGTATCGTTACGGGAACAGACAAATGGAGAGACTGAAGCAATCAAGATTGAAAGGCAAAAACGACAAGAAGATGAATTAATATGCCATGATCACATACTCAACGCGCTGTCGATTGTTTGTATGATTTATATACCAACACAACATCGGCAAAGGAGATTTGGAATGCATTGGAAAGTAAGTATAAAGTAGAAGAGGAAGGTACCAAGAAATTTTTGATTTCTAAATACTTTGCTTTTAAGTTTCTTGATAATATCCCCTTACTTCCCCAAGTACACAAATTACAAGTTATTGTCAACAAATTAAAGGTGGTGAAGATTGAAATTTCGGGGACCTTTCAAGTGGGGGCTATAATTGCTAAACTCCCAAGGACTTGGAAAGGATACCGGAAGAAAATAATACATAGTTTCGAAGATTATTCTTTGGAATAATTGCAAAAATATCTTCGGATTGACGAAGAATTTAGATTGCGTGATAGAGGTGAAAACTCATTGGAAGGAACTTCTAAGGCAAATGTCGTTGAAAAATCTGAACCGCTTGCAAAGTTTAACAAGAGGAAGCCTTCAAGGAACTTTAACAAGTTCAAGAAGAAGACCAAATCTTCTTCTTGAACTTGTTTAAAATAAATTTCATCCAAGAGGACAAAATTGTGGAATTTATTTTACATTATTATGTTTAAATCTTGGATAAAATTTATTACACATGAAACGAAACAATTCCGAAGGTAAAATAAATTTCATCTAAGAGGACAAAATTGTGGCCACCATAAATGAAATAAATGCAATCAAGGGAAAGGTTCCCGAGTGGTGGTATGATACTTGTGCTACTGTACATGTATCATATGATAAATCTTTATTCAAAACATATCATGAAGTGGATGGAGACTAAGAGATTCAAATGGGTAACGAAGTTCGGTCCAAAGTCATTGGAAAAGGAAATGTTGATATCATCTTCACTTTTGAGAAAAACGTTGCTCTTACAAATGTACTACATGTTCT
>NC_036248.1:16314588-16316311 GCF_002742605.1 Olea europaea var. sylvestris | reverse complement strand
TGAACATAAAAGAATATAGTGCCCTGATTGATCCAAGTTCAAAACTTGTAAAGAATGTAGGAAGAGTGATTGCTCAACTTGAATATGTTAGTGCTATAGGAAGTCTAATGTATGCAGTTCAATGCGCAAGACCGGATATAGCCTATGCAATAAGTAAACCTATAGGTTTACTAGCAATCCAAACAATGATCATTGGAAGGCTATTGAGAGAGTTCTTGACTATCTAGAGAAAACTAAGAACTTAAGTTTTCAATATACTAAGTTCCCGACGGTATTAGGAGGATTTACTGATGCTAGTTGAATATCTAGCAAGGGTGAAAGTAAATCTACATCGGGTTGGGTGTTCACTCTAGGAGGATGTGCTATTTCTTGAAAATAAAAATAAAAAACAAACATGCATAATACACTCGATCATGGAATCAGAATTTGTAGCCTTATAGGATATCGGGAAAGAGGCTGAGTGGTTTAAGGATCTCTTTTATGAGATACCTTTGGGATCGAAAAATATTTCTTCAATACCTATCATGTGTGATAGTCGAGCCACATTAGCAAAACATACAATGAGGTATACAATTGAAAGTCTAGACATATGAGTCTTAGACTTGACTACATAAGGAAATTAATCAAAGATGAAATAATTTTTTTAAATTATGTAAGGTCAATTGAAAATTTGGCGTATTCTTTGACTAAACCTCTAAATAGAAATTTAGTAAAATCTACTTCGAATAGCATAGGGTTGAAACTCCTTAACTAAAAGTCTACCAATGATAGCAACCCTACCTGTCATTACTCAAAATGTAATACACGGGTTCAAAGGGTAACAACAAGTCATTTGATATGTGGATAGTTATAGCATTATTCAAAACCACAATGATCCTATCCTAATTAAAATAATGCTGGTTGTTACTGAAATGAAGGTTGGGTGTTAAGCTTTTAATGAAGTTTAGTACTCAAACACAAGCACCTCTAAAAGTAACAAATGTATTGGAAAAACTTTACTTAAATGAACTTCGAGTGGTGCCGCCTCAATAGAAAGTTGGAGTTTCTCTCTTAAAAGTTTGTTGGATTGGATGAGTGCGAGGCCATTAAAGCGCTAATCGAGTAATGAGGAACTTGAGAATATGTGGTATTCGTCTGTGTATTCTTACTGTATTGTCACATGAAATACTTGGTTCAAAACTTCACGCTACCTTGGATTTCGACCTTACTTTGTTTGAATTACACTATAGTTATATTTAAATTAAAAGATATACAATCCTTATACATAAGTATTTTATAAATTTGAATATGAGAACTTGTTAATTTTGAACAAGTGGGGAATTGTTGAAGTGGTTGTTCAAAATCAACCATATGTGAAATAAACGGAAGGGAAAAAAAGGCTCCATAGGTTTTTAACTTAAACCATGCAACCGCATAGACATAATACCCATGCATTCGCATGGGTACTTACTGAAACTTGAAGGCCCTTGTGCGGTTGAACCATCGGATCGCATGGTATAAACAAAGTGACTGTTGGTGGCAATTTCCAAACATTGGAAACTCGAATTTGGTGGCCTTTCATGCATAATTTGGCGCTATTTTGTGTATATGGATGAGGTCTATATATAGTGGAGCAATGTTCAAGCCAAGATAATATAGAAAAACACCTTGAGATTTATTCCAATTCACATAAAAGATCATCTACCAATTATCCTCTCATATTTATTTTGTTTATTGTGTTCTA
>NC_036248.1:16312204-16314488 GCF_002742605.1 Olea europaea var. sylvestris | reverse complement strand
AAAGAAAAATAAAAAGACCTCTTATGAATTATGGAAAGTGGGAAAGTCTTCCTATAAATACTTACGAGTGTGGGGATGTCTTGCTAAAGTGGTCGTTCCAACACCAAAGAAGGTAAGGATATGGCCAAAAATAGTAGATTGCATCTTCATTGGCTACACACACAATAGTAGTGTTTATCGATTTCTTGTGTATGATTTTAAAATCCCAAACATACACAAAAATACGATATTGTAATCAAGAAATGCTTCATTCTTTGAACATGTATTTTCGTACAAGTCTAAAGAGAAAGCAAGCTCCTTCAAACGAACATATGAGACTATGACTGAACATAGTCATGACGACGAACTAGAAGAGGAGACTGAGGTTAGACGTAGCAAACGGGTAAGGATAGAAAAATCGTATGGTCCTGATTTTCTGACTTATATGCTAGAAAGTGAACCTTAAGGTTATCAAGAGGCTGTGAATTCCTTGAAAGGACCTCAATGGAAGGAGGCCATTAAAAGTGAAATAGATTTCATACTGCAAAATCATACATGGAAGCTAATGGATCTCCCTCCAGGAAACAAACCACTAGGCTATAAATGGATTTTCAAAATGAAAATGAGAGTAGATGAAACTATCAAAAATTACAAGGCCAGAATAGCAATAAAAGGTTACAAACAAAGGGAAAACCTTGATTACTTTGATACGTATTCTCCAGTGGCGAGAATAACATCTATTAGATTGATACTTGTAATTGTTGTTTTGCGAAATCTTGAAGTATATCAAATGGATGTTAAAACTGCCTTTTTAAATGGAGATTTAGAAGAAAAAATCTATATGGAACATCTCGAGGGGTTTTCGTCACTAGGGTAGGAAAAGAAAGTTTGTAAACGGGTAAAATCACTATATGGCTTAGACAAGCACCCAAACAATGACATGAAAATTTTAATAATGTCACGATAGAGAATGGATTTAAAATCAATGAGTATGACAAATATGTTTACGTCAAAAACACTAAAAATGGTTATGTCATTTTATGTTTTTACGTCAATGACATGCTTATTGCTAGTAATGACAATAAGATGAATGAATCTACTAAAAATATGTTAAATTCGATATTTGACATGAAAGATATGGGTTTAGCTGATGTTATACTTAGAGTCAAAATCTCAAGAACATCAGATGGGTTAGTTTTAAGTCAGTCAAATTATGTGGACAAAATTTTGGAAAAGTTCAATAAGGATGATACTGGCTTGGCTAGAACACTGATAGATACAAGTCAACATCTATCTAAAAATAAAGGTGAAAGTATCTCTCAAGTATAATATTCGAGAGTTATTGGAAGTCTATGTACTTGATAAGTTGTACAAGACCAAACATAGCCTACACAGTCAGTAAACTGAGTAGTTACAAGAGTAATCTAGGAGTTGATCATTGGAAAGGAATAGTAAGAGTACTAAAGTACTTAAAATGTACTCGTGACCAGATATCCAGCGGTCATTGAAGGATACAGTGATACTAATTGGATATCTGATATAGAAGACTCAAAGTCTACTAGCGAATTTGTGTTCATATTAGGAGGTGCTGCCATATCGTGGAAATCCCTTAAACAAACAATTATAGCCAGATCTATGATAGAATCTAAGTTTTAGCTCTAGATAAATGTAGTGAAGAGGCCGAATGGTTGCCCAACTTCTTAGAGGATATTCCAAGATGGTCAAAACCTGTGCCAGGGATTTGCATATATTGTGACAGTCAATTAGCAATAGGAAGGGCATAGACTAACATGTACAATGGTAAGTCTAGACACATACGTCGTAGACACAGTACCAAAAGACAACTACTCTCAACTGGATTGGTTACTATTGACTATGTGAGGTTAAAAGATAACATTGTGGATCCACTAACCAAAAGGTTAAATAGAGAGTTAGTTGGGAAATCATCGAAAACAATGAGACTTAAGTCCTTGAATGAATAAGTCATTACAAAGGAAACTCAACCTAGTTGATTAGAGATCTCAAGATCTAGGTTTAAAGGGACAACCTAATTGTAAATGCTTAAAAAAATCATTGTGGGGTGTTTCCTCCTATCCATTCCTATGATGTAACAGTGATGCTCATAAGGATGAAGGATAAGCAATAGGCTTTTAATGATTCTTATCCGTCAAACTTCGAGCCAAGTAATGTGGGTTACTTATAATAAGAAATCACCTATGTGAGAAAGAAATGGGGCCGCTTCTAAGAGAAATGTGTGGGGCTCAATTCTTAAGAACTCTCACAGAACCAAGCATATGTTCATGGC
>NC_036248.1:16276559-16303562 GCF_002742605.1 Olea europaea var. sylvestris | reverse complement strand
TGTTGATTGTGGCCTGTCCATCCATCTGTGACCACTATGAATCGTTTGCAAAACAAATATTTCACTAGGGTGTGTTTAGAAATGGATGTTATTTGATTTAGAAATATGTTGTGACGTTTCCCCAATTGTGACTTGCCCATCCGTTTGTGAACCAAACTCTCAATGAATCTATAACCAGTATGAATCGTGTGCAATTAACAACAAATATTACATTAGGGTGTGTTTAGAAATGGGACGTGACCTCAAATTATCAAGTTGTGACCCAAATAAATATTTTTGACAAAATTGTTATTGATTTATGATTTGGTCCAATATTATAAATTAGTGAAACTGATTTGTGTGATGAAATGTGAACTACACTATGTGACATTGTGTTAAAAACCGGAACTTATGACTAGAGTTGTTATATATGTGACTTAAGTGATCTGATTGTCTATCATTCTCTATATCTGTGACCTGATTGTCTAACATTTTTTGTATCTATGACCTAATTGTCTACCATTCTAAATTTGATTTTAATGCTATTTTGATCTATACAAATAATGCAGGTGTGGAAGTACATTATTTAGAAAGACATTTGGATTTTGAGAAAGATTACAATAAACCCGACTAAGGCTATTCTCACAAACTTCATAACAAAACTCAACGAAGTCGAACAACTTTTACTGGAAGTATATGTTTCTCACAATTCTTGGAGTGTCAGAAAATTGCGGTTCAACCATAATTGATCCACTATTGTTTACTGAGGTAGGTGAAACACCCCAACCCCGACGAGATTTAGTTCAAGATAATAGGACGCCTAGTTAAGTTCTTGTTGCCGTTGTCTAGTTTCCAACCTCAGGTATTTCAACAGTGATGATAGAGATAACATTGAAACCAGTCCATCAAGTTTAAAGGACAAATACTCCAGTGTGTTGAAAATTGTGACCCATAAAGATGTTAGGGATATATTTATTTTGCAAGACGCCTTCCACATGAGGATGCTGTTAGGCTCGAGGTTTTGTACTTGATTACTTCATATTTTTTTTCAAGAGATTACAAAAAGTAGGGTTGCACAAAAAAATCGCAAAACTGTAAATCAAGTCGAACCTTTTGGTTTGAGCCCATGTGGAACTGCGGTATTTTTCCCTTCGATTTTCAAAAATTGCATAATATTGAATCGAACCATTTTTCTTTATTTTTTTAATTAAAACTCTAATTTCATTAAATTATAAATCTTACAATTTTCAAGGAAAAACCAATTTAGTGATTTACAATTTTCTCAGATTTGGACGGGACTCGAGGTAGAATCGAAATCAATGAAGTAATAAAATGATGGCAATAGAATACTCTTGGGAACATTTTGCTTGTTCTGTACGTACTCCACCAGAGGAACCATCACATCCTCATCATAAAGTGGGGGGTTTTGATTAGCCAATCCATTGATTGATTCATAATTTTCTTAAGTGAAGAAGCAAGGATGAATTTTCTTTTATTTGAAGCATCACATTATTATATTTGAATTTCTTTATTTCATTTTCACATGTTTTGTATTCAGAAAAATAAGAGAGGAAGGCTCCGATGATCAATAATTATTGGTTAGGGTAAGGTTCTTTGGTTCCTTTATTTGCATTTATTGTTTCTTTATGCATTTGGTGATGAATATGGGGAAGTTGAAAAAGAAAGATTATATGTTGCAGGTCAACTTTCAATAGTTATAATTGTTATAGAATTATGCTTTCAAAACAAAGTACAGCGTCATTTCTTTTCTTTACTATCTCTTCATCTCACAGATTGTTACAATCTAATTTGGACACTCTATCTCAGTCAGCTCTAAATATGGTGTAGGCAGGAAAGCGAACAAGAATAAAAAAAGTGTTCAACGATTCAATGTTTCACATGAGCAGCAAATGGAGAACAAGAATTGAAGAAAAATACAGTTCAGGGTAGGGGCGGACGTAGAAATTTTTAGTTAGAGGGGCACAATCAAACTCTGTATAAATCGAATACTTTGTTATTGATTTTTGAATAATTTATACTCGATTTGAGAAAATGAAAATTTACATTTAAAATACATTTCTTCATTAATATTTTGCTCATAATTTCATCCATTTGATTTCGAACAATTATTTATATTTTGCTTATCACAAGAAATTTCATATTTATGCTTAAAAATTTATAGTGCATTTAATCAATTCAAGTGACCAAAGAAAAAACATATGACCAATATTCAATCAAATAAATAAAATTTGTTAAATAAAGTTAAATTTGATAGAATCAGTTCAAACGCATTCTATGTACACAAATAGGATAGGAGAAAATGAAAATTTAAATTCTAATTAATTGAAAATTTGATTGAAAAGTAAAAATTGTAGTAGATGTGATAATTTCTAGAAAAATTTTAAAAAATTAGAAGTGTTAAAAGATTTTGGTAAATGGTGAGAAGGGGGGGAGGGGGTAAAATAGAGTAAGAAAAATGAAAAAAAAAATCAAATTTATTGTGATTTTGCCCCTGTTTGGTAGGGATTAAAATCAAATTTTTATTAAACTTTGATAAAAATTAAAAAGTTAAGGATTTCATGAAAATATGTTATTAAAATTAATTATTAACTTTGATTTGAATTAAAATTTAGATTTCAATTGATACTAAATAAAACTTATCAAAAAAATAAAAAAAAAATTAACATCAAAATTTGGAGGGTCACTTGACCCTGCATGACCCCCCTGGGGTCCACCACTATTCAGGGCACATTATCACTCATGCAAAAAAGGGCCTAGCTTATGCGTCCCTTTTTTAAAACTTAAGGGGTGCCACTGCATCTATATTGTTGCTTGTAAAAATTTGAAGGGAGAAAGCTATTAACATTTTGCTAGATGCTAAGTTGCTATTACTTTTTTTGTCTTTTTGTTTGTATTTTGAATTTCAAACAAATATGAATGTAATTTAATATTAAATATTATTAGTTCTCGTTTAAACTTATATGTTACCTTGTATTCTACAGTTGATAGAAAGTTGCAGATTAAAATCAAACCAAACCTTGAATAATGGTTTGGTTTGGTTTGATAAAATTTCAAGTCGCATGAAATGGTTTGAATTAAAAATATGACAAAAATCGTCCAAACCAAATGGGTTCACCCCTAACAAAAAGGTTGTTGATAACTTCTTGTTTGCACTGATTAAAGATTTTGCTATGATAGACATGCTCCCATGAGGAAAGACATTATTTAACATTACTATCAATTCGTTGGAAGAGGGTTTGAGCTAATGTCAACTCATTGTATTAAGAGGTCTATTAATGGCTTTCCAAGTCTGGATATTTGAGATGATTCCTAGTGTCAATGGACATGTAATTACAAGGATGACTAGTCTGTAGCTCTGAATTAAAAATTGGATGGCGGATGAGCTACTAAGTTGGAATGACATGATGTCTTTGCTAACCTTGATGTAAGAATTTAAATTCATTTCTGAGTAGTGCAATATGAAATGTTTCATACAATATTTCATTGTTAACCATCTATTTTCAATGTATTTGGAATGACAGATTTGACTAGATGACTTGGTGTCAAAAACCGCAGCTTTACTTAGCCCATTGACACAATCGCAGCAGCAGTTTGTCCAACTTCGACTGCACATTATAAATATTAGTTCAAGTTTGAGTTGTAATTTTTTTTCATTGTAATAGTTATTTCAGTTGTAAAATAGCTCTGATATTAGTAAACGTTTAGTATGATTCCTCGTCATTTAAACATTCACTCCTGTCACTTAGTTTTTTGTTCAGAATGCTATTATAGGGGGCATTAGTCATTCAAAAATCTTTCAAACTCACTGGTATCCGTCCCCTACACCAGTAATTGAAATTTTCTGCTTTCGTCAATTGTAATATTCTGTTTTCATCAATCAATGGTCAATTTACTTTCAATGTATTCAAATTCTCTGTTGTAAGCTTTCTACAAAATTGTAATCAAATTTTCTTTTGTCCCGACGCGATCGAGAAAAGGTGGAAGGTAGTCTAGCAGAGCAGACTACTGCCGCACAGTGTCCCTTTCGGTGCCAAGAAGAAAGGCACACCGTGAAAGTTTGTATCAGAGCTGTGGCTCATGACTCTCGATGAGAAAGCTATGGATCCAATTGCATCCCACATCACTAAAGTTGGAGAGCCTCAAAAGAAGAATACAACTAAATAGCGCGTGGATACTCTTGATGAGATAACTACTAGGTTGTACTATGCCTTAGACGGTCTTGAGGAAAAAGTCGAGATGGCAGAATCCGAGATTCGTGGATTACACATCCAACTGGATAAAAGTCAAAGGGCTTGTACAGTAATGACTGAAGCTGCTGTAATTATTCCTGATCTGCAGGATGAAATGGAAGCGTTGAGAGTTCAATTACGAGTACTCTAATGTAGGGTGGGCAATGGGCAAGCTCCCGTACCTGAGTATGCTCCTAGACTCAGAATTTCTGAATTGTGTACCTATGGAGGGGCACGTGATGCAAAAGAAGTCGAAAACTTCTTGTTTGATATGGAACAGTACTTTCTCGTATCTTCGATCGAAGATGAAGCTTTAAGGTAACCACAGCTACCATGTAACTGGGTGGAGATGCAAAACAATGGTGGTGAACTAAATATGCTAACATTCAGGCCAACAGCGTCCAAATAGATTCTTGGGATCTCCTCAAGGAAGCGATCAGATTGCAGTTTTTCTCAAAAAATGTCGAGTATCAGGCTCGACGGGCACTTCGAGACCTGAAACATATAGGCTCTATTAGAGAGTATGTAAAAGCCTTTTTCAGAGAATATGCTGAATATTTGAGATATTTTGGAAAAGGATAAGCTCTTCACCTTTATGGAAGGGTTGAAACCGTGGACACGCACGGAACTTCAGAGACAAAAGGTTACTGATTTGAGCATGGCTACGGGAGCCGTCGAATGTTTGAGGGACTACCAAATAGAATCCAGAAAAGATCGACCTTCGGGGAGTAATCAAGCAATTGAAGGTGGTAATAGACCTTACAGACCCAGCTCAAACCCAAATGGGGGAGAGCTTTACTCTCAGAATAAGGGAGGAGCTTATCAAAGCACCCGTGACTTTCAGGGAAATTATCATAATAGTCATCGATAACAATTGGAACAAAGGAGAAGCAACGAAGGGCCAAACTGATACCACTCCCAAATTGATGTGCTTTTTATGCGAAGGACCTCATCGAGTATCGGAGTGTCCTCAAAAATGGATGGTGAATGCATACTGTTAACTAGCAAGTGGCGGTTCAAGTTCAAAGCAAGAGGCCCCACAGGCTAGTTGTCATGGTGAGACCAATTCCAAAGAGGATGAGGACGTAGTTGGGACATTTTCACATCGGTGCAGAATACTGTTGCATCGGGTTGCTGAAAAGGATAATGCCCCCTTGAAAGAGGCAAGAATGGAAGTAGCAAATGCTCGAATTTGTAGGGCCAAAGGTTTAATATACATTAATATGAAGATCAATGGGAAGCCATTCAGGGCTATGGTGGATACTGGTGCTACCCATAACTACTTTGCACGTACCGAAGTAGAGCGACTCAGACTTGTTCTGGAAAAGGGTAGTGGGAAAGTAAAAGCGATCAACTCCGCTACTAAACTAATAGCTAGAGTGGCAAAATCAGTGTTGATCAAAGCAGGTCCTATTGAGGAAAGGACAAATTTATCTGTCATTCAGATGGATGATTTCAAGATGATTCAAGGATTGGAATTTCTTCAGGATTCTAAGACAGCAATGTTGCTGTATTCTGATTCGTTAAAAATGATGGGTAATAAGCCATGTGTCATCCCTACACAAGTTGGGAGGATGGGTGAGAAGAGTATCTCAACCATGCAATTTAGTAAGGGTTTCAAGAGAAATGAACCTTCTTTTTTGCGTACTCTTCGATTAGAGGAGATTAAAGAGGCGACTGGTCTTTTAAAAGGCTTATTCGGGAATTTGAAGACATCATGCCGGACGAATTACCAAAGAAATTACCACCAAGAAGGACGATTGATCATGAGATCGAACTTATTCCAGGCGCTAAAGCTCCCGCCAAGGCACCATACCGTATGTCTCAACCTAAGCTTGAAGAGCTTAGGAAGCAGTTGGGGGAAATTTTGGATAGTGGATTCATTGTGCCTGCGAAGTCGCCATACGAAGCTCCTGTATTGTTTCAGAAAAAGACTGATGGTTTTCTTAGAATGTGCTGTGACTATTGAGCCCTGAACAAGATTACTGTAAAGAATAGCTATCCTATCCCACTGGTTGCAGATTGCTTCGATCGACTGAGTCGGGCGAAGTATTACAGAAAAATTGATCTTAAGTCCGGATACTGGCAAGTTCAGATCAAGGAGGGAGCAAAAAAAAGGAAAGATTACGGTTGTAACCAGATATGGAACCTTTGAATTTAAAGTGATGCCTTTCGGTTTTGGTTTGACAAATGCTCCAGCAACATTTTGTACTATGATGAATCAGGTACTCCACGGGTTCTTAGATGATTTTGTCGTGGTATACTTGGATGACATAGTAATCTACAGCAAGACATTGTAGGAACATGTCCAGCATGTGAGGCAAGTTTTTCTACAGCGAGACATTGGAGGAACATGTCCAACATGTGAGAGAAGTTTTTAATCGGCTATGGGAGAATGAACTCTATGCCAAATGATCTAAATGCTCATTTGTTCAGACATCCATCAGTGTCTTGGGTCACATCATTGAGCAAGGTAAAATTCGCATGAATTCGAAGAAGGTTACAGCCATCAAAGATTAGCAACCACCAAAAACCATACATGATGTACGTTCATTTCTTGGGTTATGTAATTATGACCGAAGATTTGTGAAAGGCTATTCAAAAATTGCACGTCACTTACCGAATTGACAAAGAGGATAAGGATTGGGATTGATCGTCCCAATGCCAAACTGCTTTTGAAAGATTGAAGAAGTCCATGTGGATGAACCCGATTTTTGCCTTGCCAGATATGACTAAACCATTTGAAGTTCATACAGATGCTTCAAATTTTACACTTGGTGGAGTCCTTATACAAGAAGGACATCCGGTAGCATATGAGAGCCGAAAGTTAAACCAGACAGAACGTCGTTACTCGGCACATGAAAAGGAATTGTTAGCAGTTGTTCATTGTCTCAGAGGATGGCGTCACTATCTGCTTGGGTCTCCATTCATTGTGAAGACAGATAACACTGTAGTTAGTCACTTTATGTCCCAACCGAATTAGGTCTCCATTTATTGTGAAGACAGATAACACTACGGTTAGTCACTTCATGTCCCAACTAAAACTATCGATCGAATAGGCTTGTTGGTAGGAATTTCTTTCAGGCCACAATTTGGGCGGGGCATCCCGGAGAGGAACGCACTTGTGCACTACTACAACGTGCATACTACTGGCCTCAAATGCGGGACGACATTGCAACATATGTAAAGACTTGTCTTATTTTTCAGCAAGATAAGGCAGATAATCAGAAAAAAGCGGGCTTGCTGGAGCCCCTTTCAGTTCCATCCCGACCATTTGAAAGTGTATCGATGGACTACATTATTGGGTTGCCAAAAGTTGAGGATTTTGGCACTATCATTGTCGTGGTGGACCGTCTATCAAAATATGCAACTTTCATTGCAGCGCCTAAGTATGTATCTGCAGAAGAGACAGCTCAACTCTTCTTCAAACATATTGTCAAATACTGGGGGCTGCCTAAGGATATCGTCAGTGATCGAGATCCTCGTTTCACTGGCATATTTTGGACTGAGTTGTTCAAACTTCTTGGTTCAACTTTGAGCATGAGTTCCAGTTTTCACCCACAATCTGACGGACAGACGGAGCGCTTCAATTCTATGCTAGAAGAATATCTTCGGCACTTTATCTCTACTTAGCAGAAAAACTGGGTAAAACTTTTGAATGCGGCCCAAATTTGCTTCAACGCCCAAAAGAGCTCTTCCACTAATAAGAGTCCTTTTGAGATTGTTATTGGCCAGCAACTGCTACTCCCTCATACAGTGGATATTGAACGAAGTACCAAGTCCCCTCAAACAAAGAGCTTTTCTCAAGAGTGGAAACGAAATATTGAAAGTGCTCGGAGTTATCTTGAAAAAGCTCAAAAACAGTATAAAAAGGCTGCAGATCTAAAGCGCCGTTTTATTGAATTCAATGTTGGAGATCTGGTAATGGTTAAGCTTCCCGACAGAAATGTTTACAAACCAACAAGAGGGAAAGACTCAAGATTGTCACCAAAATACATTGGACCATTACCATTGTGAAGAGGATTGGAAGAGTTGCATACAGAGTTGAACTCCCTTCATGGTGTAAAATCCACAAGGTCCTTCATGTTAGTGTGTTGAAGCCATACTTTTCGGATAAGGAGGACGCATCTAGAAATGAGCCAAAGCGACCTGTATTTGAACTGAAGAAAGCTGGAAAGAAGGTTGCTGAAACTATTCTTGACCATCGAATCACTTGGGCTTCAAGAAAAGATCATCAGGAGTACTTGGTCAAATGGATGGGATGCAGCAGCGAGGAGAATACTTGGGAAAGAGAAAAAGATCTCGGGGCCTCAAATCATTAATTGAAGCGTATCATGCATTGATGGCACCGAGAACGTCGCCAAAACAAATGGGGGAGAATGTCAAGGACCACAGCTTTACTTAGCCCCTTGACACTATCGCAGCCGCAGTTTGCCCAACTTCGGCCGCACATTGTAAATATTACTTCAAGTTTGAGTTGTAATTTTCGTTTTATTGTAATAGTTATTTTAATTGTAAAATAGCTCTGATATTGGTAAAAGATTAGTATGATTCCTCGTCTTTTAAACGTCTACTCCCGTCACTTGGGTTTTTGTTCAGAATGCTATTATAGGGGGTATTAGTCATTCAAAAGTCTTTCAAGCTCACTGGTGTCCGCCCCTTGCACCAACATTTGTAATTTTCTGCTTTCATCAATTGCAATATTCAGTTTTCATCAATCAATGTTCAATTTACTTTCAATGTATTCAAATTCTCAATTGTAAGCTTTCTACAAAATTGCAATCAAATTTTCTTTCGTCCCGACGCGACCGAGAAAAGGCGGGAGGTAGTCTAGCGGAGCAGACTACTGCTGTACGGTGTCCCTTCTGTGCCAAGAAGAAAGGCACCCCGTGAAACTAGGGCTAGGAAAATTTCTCGAACCAAATCCAACGGTTCTTGTCAAATTAAATACTCGAATGGGTATCTGAATTTAGAACCGACAGGTACAGTTTGGTTCTCGGTTCTAGACCAAGAACCAAATAATAACCGAATCTTTCTATTTTTTTTATATGAATAAATCAAATTATTTTAATTTAAATTTTTTTTAAACAAATTTACAATTTCTAAAGTGAAAATTATACAAAACCCTAGCATTAAAATCAAGAATTCTAAAATAAAGGGGAAAGTTTGACATTTCAGAAATCAAAATTTTTTATTAATTATTTAAATAAACTAATTACCAAAAATTAAAAACCCTACCCACAGACACAGACACAGACACAGACCCATCTCCGATCTCTCCCTCTCTTGTCTCTATCTATCATCTCTACCGTCCGTCTCTTTACCACACACCGGAGCGGCAGTGGGAGGTGGGGTGATGCGAGACTTCAATCTGTGCAAGGTGTAGCGTACGAGCGGCGTTAATCTGTGAGGTGGAGCAACGAGGTGCGTTAATCTAAGAGTTGTACGAGGTACGGTGGCGTGAGATTTCGATCTGTGCGGGGTATATAGATTTCAATGGCTGTGTTAATCTCGTCGCTCGACGTCGTTTACATAGCGAAGATGGAGTTGTCTGTGAGATTTCAAGATCTGGAACGGTGCTGAGAGATCTCGATGTTGTATGAGGTGGAGCGACGAGCGGTATACAGATTCCGGTACCATTGGTGGTGTTTGTTGTGACATTTTATTTCTATTCATAAAAATCCGCAGATTAGCTATCGAAAAAATGTGGCATTCTCATGCAATTCCTCATCTCCACAAAAACCAGCCATAATCTCCAAAATCGAGTTGTCTTCATTCCAAAATCTCTAGGTTTTGCCATTTTGAACAATTTCAGGCAATCTCTAGGTCCGGCCATAATCTTTGAAATCGAGCTGCCAAATCACTGGATTCCGCTATTTTTCCCCATTTCAGGAAATTTGATATTCACAAGAATTTCACAATTTCTTCCTAATTCGTTGTTTTGATCTTGAGTTGGAATTGAAGTTCGTACGCATATGTCAGTTATTATTTGATACTAGAACTTTGAATTTTACCTTTTTTGCCATTTATTTCATATGAAACATTTTGTTGGTCTTTGAATTTTAATTTCTAGTTAGTTTTGGTTCAATATGGTGAACATTGGCTAATTTGACTTCAATGAATTGTCTGAATGTTCATATGATTCTGTGCAAAAGTATGTTTTCTCATAAGCTCTGTTACCATAGTTTTTGTTAAAATTTTGCTATTATTGATAGTTTCCAATTAAGCTGTATTTTGTTAATTATGTATTAACAATAATTATAGTGGCGGTGATGTCGATGGTTGTAGCAATGGGTGGCGTCGCTGGTGGTTGTTGGTTGTGGTGGGATGGGGCTTGTGTGCTATTGGTGTTATAGTGGTGGTGATGTCAACAGTGGCGACGATGAGCAATGTCACTGGTCGTGGTTGGCGGTAGTTCGGTGCTTTGGAGTGTTGGGATGGGATGTGGGTGTTTGTGACGATTTTATTGGTTGATTGAAAGTTGCGATCAATAAATTAATTAATTTGTGATCAATGTGATGATGGTTTTAGCGATGACGGTGGTGGTGGTGGTGGTGGTGGTCGTAAGTATTAGTTGTGGTCACAGATTATTTGTGTTGATCGACTTGTGAATTGATTAATCTGTGACCAATAAACAATAAAACAGATAAATTGTAACCAAGAAATAATGTGTCACCAAAAAAATTAATAATTTGTGACTATTTAATAAGTTGTGATCTATGATCTATAAATTTTTTATTCGTGACCGAAAAATAATATGACCTATAAATTTTTTGATTTGTGATAAAAAAAAAAAAAAGTTGTGACCTATTTGATAAGTTGTGACTAAAAATTAATACCTAATTAATTAATTTTTTGATTTGTGATTGATGAACAAACTGTGACGGTCTTATTTTTTAAATTGTGATCGTAAAATAATTTGTGAAATAAAATTTCTGATTTATGACGAAAAATAATAAGTGACTAATTAAATTGTTAATTTGTGACTAAATTGTATAGATATGCGACCTAAATATATTTAATTAAAAAATAATTAATTTATTTTGATTTAATAAAAATCTGATTTTTGAAGTTTAAAACTTGTTTTCTTAATTTTGAAATATATCATACTTAATCTTTTACTTATGAAATTTTTCCATTTCTAAATACAAATTTTTGGCCCAATAATTTGTTTCATTTCTAATTTTTTGTCCAATTACCCATTTTATTGTTTCTAGCCCAACAAGATTCAACCCAGTAAATAACTCTAAACACCTACACTAAAGTGCATAACGCTGTTTCGACTCTCGTAATCACTCTCGCAGTCTCGCTGACATTCCAAAACCTATAGAATCGTCGATTGACACTTTGACCTCCGTCGATTGAAATTTTGACCATAGCGATCATTTGAACAACGTAATACACTAGTCTCTGACATTCCAAAAACATTGAATGTGTAATTAGTTGTATTTATATAATATTGTTATAAATATTAAAAAAATTAATTACAATACGGAACCAAACCGAACGGAATCGAACCCGAACGGTTCCATAATTATACTTGGACCCGACGGTTCCATTTACTAGATACCCGAAAATTTTGGTAAAGAGAATCGAACCGAATCGACCCGCATCCACCTCTAGACATGACCAAATATTCATGGGATCTGCCTGTAATTTTTTATTTTTATTTTTTGTAAATATAATAGGTTCGAAGTTGAGGCATAGACTTGTTAGTGAAATATAGAAAATAATTTACATATACTGCTATTATCTTTCTAAAATATAGCTGATTGAGTCTGTCTTCTTGGTTGGACTTACCCGTTAACTTGCCCGACTGAGCCACCTTATTTCGGATTTGGACTGCAAGTTGATTTTGACACGATGAAAAAGTGACTTAAAAGTTGGAATTGCAATTGCATGTGGCGGGTCTTTATGCTTGCACATATGTAGAATAATGTTATGTTTACAAAGAGAATGATGGTCCTCATTTAAATGCATAGATGTGGGACGTTATTATTTAGTTACACTTTATATGAGAATTATTCCAGTTTGTACGATAACATTACTCATATCTATAATTTAAGAGAATGGAATCCTTTTTTGAACTTCCAGTCTATTAAAAAAAGCATCCCAAAATCACCATTTTTAGCAAATAATAATTTCTAGTCAATTCACTTTCCAAATAAACTCTCCCCAAATTTTTACTCACTTTAGACCAATTAAAATTAGGTAAAATTGCAGCTGCGGTCCCAAACCTTTTCAATTTTTGCAGACTTTACTCTGACCTTCATTTTGTGCCATTGAAGGTCCTAACCATTCGAAAATAATCAGTAGAGGTCCAACTGGATGAAAATCATCCATTTGACCGTTAGTTGACCAAAAAATTGACGTTGACTACAAATTTGACTAATTTTAAAACGAACAGAAGGGTACTTTAGATTTTTGTACATAGAATAATTAAATAAAATACCAAAAATAATAAAAGGAAAGTGAAAATTACACTGGATGTCATTTTTTGGATTTGCATTTACAAAAATGTCACATTTTAATAGTTTTGACCAAATTATCACTTTATGACTTTTATGACCCTCAAAAAAAATTGAAATACCTTGGATGTCCTTAATTAAAATTGATTTGACTAGATGAAAGAATAGTACAAAAAGTTAATTTGCATCACATCAAAAGCTCTCATCTCACTACTTACAAAGAAAAAAAAATATGAAAACTAAAAAGGTAAAAATATTCATTAATATAGCAACTAAAGCCCTAAACCTAAATGACTCTCAATTTCCTCTCTCGCTCAAGATCGTCTGTGATTGCCAAAATATCCATTTTTGTCCAAGTTTGTTGGTCTAAAAAGTTCATACAATTTACTCCGGCAGCCATGCCGAAGCCCTAAACCTATGTACATTTTATTGAAATTATAAGGAATCTACTTAAATTTAGGAGAATTGTTGAAGATCAATATCTACTTTTTGATAAGTTTCATTTTATTTTATTTTTTCTGACTTGATTTGAATATTTTCGTGTTCCCTTAAGGAAAAAAATGATTCGAAAAGAGATTATCTTGATTCATGGAATTTTTCCTGTTGATAGTGGAAAGATAGAAATGTTGGTTTGGTTGCAAGTTTATTGTAATTTTTATCTTTACTTTCTTATAACTGATATCATGAAGTCTAGCGAAGTATCCTTGTGAACTCACAAATTTTGGTGTGCAATGAGATGACTGTAATGTAAATGGACTTCTTGCACTTCTTAATCGAGAAACAATGGTCAAGCCCCTATTAGTTAATGGTAGAAGATTAACTATGAGTAAGAATAAATGTCTCTTCACTATATATAGTATTTTAATATAACTATTAAAAATGTGAATATTACAAGTTTACAATTGGGCCTTTGTTTATTTTCAATTTTCTTCTTCCCTCCCCCCCCCCCTCTGAAACGGAAAAGGAAATTAACTTGGTTAGCTGGAAAACTAGAGAGGAAACACCATAACTCTTGATAGACACTTGATAGCATACTTGTGGATTTAATGTTTCGTTCCCGACATTTTATCTATTGACAAATTCATCTGTCGAGAATTACTGAGGCTAACTGTCGGGAACGACAATTCAGTCCTTACCTCAGCTCAGTGTGTTTCACATTAATTTCCATCTTACATAAGTAAGTTCGTAAAGGGTGATTTGAAGTAATATGGGTGATACTCGTTATATGCATTTGATGGAAATCTTGATTGACACTTGACATATCTTTCGTTTCAATGTTTATGTTACGTGTGTCATAACCTTGCTTTCACTTGCAATCAACTTGTTGTGTGTGGTACTCGTTGTATTCGGGTGGAACTCTTGATAGACACTTCACAGCATACTTGTGATTTTTGGTCTATATGTGGCTAGACATATTAAATTATGGTTTGACGCATTCATTTCTTGTTTTGTCTTTGTAGACATGAATTTTGAGCCTCTTGTTCCGGAGATAGTGACAACAAGGAAGATTGTGTTGGTTCGGGGGACGGTGACGACAAGGAAGTTTCTTACGCTGGTATGGGAAACGTTGAGCAAGACTCAATTGCTTCCGCTAGCGGCATGGCGGAGGGGGATGTAAGTTTCTTGGGGGGAAATTTTGATCTGATTAATTACGGTTAGTGGTACAAATTTCGATTAAATGTTTAGGGCCCTCTGCAATATTTTATAAGCGGTGCAAGTGAAATGCTGGTGGAGGCCACCACAATCGTGCCCGGGGATACCCCACCTATCTCAAAGATGATGTGATCTTCACGCCTACGACGTCCTGCATGGTCTACTAGGACTCCGTACATGAGGGAGATTGCAAAGAAAAGGAAAAAAATAAGTGAGTAGTTCTTTTTTGTTTTGGCAACTTCGGCAGTATAATTGCATTCAAAAACTTAAATTTCATGAAATTTGGAACCTGATGTATAATTGCACTTATTGAGCTCGTACTAGATGCAATAAAACTCTACTCCGATACAGTTTATAATGCAAATGGATTAAATCACAAACTCTACACACCTTTCTGAAATTCTATCAAACATTTTGTTATTTTGGGAGGTGATCGATAAAGATAGCATGGACCTGAACGGTATTACATTTTTTCACCTTGCTTTCTACGTACTGTCTCAGAATACTCATTTTACTGATGTATGACGGACTATGTATAGATTCGTACTCATGACCTAAACAAGCATCAAAGTGTTGGTCGACAGGTTCTTGTTGTAATGGGAGGTGGAACCAATCGATGTATATGTCAAAGAAAGAGCGACGTTAACAATGTTTTACTTCGGGTGACTGCGGAGAATGCACGAAGGAACATTTTGCTTTACATTATTGTATATTTATTTTTTGGGAAATGTTGGTTATGTTCAAGTGGTATTCACTATCAAAAAAACTGTGTGAATTTAGTACGGAAAATGTTGGTACGGAAACTTTTTTTTAGCGCACTTTGTAAGTTTCTTACTTTTTGAACTCGTTCGACATAGAGATTAGAACTGGTATCTAATTGAAAAATGAGGAAATTGGTGCATTTTATAAGTTTCTCGCTTTCAAAAAAATGAAAATTATAAGTTTGACCAATATCTGGATCGTAGTTTATAAATGGAAATTATAAAGATTATAAGTTTCTCATTTTTGGAGAAATTGAAATTGATGCATTTTATAAGTTTCTCCTTGAAAACGACAATGAGAAAATGATAGTGAATGTCTAACCAATACAAATACAGTTTGTGGTGGAAGGCATAATCCACCCCTTGAAAGACTAGAGAAGCTCTTGTGAGACTCACATATTGAAACAGTTAGTAATACGAGATAATGGATTCATCCACCTCCAGCAACGAACCATTCAACCTCAATATGCATCCCCCGATACTGGGTTCGCCACTGAATTTTCCATCATTTTATCCTCGGACGATGAGGTAAGCGTTGAGCACCATGGTACCAAGTTCGACGAAATGTCAAGTGCAGAATCTAAATCATCGAACAGCGTGCTCGATTAAGTTTTCAAGGTCAGGGATCTATCGAATCACCGTCCGACTCGGATGAGTGGCTGGCTCATCTTCCACATCCAGAAATAATTGTCATAAGTTCAGACGATTCTGATGGAGAAAGTGGATGAGAGGCTTAAAATGTCGATAGCAATGCAAGTGTGTAATTAAAGGCCCTTTTGTAGGAAATTATGTATAGTGTTTTGTAGTAGGGATGATTTTGGTCACGTCCTCTGCGTATGTGCAACAATAGCATGTCCAAATGGGTAACCGCTATAGCGTATTTTTGGAAGTCGTTATTGTTCCCAACTGTCGAGAATTACAGAACCCATCTGTCGGGAACGACATATGAACTGTCGGGATGTAATGTTTGTGTTTTGCTTGTGAATTGTCGTTTCATGAAAATCAATTTTCCATTTCGACAAACTGTCAATCGAAACTAATGGAACCATAATGATCGGTTAAGTTTATAATGAAAATAACGTATACATCATGTCTGTGCTAATGGAACCGTAATGATCAGTACTTTACTTGCAAAACATAACGACCAATTTTTATTGGCATATGATAATAACAACAAATTAATAACATAAGTTCATAATGTACACTGCATAGGTGGGAACATTTTCGGGATTACATTTGACAATCACTTTTACCACCAATTTAAGTGTTCATCGTCGCGTATTTCAGCCGGAGATATATTCAAGTTAGGGATTTTGAACTTCAATTCAATTTGAGTGTGGAGATCAAGAATACCGAGTTTGTCCTTCAGCCTTAACAAAAGTTCGGCTATGGTAATACTTATCGGCACCATAATGGAAGTGGTTTGTCCCCTCTCCACTTCCATTTGTCATCCGCATGAACAAACTTTCTCCTATGCGACACGATGAATCTCAAATAATTACTCATACCTAAAATGTTGGGATCACAACGATAAGAATTCAGAATCAACATGTTGGCATTTAATAGCATGAAAGTGGCACTGCATAATACGTAAATCCGTATAATAGCAAAAGGTCAAATCAAGGGTTTCCATCGTTTTGAAGTGTCCGAATTGAAAGCAAAATTGTATAACCTGACAGTTTGTAAATGTCGGGTTCGACATCTCAAACGTCTAACCCGATGGTTTGTAAATGTCGAACTTGACAGTTCAACTGTCGAGAATGTCGGGAAGCAGACGACAATGGGTTTTTCAAGCTTCTTCAACACATCACATTAAATGTGGTCATTAATATTCAGCTACAAAATGACAAAATGTAAATGGCATCTGAGTCTTGTCATTAAAAAAACATTAATGGTGGTAATGGAAGAAATTACTCAAAACCTTAATGGTGATAATGACATTTTGTAAAGAATTCCAAAACCAAACAAATGAATGCATAATACTTTCGAAAATTTCAAAGAAATATGCCCATGTTGCATTTAACATGTACAAATAAAAAGTTATAAAAGTAAAATATAAATAATTTGTAATTGCTAACCTCTCAAAATGGATGAAGAATGCAACACAAATGTCTTCTTGATCAATGAAAATGAAGAAGATGGAGAAAAGGTAGGGTTTCTTGTTTATGTTACGTTTTCAAATTTCTTTGGTGATTTTTTATTCACAAAAATTCATATTAATCAATAAAAAATACATTTCTCCATGTTTTCTATATAGAAATTAAATGATCACATCAAGTCAATGCTTTTCCTTCAAATCAAGCATTTAATGCTACTAGAAATGTGTCATTAAGGGTAATTTGGACTTTGCACCCAAAAAATGTGACATTTTTGCTTACAAAAAGTGAAAATGACAAATTTTTTGGAACTTTCATTTTTTGTGACATTTTTGCAAATTCCCCTAAAAGAAATCCACCCCACCCCACCCTCATGAAAACAAAAAGGCTGAAGGTCAACACTTTCTTCTTTCCCTATCTCCAACCCACACCGGTCGTCATCCAAACCCACATCGCTAGTTGTCACACGACACCCACATCCCTGGCATCACTTTTCGAAGACAGTCTCCACCACTCAAAAGTCGTTGGGTAGATTATAAAAATAGAAATCATCGATGTGCAGAATATGAAGTCAAAATTGGAGCAATTTGTGACACAATTGAATCAATTGAGGGTATACCCATCATTATTCGGTGTTGCTGATGGATTATGGGTTGAATTTGGTAGGAAAAGACCAATTTTGTGAAAAACCATTCCCAAATTTTGTCAATCGACAAAATTGCCTCGTTTTGCTATCGACCTAAAACCTCTGTCAAACGGAGTTGTTTTTGGATAATGTCTCAGCATGAATTGAAGCACCTAAGTGAGGTAAATCGATTGGCAACGATGCCCGACTATATGCGTCATTGAAGTTGCCGAATTTTGAAGTTTGACCGCAAAACTGTATGAATTTCCTTGGTTTTGTTTTTAAATGTGCAATGACAAAATATGGTGGCAGTAAAGGGTGCCAAAATTGGTAGGGGGTGGTGGTGGCGGCAGTGTAGGTTGAAGGTGGCATGGTGACTTTTTTGGTAAGGCTTGCCGAAGGAGAAGAAGATAGGTGGTTTTGATTGGGGGTGAGGGGAGATGTTTTTGATTTTTTATTTTTTTTTTCCTAATTTTGTTTGATTTTTTATAATATGGAATTAATTAAGTTACCATTTTACCCTTACCAAATTTGGTCAATATCAATTCTTTGGTCAACTAACGATCATATTGATGGTTTCCATCCAGTTGGACCTATAGTGCATATTTTCGAAAGGTTAGGGATCTTCGCTTACACAAAATGAAGGTTACGATAAAGCCTATAAAAATTGAAAAGGTCTGGGACCGCTATTGCAATATCCCCTTAAAATTATCCTTCGAACCTTAAACTCTTCACCTAAGCTTCGAAATACACAAACATGAATAGTGTCATAAGGTCAACTTTAGCCACGTATGTTCATGTTCAATAATGCTACAGTGACATAACGATTGACATAATACCACGTGACGTTCTATTATTGGATTGTTTAAAATATAATCACACTTTTGATCCAATCACAAAATGCAACACTATCTTTTGTCAAACAATCTAACCAAATTCTTCCGTTAATGTGGCATTTTACGTTCATGTTACATTTCCATTAAGAAGTCTCTCTCAATTCTTGAGGCTCACAAGTTTATAAGAACTTTGCACATACAAGCAATTGAATACAACCGAAAATTTATAGAAAACTTCCAATTTTTGTTAACTATTTAAAATAGGATTAATAAAAGCTAAAGAACAACGTAAGCTCACCTAAAAAATAATCGATTTATCTATATTAATACTTGGTACACTATGTTAATGTATATTATTTAAGTGAATTACACTTCAATTATAAAATTCATTTCAACATCCTTCATTAAAATCACTCTTTGTTAGGTTATATTTTATTTCAAGAAATTAGTAATTAATCAAAAGTAAAAGAAATTAGGGAAAATTGTAGCATCGATCCCTAATCTTTTCATTTTTTGTAAACTTTACTCTAACCTTCATTTTGTACTAGTAAAGGTCCCTAACCTTTCATAAATATATACTTGAGGTCCATCTAGACGGAAACTGTCCAAAATACCATTAGTTGACATGGAAAATTTTTTGAACTATCTGCTATCGCGATGATTTTATTGAATGTTAATACCTTTTTGGATGGTGTTGTTGGACAGTGTTTTGGACGGTTTCCGTCCAGATGGACTTTCGATGCATATTTATGAAAAGTTAGGAACATCTGTCGGTACAAAATGAAGGTTAAGATAAAATTTATAAAAAATGAAAAGATTAGGGACCGTTGCTGCAATTTTCCCAAGAAATTATAAGTAAAAGGCAAAAACAAAGGAAAAAGATAAAAAGAGTGAAGGCATCAAATCATCATCTCAACCCCAACGCAACATAATAAGAATACTGCTATTTGTAGCCCCCTAGGGCACATCCGAGTTGGTGGAACAATCACTTCGCTGGGACGCTGGAAGCAAGGGTGGAGAGTTCGATTCCTGGAGTTAACACTGGGTGCTAAAATGGAGGGGAAGCCATTTGGTTGAACAAACGCCCAGCGAGGAGAGCTCTCTTTGCGGAAGGAGTCCAAATGAGTTGTGGGAACCTGGGAGCCAACAAGGGCACATCCTGCGATTTACCTCCCTGAGCTGCTGAGGGGCCGGAGGTTCAGGGACAAGGATCTAGTCGGACGCAAACCCGGACACCTTGTAAAAAAAAAACTTTCCCCAGGGTGCTATAAATTCTAAATTTCATTGGAGTAGAAGAGAAAGGGATAATATCATAAAGAAAAATGGTGGACCAGCTAACCGACGATCAGATCTCCGAATTCAAGGAAGCCTTCTCCCTATTTGACAAGGACGGCGATGGTACGTGTGTGTGTTTGTGTGTGTGTGTTCGTGTATTTATGTGTTGGAGTGATTTGTAAGTAGTTATTATATTGATGTATTGTTTTTTGTAAACTTTACTCTAACCTTCATTTTGTACTAGTAAAGGTCCTTAACCTTTCATAAATATATACCTGAGGTCCATCTGGACGGAAACTGTCCAAAATACCATTAGTTAACATGGAAAATTTTTTGCACTATCTGCTACCCGATGATTTTATTGAATGTTAATACCTTTTTGGATGGTGTTGTTGGACAGTGTTTTCGACGATTTTATTGGATGTTCATTCTTTACTTTTCTCGATCAACTGAAGGTGTTTTGGACGGTTTCCGTCCAGATGGACTTTCGATCCATATTTATAAAAGGTTAGGAACATCTGTTGGTACAAAATGAAGGTTAGGGTGAAATCTATAAAAAAAATGAAAAGATTAGGGACCGTTGCTGCAATTTTCCCAAGAAATTATAAGTAAAAGGCCAAAACAAAGGAAAAAGATAAAAAGAGTGAGGGCATCAAATCATCATCTCAACCCCAACGCGACATAATAAGAATACTGCTATTTGTATGTAATACCACTCTTTCCCTGCAATTTCTTCGTTTGACGCATACCCACACATCCCCTACCCTTTCCCCAGGGTGCTATAAATTCGAAATTTCATTGGAGTAGAAGAGAAAGGGATAATATCATAAAGAAAAATGGCCGACCAGCTAACCGACGATCAGATCTCCGAATTCAAGGAAGCCTTCTCCCTATTTGACAAGGACGGCGATGGTACGTGTGTGTGTGTGTGTGTGTGCGTGTATTTATGTGTTGGAGTGATTTGTAAGTAGTTATTATATTGATGTATTATTTTAAGATATATAAATATGTGTAAACTATGTATTTGTTAAAAGGAAATATTGGTTTTTTGTTTGTTCATATATTATTTTTCAGATCTGTTTGCTGGTTCTTGAATCGTTTTTTCCCTGCATTTATATTCTGTGTTTCTTCCATTTTTCTCATGCCCCTTTATTTTTTGTTTCTATTATAGGTTCTTCGTGTTTATCGTTCTATGATCTGTCTTAATTCTGTGCTACAAAAGTAGATCAGCCTGTTGATTCCGGACGAGTGTGTAAATCTGTATTTCTACAAATGCTTTGATTTTGTATTACTATTACTTTTACAGGTTATTCTTATTTGAAGTGGATTTCGATTGAGAATGAATTTATCATAATTTTAAATGACAAAAATAAATCAAATTGTTGTTTGAGGCCTGGAGGTTTTTAGGGTTGGTTTATGTCTTTAGGTGCCGCCAAAGGAGGATGGATTGGTGTAATATTCATTTTCTTATTGCACAAATGCAGTTGAGTCTTTAGGGTTGTAAAGATGGTTATAAGTTCAGTATGTTAATTTGTGCTAAAACCTGATGGGTGTTTTGAATTGCATTATTTTGGAACTTCAATTATGTGGTTGCTGAAACTAAGGGTTATTTATGTCAACTAATATTTAATCGACTGACCTGCTCCACTGTTCATTGTAGAATTAAATTAACTATTGAGTTAATATTAAACTTTACACAGGTCATATGAACTTGATCATCATAAATACCTCTTTGATTTGCCTTTTCTAGTAATGCCTTCATGATGCAGAATTTGAATATGTAAGGCAAGATCTTTACGTGGCTGAAAAAGTCTCTTCCTATTGAGTTGAACTTTAATTGCATATCCACGTAAATGGAGAAATCGTATTTGTGTTTACAGTCCCCATTCTTTAACAAGTTGATCTTGTTCTCATATTAACTGATTTAACAACTTCTTCCAATCTATTATGATCGAATTGCACTCAAAAGATATTTTAGATACTAATACCTTTCTCCATTCTTTCTTGACCTGTTCATTTGCATCTATACGGTACACTTTTTGCCTCATATGCTTGTACCATAATGTGTATTCCTATTAATGTTCATATCAGCTACTTAAGATGAAATCTTGTCAATGAATTTCTCCATTTAGCTCTTATATGCTTCAGCTGAATACACTGCTACAGGTTGCATCACTACTAAGGAGCTTGGGACTGTGATGCGCTCTCTGGGACAGAACCCAACTGAGGCTGAGCTTCAAGATATGATCAATGAGGTTGATGCTGATGGGAATGGGACAATTGACTTCCCTGAGTTCCTCAACTTGATGGCCCGGAAGATGAAGGACACTGATTCCGAGGAGGAGCTGAAGGAAGCTTTCCGGGTTTTTGACAAGGACCAAAATGGTTTCATTTCTGCCGCTGAACTCCGCCATGTCATGACAAATCTCGGTGAGAAGCTTACTGACGAGGAGGTTGATGAAATGATTCGAGAGGCCGATGTGGATGGTGATGGGCAGATCAACTACGAGGAGTTTGTCAAGGTCATGATGGCCAAGTGAGAACTTAAATTTTTTGATGAATGAAGATAGACAAGAAAAAGGAAGGACTGGTCTATTTATGAGATTTCCATTTCTTGTTAGGACGTGTTCTTTCAGCATTATTAATTTTGTTTGAATTCTTGCATGTTTCTACGTTTTGCATCGTTTTTAAGTGCTTTTCTTCAGTACATGCTTGTTTGCTATGTGCCCTGTTTTAACATTCCAGGTTGTTAGTGTCTTCAACTAAAACTTTCGGTATTATTAACGTAAAACAATTGGAGAACTACGATGTTTTTCACAAGTTTGACAGATTATGTTGATATTTTTCCCTTATTAAGCTTGTCTCCCGGTCGTATATGTTTAGCCCTTCCGCTCTGGATTCTGTATATGTTTAGCCCTTTCACATTGGATTCTGTATATGTTTAGCTCTTTCGAGTTGACATAATGGTTGGATTCCGATGAACAGGATTGCCCGTTGTTTCAGCTCTAGCTCATGACTGCATAATATTACCATAGAAAGTCGTTTTCCCACGTATAGTGTACTAGTGCAATACCTGTTGACCCTAATCTTGAGAGGTCTTGATTAAAATTTTCGTTTTCTTGAAGTAGACTGCAGTCAAGATTGCTCGAATGAGGTTGACTTTAAAAATCTGAGGAAAAAACTTGTCTAATCTGTAATAGACTTCCAAATGAATTTAAGAGTCTGTTTGGGAGTAATTTAGAGAATTAATTTTTTGATCGTCAAGAAAAAAGTGGAGTCCGCTTGTGAGAGAAAAATCAAATATGACGGCTAAAATAGTGAAATAACGGTTAAAAAATTAATTTTTTGGGGGAAAAAACACTCCCAAGCTCTAAATGGTGGTACCTAATCAAACTCGAATCCATTTAAGCTTTCACTGGATTGATTCAAAAATTTACTGGCTTGTTTGGTACAGATTTTCTTCTTTTTCTTGAGAATGTATGATTAGATGGTGGTGGAGAAATATATTACGATTGCAAATGATTTTGGAGAAAAATGATTTTAGGAAAATCTTTGACAAACGATATCTTAGAAAAGTCAACTCAATCCCTATCGAGAATACTCAGCTAGGATTAAGTTCATGTGATTGAGCTTTTGGTTTTGAAGAAATTCGTGTTTGCTCTCCTAAAAAGGTTCACGAGTCTCTTAGGATTTCTTACTTTTTTCACTCTTAAATTAAAGCTTGGTCATGAGCTAGTAAAATTTAAACCCTTTTTCATCGCCATGTTTTTAAAAATTAATTTTCCACTCCCACATTCTTTTATAAAATAATTTTACATGTAAATTCGAAACTTTTCTATGCAAAAAAGTCACTACTGCAAAATCCATTCCCCTCGAGTTTAGTTCTCTAACAGGGACTAAGTTATGAGGTAAAATTGTCACGAGTTCACAAGTGCACGTATTTGGCCAAAAGTATGATTGGTGAAGAAAAATGGCTTTCTGCGGCATAGTGCGATCAAGTGGTTTGTGAACTTGAAATTATGCACCAATTAAGCCATATAGATATGAATAAAGCTATCTAGGAAAAGAGCATCAGTTTAGGTAGCTAAACCTTACTGATTGAATTAAGAGTCACACGACTTTATATTTAAATGAATTTATCTTTTAGGACCATATAATTACCACACAGACTAGTGTATATGGTGATGAATAGCATTACTCGATAGATATTCATTTCATTTTTAACATTCAACAAGTTAACGGAGCCGGATAAAGTGACTCGACAAATAATTTACTAAAGCACACAATACAAAAAAAATTAAGAACAAGTTAAACATTTAATATTGGATAAGAAAATCATGGACAAAATTTAAATTTTATTTAGCACAGTCTAATTCCGGGCAATCCATGCAACTTGCCTAGTCCATAATGTTATTCTGGCATAACACGTTCACGTAATAACAAACACCCTCTAGATCCAAACCATATAAGCAGAAAATACAATGCATACGCCAAGGCAGACTGATTCAAGAATGCAATAATAAGTTTTGCATACTTCCAACATCTGAGTGAGAGAACAGATTGTTTGTGTTATTCAGCTGCATGTTTTCAATTATAATCGGGTTTTTCAAACCCAGAACGGCAGAAAGCAGAAGCAACATAACTGCAATATACAGCAAATAAAAGAGATAATATTGCTTCTACGAACCAAAAGAATTCGAACCAATAAGAATCAAATGCCTCCATTTGGTTCGCATCAAAGAAGTTGAAAAAACTCGTGATGTCCTAAATCTTTACACCTTCCTTCCAAAAGCAGCAGTTAAAAACCCTTGCAGACATCTAACAATGATTAAACAAGATGAAATGCTTGATTTGTAAACAACAACAGAATTCGAGCTCCCACACAGGTTCATTTCGTTCACCCTATATCCATATGACAGCAATCTCAAGACACTCGGTTTCCAACCGTTTGATACAGGGACCTAAGCTGTGTGTTCCATTTCTCTATTGCATTGTACTTCTTCATTCCCTTTGACCTGCATGCATATATTATCGTGACAAAAAATAAAATTGGATGGGAAAAAAGGAAGCTGTACTTGGGAAACCAGGATGAAATTTAGCAAAATAAAAAGTGGAAGGAAGAAGTTGATAAGTCAACCTGTCACCACGTTCCAAGAGCCGATTCACTTGGTCAATGTGCCCATGAATACGATTGTCCAAGATTAGGGACACTAACAGCTCCTCGACATCTTTTTCTGGCACATTAAGTTCCTGCAAGTGAAAAGTTTTAGTGCTTCTCCATAAACCACCTGCTGCAGCCTTTACTTATTGTGCATCTTAATTATTTTCAATGATCATCCTGCTGAACAAATGCGTATTCTTCAACTACACATAGGTGTTGCCTGTAATCATATCTTCTAAACTTCTAAAGCCAACCTATCGTCTATGAATTGAAATAAAAAGTCGATTAGCAAATGATATGACTCAATGATCCACACAATTTCAAAAATTCAGTGAAGTCCCATGCTTTCACGTGGAAGATAGAGTAGAATTTAACAAACCAACCACAGCATCCATACTCGTTGTATGCACCTTCGAGAAAAAAGTAGACAGAAAGAATAAAGAAGAAAAACCAAACAGCGTGGGAGAAAAATATTCAATAATCCCTGGCAAAATAAAAGAAAAGTACATTAACTCTCATCATCACCTTTGATATAAAGGGGATCCGAATTCTTGTATAAGGCTTAATAAGCTTAAGCAACACTTGTGTTCTCACATTCTTCAAAAGATCTTCAATATAATTTCGGATAAATGGATCATCCATTATCGTCCTTCTATTACTCTGAAAAAATTCCCACCAGATTTTGTTTCAGAACAAGAAACAAGATAGACTGGAAGTATTCCAACGGAAGATATCATGTGTTGGCATGCAATAATATACCTTCAGAATTTTCTCAAACTCCAATATCTCATTCCGTTGATATGCCGCTATTAGGTTTGTCATGGCCAATACCTCAGGGTCATTTTTATAACTGCGAGTAACAAAATCAAGTGAGGTGGAGGGTCAATAATTCTACGCTGATGGAACATAATAAGTTGCTAAAACCCATCAAACAACTTACGGCTTAGCCTCTTGACCGTCAAATGGGTTGACCTCAGATTCCATCAGCATATTAGCCAGAACTAAATATCTGCCAGGGAGGGGAACCATCATGGACAACATTAGAATGTGAAGGATTGGATTTCAGTTGGAATCCAGGCAAGCGGCAAGGGTTGGATTTCATGCAAGCAGCACAGCTAAAAAAATTACTCGCTCCTAACACAAATGAATTCTCTCATTTCCTTTACAAGACATCCCCAAACAATATCTTCATAACTGTAATCATTCACCTTCCGAAATGGCTTTACTTGAAGTACATTATATGACAAGCGAGGAATTTTTGCCATTAATTTTAAGGGTTAAAAATGATAAGTCAAGCCACATGCTCATGGATTCATCCCTAACCTAAAACAACGTGCTCCTGCAGGAGCTACCAGCAGGAGTATATTAACAGGCTCAGATTCTGCTTGTGAAACTTTATGTTTATCATAAACAAATTTTTCGACAGCAATTTTTGTGATATGGCCGTGGGGCTTTTAATTTTTCCCTTTTCCTTCTCTTTTCTCTAATTTGTATTTTAATTAAAATTCAATATTTATCATTTTACATTCAGAAATTTAGTCATGTGACTGTTACGTTATATCTTAACCTTCAAATGGACAGAAACTGTCCGTTAAGGATGCAGATGCTACAAAATCAAAAAATGAGGACCAAGCCGCCACAGATTAAAGATCGAAGACCTACTTTCTCTATAATCAATAGACTGGTAACAGCTGCTATAATTTTTCCTAAAATAATTGTTCGGGTAAGATATACAATTAAGTCAATTTTATGAAGTTGGTCTTTTACTTGTTTCATTCGATAATTTACATGCATACAACGGAAATAAGAGGAATGCATCCTCGAGTTTTTTTATGCAACGTAATAAGTTGAAAGTGCCAATCTTTGCGTGCATACAACGGAAATAAGAGGAATGCATCC
>NC_036248.1:16225198-16271819 GCF_002742605.1 Olea europaea var. sylvestris | reverse complement strand
AAAAAAAAAATTGGGTTAATTTTATGAAATTGAGGAATTATAACAAAGTATCAAATAACTATCTCTATTTGCCATCTTTTAAAATTTTAAATTATTTGCTATAGAAATATTTTTCATTACATATTCATATAATAAAATATTCTATACAAATTAATAAAAAAATTATTTTTAATCATACTTTCTCTAAAAAATATTATTCAAAATTTTTTAATTTTTAAATAATGGGTGACAAACAAGCTCTAACCTCGTAATATATTTTTCTAAAAGCAATTGGATGCTAGTTGGGCCATAATTTGAATGTATGTTGGGCCACAATACTTCAGGGAGAGGGAGTGAACAGAAACATTTTTGGGAAAATTATTTAAAAATTTATATTTAAAGATTATTTTTCAGAAAAAAAAACATGGAGATTTGATAATGAAGTTTTAATAATTATAATTAATAAAAATATCTCATTCATCCCAAAATCAATTTCATTTTCACAACCTAAAATTCTCACCATCTTCCTTCTATCTATCTTCTCTCTCTTTACCCACTCACTCACCCATCCAACCTCTCCCTACCATCTCTAGAGTCACCGGAAGCCTCGTCGCACCAACGAAGCCGTCATTGACGAAAGCGACTCGTAGCAGCTCACGTCGTAGCGTTTGAACTAGGCCCTAATCGTAGCAACGTTGACGATGCCTCCTACAGCAAAGGTGCAATGCTGCGCCGCTGCTATGGTAATAGCAACGGCGTCAGTGATGCTGCCCACGGCAGAGGCAATGCTAATGATGTTGCTTATTACACACTGGTGGTGCTGATGTCGCCTGGTAATGCTGCTTATTAGGTAGTGACGATGATGCTGCTTATTTAATGACATGATTGTTGGTGATTTTGTGATCTGGTCTGCTATGGATGATATGCGATGTGAGTAGTTTGTTGCTGGATTCTTTTATCAGATCTATTGTTTAGTCAGATTTTTTGGATGGTTGTAGGTGTTTTGCAAATGGTGATAGTGATTTTCTGATCTATGTGTGTTTCTGTAGTTGGTGATGGTGTAGGCGATAATGGTTATGTTGTTGGTGGTTCATAAGGTCTTAGTAAGGTTGTGCTCGTTTGGTTCTTGACGTTGTTGGGAGTGGTGGTGCATGGCAAAAATCAGGTATGGCCAAGTTTATCTTCTTCATTGTGACTGTTTGTGATCATATCTATGTTAACTGTGACTGTATGTAATTTGGTTACACAGAGTCACAAATTAGACCGACCTGACCACGGATAATCATATTGAAGACAAATTTGATCACAGTTAGTCATAGATAGCATAGGTCAATGAATGTAGTATTTATGGTCGTGAATTTGAGTTGAAGGTGGTAGTGGTAGTGCATTGGAAGTTATTGTGGTGGATTGCAGTGTTAGTTCGCAGTGTGTGCAGATTTGTTTGTGGTGATCATTGTGATCAAGTATGTATTTAGTGTCATTGGTTGTGACCAATTTCGTGTTAATTGTGACCGGTTGTGACTTGGTCACATGTGATTACAGTTAAAATTGACTTGATCATAATTAGTCACACCGAAGATAATTTTGATCACAATTAGTCACAAATAACATAAGTCGGTGACTTCATTACGTACAGCGACTTGAAAATTTTCTGGATGGGATGGAGTAGGTCTAGAAGGTCGATGGGGATGGTTATGGGGTACGGTGTAATTTCGAGAAAACATTTTCAATTTCTAAAAATAATTATGGGGTAGGGTGGTTTCGGGTAGGATGGGTGGCGGTCCTGTGTGGGGTCCCTTGGGAGATATTAATAATTGATATATTATTAAGTTGGTGGGCGTGGAAATACTATTAATTCTAATTAATTATCATAAGTGAAATCCTGACTTGAAGGTGAATTGCGCATAAAGCAAGAGTTTTCAAGCTTAAATATGACAAAATGATGGAATTGCATGATTGTCGAACAGTGCAAGGACTTAACTGAAAACTTTGAAATAGTTGATTAGGTGATTCTACAAGATTAGGGATCGAAGTCTATTTATGTAGAAGTTTGGGGTGATTTAAAGTTGGAGGGACCACAATTGTACCGAAATTTGAACTAAGTGACTAATTTTGGACTGAAACAATAAATCAATGACCAAAATGCACAAATTAGATAGATGGAAACTTGATATTTATTTTTGGGTGGGTGCATCCTAGGCGAAAGTCTCGTACACTTGTAGTAGTTACAAACAAGCCTTTTCGTCTAGGCTAGCTAGAGTACCGTCAAGGCGCCACTCCTATTTTTCATTTTTTTATTGTGATTTGGAAACCATTTTTTTTCCTGGGGGAGGGGGTTAGGGTTGGGGCATAACTCATATCATATCACGTGCAATTTTGCAAGAAGAGCCAACTTTGAGAGAGTATAAAATAAAACAATTTTGCAAGAAGACACAAAATTCTTGGTACAAAATAATGATATTTTCATTGTTATTCTTTTAAAACTCGATTATGTATTCTAACCCTTTTATACGTTTCTCTTTAATTATGATTAGATAAATTTTCTAGCTAGGAGGTCTTAAGCTGACGGGCCTAACATGGCTCGCCGGGACCAATCCAATAAAAGTGACTCACAAATCAACCTGTAATTCAAATGGGGTGGTTCGCAAGCTCGTAGATGTAAATTTCTATTTACGCCAATTATATAGTTAATTTTCAGGCCATTAATCTAAAAAAATAAAAAGTATATATATTGATTTTTTAAATGGTAATTAGTGTCTCTGTGATAGTCTCCTTATATAGGAGGTCGAATTCTGCATTCTTTAAGGTTGTTGTCTGACAGCTTTTCTTCGAAGGTTGTTGGACGAGTCAAATTGGTCCATCAATGTTATGCAGATACAAAATTAGATCAATAAAGTTTTCAGCCACTATTATTTGAAAGGGTAAAAAGCACAAAACGTCCATATATTTTAATATCATTGAGTGAAACATCCATACTTTTCATTTTTGACATTTTCACCCCTATTTCCACATTTCATTGCACAAAAGATCATTTTCATCCATTTTTATACTAAAAAGACAATTTTACCATCTTATTCAAATATAACTAAAAGCAATAATAATAATAATGAAAGGATAAAGAACTAATTGCAACAACAATTCCAAAATTTCAAAAAAATACAAATTAATCACAAATATATAATTAAAAATCAAAACAAAAAAATAATAATAATAAATCATCCATCTTCTTCCTCCGTCCTCTTGTTCCAAGCCCCTACACGTCTTCGATGAGCCCAGCTACCAATGTCAGTGGATCCCAGACGAAGATCCCAATTCTACCGTCACCACCGTCGACCAGAAGATCATCCCTGATTGGGGCTACTTGTTGAGACCGATTGACCAATAATGCAGGAATTGAGATTTAATGAATACAACTTTTTGTAATTGAAGTAATTAACAAGATCGCGAAAAACCACGAACAAGATTAAAGTAAAGAAATAAAAGAACTAGTAGAGGAACAATGTTATTTTATTCAATCAATGAAAGGAGAGAATTACAGCAATAATGGCTTCAATAAAACTGACAGAGGAACCTTATATTTATAGTATAAAAACTAGCCCTAAAAGAGTCCCAAAAAAGGTAAGAAATCTAATGCAATTTAGACTCCTATTTGAGTTACACTTCTAACAATCTCCACCTTAACTTAAATTTCGGTGCAACAAACGAAGCTCCAAAATTTCTCCACCTTGAGAAATGATCCGTCTGCATAAGAATAACCAAACTCCTCAACACAGTAACCAAACTCTCCACGAAAACATGTTCCTCCGACACCCAAACCCAAACCCAGGTTCCTAAAATTCCTCTTGAAATTAACAATCACTAGACAGGGTCGAAGCACACCCTGTAGAAGAAACCACACCAAATGCACAATCAGAAGGTCCCTTGCCAATACTGTCACCTTCAATGATTTCTAAAGCATTATAGACATCTCTAAAACTGTACCTACGCTCCATGAGTCCATTGGCATTACAAGAACACGGTGTACTTGCTAAAATTGGTGGCAAAGCGGAATCACCAACACTCCCTTGAGCAAAGTTCTTAACTGACCCAGAACCAAACCCCAGAGGTACTGTACCAAATTGAATGTCCACCACGGTACTGAAACTTGTCCAAGTGTCTCTGAACTGGTTCTGCGCTCCCCTGCAAGATGTACAACTGAGATTTCCTCCGCCCCTCTAGTACAACCCGGACACCCCTTGGAACCTTCAAGACTCCACCTCCACCAGAAAATTTGTACCCTTTTTCATCCAAATGAGATTCTTTGTTAAGTCTGGAACATGGCTAACCTGATCAAGTATCATCACTGTTCCATCCTATAGCCTCAATCTGACTCGACCGATTCCTGCAACCCGGTAAGATTGGTTGTTTCCCATGACAACTCCACCTTGCTTCACCGTCTCATATGTTTGAAACAAAACCCTATTGGGACACATATGATACAAACAAGCAGAATCCAAAATCCACTTCTCAGGTTTGGATTCCCCATCAGATACAGTCAACATCACATCTCCATCATCACAAAAATTTTCAGCAATATTAGTCTCGTTCGAATTACCCGATTGCCCCGCATGATTTGCATGTAAATTACCTTTACCTTGCAACTTGTCGCAATCTTTCTTGATGTGTCCTTTCCTTTTGAAGTAATAACAATACACATTGCTGTACTTCACCTTCGATCTACCCCTTCGTCGATTACCATGAGTAACAAAAGCATCCCCACTCCTAGATGCAGGATCTGCAACTAACAACTCCATCTTCTCTTTTAAGAACAGGGCGTCGTATACCTCCTCAATGGATAACGTGTCACGACTATACAGAATAGTATCACGAAATGACGAAAAAGAATTGGGTAGCGAACACAACAGGACCAAAGCTAGATCCTCATCATCATATTTTACTTCCAACGTCTCCAAATGTGCAACAATCTCCTTGAACACAGCAAGGTGGTCCTGCAGTGACCCTCCTTCCGCCATGCAATGAGAATACAACCTCTGCTTTAGAGTCAGTTTGCTTGTCAAACTCTTTGTCATGCATAACTGCTCCAACTTGAACCACAAAGCAGCCACTGTCTTCTCCTTCAAAACATCTTGTAGCAAATTGTTGGATAAATGAAATTGAATTTGCGCTAAAGCCTTTCGATCCTTTCGTTGTTTCTCCTCCATAGACAAGTTTGCTGGCATCCTATAAAACCCAGCAAAGTATCATCAAGATCCATCTGCGTCAACACAGCTCTCACCTTTACTTACCACAGCGAAAATCTTGTATTGCGATCCAATAGCGGAATTTCATACTTCAACGAATTCATCTCTGAAAAATCTCAATCAAATCACTAAGAACTTGCAACATGCAACACCTAAAATTGAAAACTACCGAACGTGCAAGGGGCAAAATAATCCAGAACCATAATTTTTCTCAAAACTGAAATTGGACACCATCACAAGGTCCATCTCGTCGTCCGGAGAAAACTGCCTGAAGACACCGTTGTCGAAAATCGCCGCAGGCGCCGCCACTCTCCTTGCCGGAGTTTCACCGCCGGTGACCTATGACCCTTTTTGAACCGTCTCTGCCTATTGAGTTCACTGGTGGTGTTCATTTCTCCAAACTCTTTTGGTTTGATCAGAACATGCAAAAACAGATCCGACAGGAAATCGAAAAATTGGACAGATTCGTTTTCTGATTTTTTGGTAATTTTCAGACGATTTTCCGATCAGTTTCAGGCCAAAAATCCACTAATAACCCCGTTCTGATACCTTTTGTTGAGACCGATTGACCAATAATGCAGGAATTGAGATTTAATAAATACAACTTGTTGTAATTGAAGTAATTAACAAGATCGCGAAAAACCACGAACAAGATTAAAGTAAAAAAGAACTGACAGAGGAACGATGTTATTTTATTTAATCAATGAAAGGAAAGAATTACAGCAATAATGGCTTCAATAAAACTGACAGATGAGCTTTGTATTTATAGTATAAAATCTAGCCCTAAAAGAATCCCAAAAAAATAAGAAATCTAATGCAATTTATACTACTATTTGAGTTACACTTCTAACACTATGTTGTCATCAAGAATCTCTTTTCGAATCTTGATAAAATGTTGTGTTCCTGTTGTTATTATTGTTATTTCTTGACCAATCATAGAAACTAAATGGATCCAATGCCTTTTTGTCTCTCCTTTCATCTCTGGAAGTTTTATCCATGAGTAAAACGCCCCCAGGGTACATCTCCAAGTGGTAAAAGAGGAGGGTGGAGAAATCCAGCTTTGCTTAAGGCTGCTGCGTCAAGGGTTCGAATCCTGAAATATGGATTTGGCTCTTGGGTAAGTGCAAGTGTACAAGCAGCCTTCCACCCTGTACCCTTGGAGGCATAATCTACGATTTACCTCCCTCACGATACTCCAGAAAAGGGGTGGTAGGGGACCCTTAAGGTTAGGGTTTAACATTTTTTTTATCCATGAATAAAAGACCCAAAGGGCTAGCTTCTACTTCTCCCAAATCTGCAAACAAATCTTCAGACCTGTTTGAAACCGACAATGTCGGTTTATAACTTTAGGAAGAAAACCCTTCATTTAATTTTGTACCATCCATTTTCTAACTGGTTATCAAGATCTTCATTTTTCACATCCATGGGCAATGGAATTACATTTTCTATATTGTTTTGGGTACCTTTGTGCCCTCTGGGACTGAGAATTGGGTGAAGTTTTTGAAGCTGGGTATTGTTCTTACATGGTTGGGATATTGCGGAGCCAGCTAAAGCATTTCTCTGTGTCGGCCATGGATGGTTGTACTCAGAAGTGTAGGTGATGACCAATATAGTCGGGTCGGTCCGGCTCCATTCGACTTGCTTTCTTGCTTAACAACCCTTTGAACTACTACATCTATAGACGCGCCCATAGGCCTAGTCAGAGAGGATCTTCTGGGTGACAGTAGTGACAGTAGAATTGGATCTTCATCCGGGATCCAATGTCATGGTAGCTGGGTTTGCCGAAGACGCGTAGGGGCTTGGGATAAGAAAAAGGAGGAAGAAGATGAATGAATTTTATTTTTATTTTTTGTTTTAGTTTTGATTTTTTTTTATATATTTGTGATTAATTTGCAATTTTTTGAAAATTTGGGCTATTGTTGCAACTAGTTCTTTATTCTTTCATTTCATTTCTTATTGTTTTATTTGAATAGGAGGATAAAACTGTCTTTTTATTAGACAAATGGATAAAAAGGAATTTTCGTGCAATGAAAAGATGAAAATAGGGGTAAAAATACCAAAAAAATGAAAGGTATGGACATTTTGCACGATGACATTAAAAGGTCGAAACATTTTGTACTATATACCCTTATTTGATATCCAAACTAGAGAGGGAGAAATTAGTTACAAGCAACGGAAATTCTCAAGTTATTATTTACGAACTAGCCAATGTGAAGTAATTACATGCAAATGACCTCACGAACAAAAGCAGAGAGAGTGCCAAATCATACTTTCCTAGACAAAAAATTTCACGAGTATTGTTCTTTCACCACAACTCCTCTTAAAAACAAATGTGTTTAAGGTCATGGTCCGATACTTGGGCTTGTATTTATTTTTATAGGTCAATTTCGGCACGACTCGCAAAATATAATGGGTCGATTCCTTTATAGGAATGTGTCGTTCTGGTTCCTCACATATGTAGATCAATTCAAACCGTCCCGTCATTTTCCACATAAACTTGGAAGATGTAACATGATTTTGAACTTTTGATTTCAATACTCAAAATTTATTGTTAGTTGATGTATGTATTGATTTTACTTATTTTCTCAATGCTTGAATTACTTTATCGTTAATTCATGGTTTGTGAACGGTAACAAGTTGAGAGATGAGATATTTATTTAAATTACATAGTAAAATTCGATAATTTGATAGAAGTTAGAGATATGTTTCTACTATTGTTGTGATCCTTAATTGAATTCCTAAATAATTTAATACGTTTAGTTAGGTCTTATTCAAATTCACATACAGAAGTAATAAGTTGACTTTACTAGACATAATTGATTTAAATTCAAGTGAACTAAATTAATTAAATTCGTGAATTCAACATAATACAAAATTTAGAATTGAATTTGAGAAGCGAGATTAAATGGGATAATCTATGTTGTAACAATCCGATCCTCGTGCCTGACCTTTCTCTTACATATTGTCCACTTTAAAAGAGTCTAAACCTATTTTATCCCTAAAAATTTTTATCGCGACTCCTAGAATTCGAACCTAAGACAACTGAGTCCTAGTACTAATCTTAAATATCTTGGCTCATGCAAACGAGCTGGCTTTTTTCAAGTCGAAACGATGGCTTTGTTTGCCACCACTACCACATCATTTATTCAGTAGAATAAATTTGTAAATTATGATGTACACGTAGTACAACCATAAAAAGAGAGAAAGAGCAGTGTTGTAACCACATGCGTATACCCCCCGTGCATTTACTGACTTATGAACATGCAATTCTTGTTTTGTAATGTATTATGATGGCCCCACCACCGTAGGAAATGCATTACCCGCATTATAAAATTCTTGTGATATAAATTATCCACCAAACACAACATTCCATTTATCATTTTTTGAAAAATGAGAATGAAAAATATAATCATTACAAGCTCCAAAAGAGATAGAAATTCAAATTTGACAGCTTTATGTGATGGATAATAGTCATATTTTTTATTTTAATGAGAAAATAATGGACTATCAACATCTTTTTCTTGAAAGCTTCCAGAAAAGAAGTAAAATATTTCCCGCGTTTGTTTGGGAAAATTGCACTGCTCCTTCTGTACTTATAGTACCAATTATGAGTTAGTCCCTTTTACAAAATAATCAAGTCGATCCCCAACCATTAATTATGATCACACAGTCCGTCCTCAATGGATAATTGTTCAAAATCTGTTACAATGTTGTGCATTTCTCGAGTGTCTAGTTTTACGAGTAGAATTTGTTTCTTAACTTTAATCTTATAGAAAAATTTAAATTGAGATGTGTTTTTCAACAACGACAACTATATCTCGAGTATAGTTTTTTTTTTGGCCTTATTTTAGTTTTAGAAATGTGGTCTTATCAAAAATCTATCGCGCAATGCAGATCTTTTTATACGTAGCATTTGGCTCAAGAATCGATTCTCAATGTGGCCTTTGCATAATTAATTATGTTTTGTTGAATGACAATTATTGACTCCGACGGAAGGAGTCATCCATCAACTAATTTGTGTTTTTCTTCGTTTACTATTTGCACTATTTAGTTCTATTGTTGAATTGTCAAGGAAAGAAAGTTTTCCAATCAGTGAGAGTTTTGTGTTCGAAGAAGGCAAGTCATGGTGCATTTGCAAATTGACTACTGCGTATACAAAGGATTGTCATAATCTGCTATAAATATATTCTTTGCAAGAAAATTTTATTCTAAAATCTCTCTTGAAAAAGTGTTCAATTTTGATTAGTTGATTGTAATTGAGGCCAAACAAGGGCTCAAATCAAATTGCTCTTGTTTTACTTTCACTTGTGTTATACATAAAAGTTCAATAGAGATTACAGTGGATGGTTGGAATCAAATTGCCAATTATTTTATTTTTTAAGGTTACAGACTAACTTGTGATTGTTGCAATAGATTGTGGACTGACGTTGCAAGTTTTCCTTTATTACCAGACAAACGTGACTGGCGAATCTTGAATTCTATTTACAGTATGCTGATATGCCATTTCTTGAGTCATTTTCAGCTTGTACAACTTAAACGTCAATTAAAATCAATTTTTTGATCGTTATTTAACTACTTCAGCCATTATTTTCGAAATCTTATCTCACAAGTAGGATCCACTTTATCTCCAACGATCAAAAAATCAATTATCAAAATCCCTACCAAACAAGCACTTTATCAGTAGCTTGACCAATTTTTGACGGCCATCATAAATTTTGAATCTTGAAATTAAGTATTTGTTTGATTTCTATTATTTTCAAAATATATTTTTCTCTCTCTTCTCTTCTCTTCAATTACACATTATTTAATAAAATAATATTATGCGCAAGTCTAAAATTTTTCTTATATTTTAATCACACATTCTCTATCAATTTACAACTTTAAAATATATTTTTAACTAAAAATGAGACTGAAACATGCTCTAAGGCTATGGCCATTCGTACTCTTAAAAGTCGTGATGCATCTTTTTTGTTCATCATTCTTAGCTTTATTAGCATAATGAAGGGTTAATTACATGAATTGTTACTAAACTTTGCCATATATTATTACTTAATAACTAACTTAAAAATATATATCAATGGTAACTAAACTTTACTAAATGTTACTACTTTATAACTAAACTCAAAAATATTTCTTAATGATCACTGAACTATGCACCATATTATCCATCCATAATTCAAATGGAAAAATCCTTTAAGTTCAACAAACGGCGTCGACTTGAGATATGGATTGATAACACGGTGAATAGTTTCAGTAACCATTGAGATACATTTTTGAGTTCCGTTATAAAATAATAACACTTAGCAAAATTCAGTGACCATTGAGATACATTTTTTAAGTTCGATTATTAAGTAGTAATAATTACCTTTTTTTCCACGAATCGACTTATGTGAAAGAAGAAACTAAAAAAACTAGGAGCAAAAAGTTAAAAAATCAAATCGACATCAGTTACATTGGCACTAATAATAAAAAATCTGCAACATTTTAAATTTTACTCTATCATTTTTCTTTCAGTGTTCCAACTATTTCTTTTTTAATCTTCTTATATGAAGTTTCAGATATGGTGAACTGACACCAATTGATCTAAAAATTTAACATACTTTTATTGTAATTGAGACTATATATTGAATACAAATAGAACTTTTTTCCCCTTATTTTTCATTAGTTTCTTCTTTCACAGAGGTATATTTGAGAGAAAAAGAAATTGTTACTACTTAATAACTGAATTTAAAAATATGTCACAATGGTGTCTAAACTTCACGAAAGTGTTATTTCTTTATAACTAAACTCAAAAATGCATTTTAATGGTCACTAACTATGAACCATATTACTCATCCATCACTTAAGTCAACGCCATTTGTTGAACTTAATGGATTTTTTCATTTGAGCGATGGATGGTAACGCGATATATAGTTGAGTGATCATTGAGATACATTTTTAAGTGCAGTTATAAAGTAATAATACTTGATGAAATTTAGAGCTTGTTTGGGAGTGATTTTGAGAATTGATTTTTTGATCGTTAGGAAAAAAATGGGGTCTACTTGTGAGAGAAGAAGTCAAATATGACGGTTGAAATAGTAAAATAAAGGTCAAAAAATCAATTTTTTAGAGAAAAAATCACTTCCAAATGAGCTTTTAATGTTTATTAAGATATATTTTTAAATTCAATTATTAAGTAATAATATATGACAGAGCTAAGGGGGTGTTTGTGTCCCATTATTTGTGAATAATATATTATAGAATAATGATTGATGTTAAAATGTGTGGTTAAAAAAATAAATGATTTTTGATTTGTTGTAATATTATTTTAATAAAAATTGTGTTATTAAAAATGGGTAATGTAGAAAAAATAATGTGGTGAAATGGTGGACAAAAGCCAACCAATTCATGTGAAACCGTATATTAAAGGGGTTAAAAGCCTGAGTTCAAAGTACAGCTTCTCTACCTCTCTCTTACTATTTTTTTCCCCTTGATCTTTTGGGTAGATCAGAGTTCCTTTTTAGCATATCAAAAAATTGAGTTTTTATTATCTCACGTTAGAAAATTTTCTTTTGTTCTTGAATTTGGAAACCCTTTTGTGAGTTCTGTAAGAATTTGAACTGGGATTTTTTAGTTTAATTTATGTTTGGCGTGGATTACTGTGAGAGGTTGAAAACCTTATGTTTTTTTTTTTTTTTTCCGTTCTCATTTGGATTTGAGGCAAATTAATTAGGTTGAATTGGGGTTTATTTCCTTTTTTTTTTTTTTTTTCCTTTTTCCTTGTGTATGTTTGGCTGCTTGGTTATTCTCGTGAATTATTGCTGGATTTGCAGTCTGCAGTTGAAGGTAGCTCTCTCTCTCTCTCTCAACCAATTTTGTGGCCATGATAGAGTATTTATATTTTAATAGTAGTTATTTTACTCGCTAATGTCCTTCTTCAATTGTTCATTATAGTCTAATCTGCTAGATTTATAACATTGTGGAGCTCGCTCGCTCGCTCTTTCTCTCTCACACACACACACTTTTCTATTGTTCATGTCTCAGTTTAGTTTATTGGTAATTACAAATCTTGATTTTTTATTTTATTTTGAAATACCTTTCTCCTTCGTATGATTCAATTTCATTGATCTGTTTTTATATTTCACTTATGAATTGGAGATGGAATATACAATGAAAAACCTCCAAGTTTCACTTGGTTTAAAATGCAGGCCATTTTTTTTTTTTAATACGTAAACTAATCTCTGCCAACTCTCAAGTATTTGAAGTTTGAAAATTTAGTACAACCTAATTTATGATTAATATAATGAAATGAGTCCGGTTCGATAAGCTTACGATCCTTCCTACTTTCGCAATTTACCGAAAGAAGCTTATCCAAGAAATCTGTGTGCGCATGTGCAGGTAAGTTTCTCGACTGGGACGGACTGGGACGGGTTAGGCGAACACACCGGATAAGCAAGAATGAATCAACCCAAACTTAAGCGAAAAATAGGGAAGTACGAGGTTGGAAGGACAATTGGTGAGGGCACATTTGCGAAAGTTAAATTTGCTAGAAATTCTGAGACTCAGCAACCTGTGGCTCTCAAGATCCTTGATAAGGCAAAGATCCTCAAGCACAAAATAGCTGAACAGGTAAGTTTTTGCTTACTTGATTAATAGGAGATGCCCCAGAGATTAAATGAATTGAATCAAATCGTCATAAGTATTCATTTTCTTCATTGCATTTTGTGCATTTAACACTTCACTAGTATCTTCTATTCTGGTCATAAAAAGTCTCTGATGTCTTTGCACATATTTTGCAGATAAAGCGGGAAGTAGCAACGATGAAGTTGATAAAACATCCCAATGTTGTCCGCTTGTATGAGGTTGATCTCTCTCTCTGCGCATTTGTTGGTTCGGGTGCCAGTAGTCTAACAATGTTGTCTTTATTCAGGTGATGGCGAGCAAGACAAAGATATTTATTGTTTTGGAATTTGTCACTGGGGGAGAGCTCTTTGACAAAATTGTAAGTCAGAGAAATTTTATCGCCCTAGTATTAGAGTTTTCATAATTTTATGAAATATCCAACATAAAATATTGACTTCCAGTATCCCAACTTGTTTGGATTAGCTCAATAAGTTTAATTAGTAAGGTTTAAAATGAATATCAAAATTAGAAATAAGTTACTTATTGTGATATTAAGATAAGAGTTACTTTCAAAATAATTAACTTTTTTTACTTAGATGTAAGAAAAAAGTGACTTATCCAAACCTGTCTGAAGACAAAAAGGACTTATTTTTAAGCTTAACCAGACGTGCTCTGTATTCTCCATTTTTCTTTATAGTGTTATTTGTTGGATCCGTGGATCAAGTGAGATGAGATCTGCTATCAATTTCTGCCATTCATTTTGCTGTCCATCCAATTTATTCTTAACACATCATCAATTTAGTTGGTTGGCAGTGAAGTTATCGAGATTATTAATGACATGTCAAGAATTAGTAAAATGGATAGCAAAATTGGACAACAAATCTCGACTCGGACCAAGTGGCTAGCTGATGTTTTCAACTTTAGTTTTTATCCATCTCTCTCAGGCTGGCAACCATATTTGGCTGTAATTGTTTCTTAAATGTGTTCAACTGGATATAATGAACGCCACAAATTTTCTCGATTTAGGTAAATCACGGACGGATGCGAGAGGACGAAGCAAGAAAATATTTTCAGCAACTTATTAACGCCGTGGATTATTGCCATAGCAGGGGAGTCTACCACAGAGATCTAAAGGTAATTGACATTGTTTTATAGTAACATATAATCAAAATATAATGGATAGTTTATTTTCGGTTTCACAGGCAAAATGCTAAGCTCACTTATTATTCATATCTATTTCCTCGTGTAGCCTGAAAACCTATTGTTGGATGCCTCTGGGAACCTTAAAATTTCGGATTTTGGTTTGAGTGCTCTGTCTCAGCAAGTGAAGGTAAATATTAGATCATAGCATGTTTGGTAAGGTGCACTCTACAAAACTATAGTAGAAAAAGAAGTTAAAATGTTGTAAATAGTATTGTCCTGTGAAGGGTTTGAATAAGTAAAAATATTCTTCATATATGAAGTAGATAACGTAATCTTGTCAAAAAAACTCTGTAAGTTGTCAATGACTTCTCGAAAAAGACAACAATTGGAATTTATGGATAAGCTTTACTTACTGTTAGTAGATTCTTTTGGGAGATATTTATGTTTGGAAATTAGTAGATATATCCAGATAACTGTTTACGGGCTCGATGCCGCTAGATGGCAACTAGGAAAACAAATAAAGCAGGGAAAAAGTACAAATGAATGATAAAACAACTGACGGAAACTGCAAAATATTTATTAGCAGGGTATCTGTCTTCCCTGGAAGATAAGAGACAAAATTGTGTCCCATTTATTGCATAATTTGTTGCTGAATGAAGATGGATGGATTCTTTCTATTTCTTCAAGCTAACGTCTTGTCCTTTTTGGGTTATATCTTGGCCTGATCGAAAGGGAAGTGGATGTGCAGACTAAAATAAAAAGGATATGGTTAAATAACCAATCAGACATTGGTAAATAGACAGTAGTAAATTTGCTTGGACCGCGAGGGAATCGAAACTCAAGGGAATTGAAAACATAGATATCGCATTTACTATAAATTGTTCGATCAAATGCATGCTTTGGATGCACTTTTAGTTCCACGCACAAGATATTTGTTATACTTCATCTTTACTTTGTGTCATAGTCAGAGAAAAATAGAATTCTCACAAAATTGATTTAACAGGATGATGGTTTGCTTCATACTACCTGTGGAACTCCAAACTATGTTGCTCCCGAGGTATGATTACTAAACTATGCACTTCATTTCTGTGCACATGCATTGCCGCCTCTTTTCGCTTGTCTTGAATAATGAGATTGTTGAACCACACCTTGTCTAAAAGGTTAAGCTTTTAAGAGGGGATACATTTATTTACATAAATTTAGTCTTCAAACAGAGATGGCATTATGTGTAGGTTCTAAATGACCATGGCTACGATGGGGCAACTGCGGACTTGTGGTCGTGTGGAGTCATACTCTTTGTATTGCTTGCAGGTTACTTGCCTTTTGATGATTCAAATCTTATGAACCTATACAACAAAGTGAGCATTTTGACTATTAAATTGTATTGATTTTCAAGTTTCCTCTATTATTTCTTTGGTAGCTTCATTGTTTCCTTGTGGCTTGTACAGATCTCTTCTGCTGAATTCACTTACCCTCCTTGGATATCCTTCAATGCAAGGAAGCTGATAACTCAAATCCTGAATCCAAATCCTACGACCGTAAGCATACGCCTTTTTTTGTGCCAATGCAAGTTATCTTGTAGACAGAGAATCTAAAGAATTAAATATCTGCAATGTCACCTAACTTATCTAATTAAATCCATTAACAATGTTCAATTCCATTCTATATGATAACTGCATTGGAAATGGAAAGAAAAGTTTTTTCCTTAAAAACGTGGTAGGAAGAAGAAAAGAGAAGCTTAGCTTCGTGTTCTTTGTGCTTCAATTTATGCTTTTTTTCCACTTTCATGATTGATATGTTTGTCCAGCGCATTACAATCCCTGAAATTTTGGAGGACGAGTGGTTTAAGAAAGATTATAAGCCACCTGTATTTGATGAGAAAGAAGATGCAAATTTGGATGATGTGGAAGCTGTATTTAAGGGTTCTGAGGTGAGTGGTCGATGCTCCCTCGCCCCCCTTCCCATTTTTACATCAATTCTTTATCAATAGACAGGGTCAGGGAATTAAAAACCTCCTACTAGGTCCATGTGGAGACCTAAAAAAATCCCGACTAGGTTAGATGGCGGTTCAACTTTAAAAAATAAAAGATTCTGAGGTGAATTTGTGGAGCTTACAGAACAATACAATTTTTTTGTTGAAAAATACTCACGGATTGCACATCAATTGGTTACAACAGGAATATCTTGTGACGGAGAAAAAGGAAGAGCAGCCTGCAACCATGAATGCATTTGAGTTGATTTCTATGTCGAAAGGTCTCAACCTGGGGAATCTGTTCGAGGGAGAACAGGTTGGGATTTATATCTTTTCTTCATAGACGTTCCTGGCTTTCCTCATTGCCTGCTATCTCTAGTTTCCACAAGCATAAGTTCAAAACATTTTCTGATAAATGATACAATATTTGGAGGTGTGTCCAAAAACTACTGAAGACTAGCTCCAGTAATCACTTTTTACGGTGTTGTTTCTAATTACGTAGGATGCCATGCTAACATAAGCAATCATTTATGTCTAATGTTAAAGATCAATAAATGATCAAGTATATTTCTATTTTGAGACATTTGGACAAGTTACTCTATTCTTGCTTTTAAGGGGAAAAAGTTATTTTAGATGTAATTCTTACATTATTATTGAAATAAGTAACTTGCTTATTTCTAGCTTATCCCAATATATGAATTATTTATTTTAATATTTAGTTAGTTATTTGTAAGAAAATTTTTTAAGCTTAACTAGACATGCTTGAAGTTTCAGGTATACACAATAATTAGAAAACTAGAATTCATTATATGACTCGTGCCAGTTTTACATGCATATGAATACAGGTTTTTTTCCTCGTTAATCTTTTGTTCTGGACTCTATTAATTGCAGGAGTTTAAGAGGGAAACAAGGTTCACGTCTAGGTCCCCTGCCAATGAGATAATCAATAAAATTGAAGAAGCTGCAAAACCTCTCGGTTTTGATGTTCACAAGAAGAATTACAAGGTCCTTGATCTCTTATGCTTGTGTAAATAGGAATGGATGCTTTTAAGTTCGTTTCATCTTATCTGCCTTGAATAATAAGTGAGAGTATCATTATACTAAAACTAAGTTATTCCCGTAATTTATCACAGATGAGGCTAGAAAATATAAAAGCCGGAAGAAAGGGAAACCTTAATGTTGCCACAGAGGTACGTTACTAAGGACTCCAATCAGTTGGCTTACTCGAGTTCAATTTTACGTTCGAAACAAGTAATCTAAGTCTTTGTTAATTTTACACAATCTGCTCAAAACTTTTTATGCCCTTGAATTAGGTTTTCCAAGTTGCCCCGTCTCTGCATATGGTTGAGGTGAGAAAGGCAAAGGGAGATACTTTAGAGTTCCACAAGGTACCCAGACATACAAAAATTATGTTTGATAATTTTATTTTAGTTTTGACATCAAAAAGCATGGACTGGGGAAATCATTACCGACAATCTGTACAGAAGAACTTCATAGGATTGTTGACAGTTTGGCCTTCATAATTGCTCAAACTTTTTGGACCAAAACTCTGTTTATTTGATCATTTCTTGCACATTCTCATTGAATTCCGATTAGCTTCCTATTAGAGTAGCGACCTAAACTGGGACAGGTAAACTGATTGATAAATGAATTCTAGAAATTGTATTCGTAGCTGAATTATATTATGGAGATACTCCCATATTTAGAAAAAGAAAATCCAATCTTTCGGAACCAATGGAAAACTCTTCCAGATTGTCAAAATTTCTAAACTACTGCTACATCATCCACTCTTCTATTATCTGGTTTTTTTTTTTCGGGTTTCTTTTACCGACTAGAATGTGTTGCTCTAGTCCTACAATATAAGGACCGTACTTAATGTCATAATCTCTTAATTTTCTCCCATCGCTTTTTGTTTGCAGTTCTACAAGAACCTTTCAACTTCCCTTGAGGATGTAATTTGGAAAACCGAAGAGGACATGCAAGAAATGAAGTAGAACTGTTGCTGTCGAATGAAGAGAATGAGCTTCAGTTTCTGGTGTCGACTGCCTTGTAGCGGTGTAGGAGCTCTATTTCTTCGATATTTTGGCTTCCTTTCATGGGAATTTTTTCTTCTATGAGGGAATTGAGGTTTAAAGTTGTTTCCAATGGTTGCTTGGTGTAAACTGTCAAGGACAACATAGATAGATCTTGAAAAGTTTCTAATCCTTGGCAAATGCATTCTCAACTGTAAAACGGGACTCGTGTGTAATTTGGTAATACTGAAATGACTTGTTCTTCTGAACATAAAGTTGTAATAGCCTTGGGATGTATTTCTAGAGGCCAGGTTTATGCGTTCATTAAAATAAAAATAAAAAAACCTCATTTTACCAAGAACAAAGTCGGGATTATAGTCAAGTGCATCAGAAGAAAAGGTACGACTTGAAAGAATCCATGAATATTTACAAACAGCATTGAGTTGACAATCCTTACCTACCTAATGCGGGTAATTGTCTTACATAAGGTCTTACATAGGGAAATCGACTCCCCAACGAGATATGTCAAAAATTGTGTAGTGTATAGAAATATGAGGAAACCCAAATTATTTTCCTCTCTATACTATATTTATTATGTGTGATTTTCTGCGGGATTTAAACACAAGCTACCTTGATAGTCTTCCACCTCATCTTGTTCCATGAGGGCTTGACGTACAATTCACGTGATATTCTATCGTGTTAGCTCGCGGTGAATTCCTTGAAACATCTTTCGTTGCTTGGAGTTGTTCCAGTGCCGCATGTACCTTTGCAAAAATACAATTTCAACAGTTAAAGCTTTCAATGCAACATGGTAAATATCAAACAAAAGTTCCTAGGATTGTTTCATTGTTAGTTTGATGCCCTTCGAGTAGTATTTTGTAAACAACATTATGATTATGATTAGATTATTCACGCGTTTTAATTTGAAATAATAATCTAAAACTCCACGATCATACAAATGTCACAAATTGTATACTTGACGGTTCAAGTATAATAAGACATAATTTTTGACGTGATTAAAGTATATCTTTTGCGATTAGTACATAAAGGGACAATGATGTGTTTGGTGCACATTGAACAAGATCGTGTAGATAACTAATTTGTGATCACTACAAGACATTCTCTACACACATTTGAACATTAGCTCAGTAGTCGTACGATAGGATTGTTGGATTCTATGTTGTGATTTGTTTACTACGGACTTAGAGGGCTATACATGCTGGAAGAGCAAAATTGTTTCTTTGCCAATTCCAATATACTGACGGTCAAAAGGGGTTGATCTGTGGAATGGTGATTCGAGGATATTGCCATCGGTTCATGATTTGCTTCCATAATTGTCGTTCGACTCCAAAGTACAATTTTGACTCTTTGATAGAATAAGCCGATTAATAAATGTATCTTAATTTGTCAAGAGCTGACCAAATTAAAAACATATATTTGGAGCTCGGGTTTTGTGAGTCCAGTTAGGTCCATCTTTTGTCTTTAATATAAAGGTCAATGGGGAATTGTGCAATTTGAAATCTAATTGAGTAAATATGTCCTTTATAGGTCCATTTCTCAAGATTTAGGGTTAGCCACATTCTCAAATTTTTCAAACAAGGGACACATTTTTCAAATAAGGGAGGCACCTAAAAGAGAGAACTATTGGGAAAATCTTAGTGGGGGAGCTCCATCTAGGTGGCGGAAGGCCATTTTAAAGTTTAAGATGAGGACGTATAACATACCTCGATCATAGCTGGCCTGTTTTTGGCATCAGTTTGGAGACATCTTAATGCAAGGGAAGCTGCAGCCTGTGCACCCTTTCTCGAGTACTCACCCCGTAACCTGGTGTCCATGATCCTCGAAAACTGCCTATTGTCTCTTAAGTAGGGAATAGCCCAATCGACTAACATGTCTTCAGGACCTCCAATAGTCTCATCTCCCATTGCTCGTTTTCCTGATAATAGTTCTAAGAGAACAACTCCAAAACTGTACACATCACTCTTTGGAGTCAAGTGACCTGTTTAGTCAACTTCGTTAACAAGAGAGAAAAATAAAATAAAATTTCGCTTTCAGATGGAAAAAGAAAGAAACCTGTTGCCACATATTCTGGTGCAGCGTAGCCCATAGTCCCAACAACTCTAGTTGAAACATGAGTTCCATCACCACTGGGGCCGCTCCTGGCGAGGCCGAAATCTGCAAGTTTTGCGTTAAATTTCTGCAGAATTCAAACACGTGTCACATTAAAATGGATACAAAAATCAGTTTGGATTATGGTTGACTCAATCTGAGGTTTGTACGTGCTAGCATACCGAATCAATTAGTACATTGGAAGCCTTTAAGTCACGGTATATCACATTGGCATCGAGACTGTGTAAGAAGGATAGCCCCCGTGCAATATCAGCTGCAACGTGCATCCTTGTAGCCCATGTCATAGGTTGCACTCCTCCTACAAAAGAGTAATATTGGTTTTCATGTGGTCGAGCTCTCAACTTATGATCATGAAATGGCCGAGTAGATGAAAGGTTTCCAGTTCATTCAGGGGAATTTCAGGAACAAATCCATTGGAAGTGAAAAGTCTAATTATTGAGTATACTAGAACCATAAAACATTTCAGTTTATGAACCAAGAAGGATTTAAGGATTGAAATTCGAAAAATGTAAATGAAACAACCTTCAGATAAAAATTTACTCACTTTTAAACAGATGATTGTCCAAGCATCCCTTTGCCATGAACTCATAAACTAAAAGCCTGTTCATAGACTCTGTGCAATACCCAATTAGTTTCACAAGATTTTCATGATGAAGCTGGCCTAAAAAGTTGACCTCCGTCTGCCAAATTTGAAAACGTAGAACAAATTTAAAACTCGAAATAAGTGCAAGAAAGGGGCAGAAATATCAAAGAAGTTTTGCAGGGACTTGATGAACATACAAGCCATTCCCGGTGACCTTGAAAGCTATCCATCTTAAGTTTTTTGATAGCAACAACTGTGCCGGTTCCTGGTTTGCAAGGAGACAACGTGTCCTCGTTGATCCAACCTTTAAAGACATGTCCAAATCCTCCCTCTCCAATTAGACTATCGGTGCAGAAGTTCTTAGTGGCATTTTTGAGGTCAGTGACGGTAAAGGATTTGAGGTTGTTGTAGACAGGCATATCACCTTTGAATCCTATTAGAGCATCACATTCACACTTGCCTGAACATGTTTGCTGGTTTGGATGATTCAAACCTGGGTTTGAACTACCGGGTGCTACTTTATTACCTGCAAAAGTATTCGAGATTAAGCCCTAATCCCAATCTCGAGAGCAACAAAGAAGTAAGCTAGACATGCAAAACAAGAAAATCTTGGTTTAAGATTATGACCAGGAGTAGGATGAAAACTTCTTGCAGGACTCCCAAAGCAAATGCCCATGTCAAAAATATCAATAAGCTGGAAACAAAGTGAGAGTTGAAGAAGAATGAAATGCCAGAGAAACAGCGAAGGGAATAAGAATGGCCATTCTTTGGGGACTTTAGTCAAACACGTGATGGATCGGAATATCTTTCAATATTGTCGTGCTCTAACTCTCATAATTTATACAAACTTATTAGTATTATAAACGATGGCAACTAGTAGCTGATTTTTGACTGCATTCTCCATAATGAATGTTCAAAACAATAAAATTATTAAGGAGTAAGCTATTTTCAAAGTACGTGGGCGGGCGTGGAATTACTGGTCTCGCTACGGCTGGACCGGGCCTGCCCAGTACAAACAGCAGACTTCGGGCCAGTTTCGATACTGGCTCCTAAAGTTTCACGGCAAGCTCAACTTGGGCCATGAAGTTTTTTTTTTAATTATTTATTAATTTCTAAATTCTTTTCCCGTAAAATCCTTTGGAAAAGCACAAAAAGTTATAAAAACGGGGAGCCGAGCCGAGCAGAGAATCAGCCGTGAAAGGCAAACATCCCTACGTGGTATTAATTATTTTCAGTCTTTTTAACCTCCACGAGTCACTGAGGGACCGGGGACTCGAGGTCCAGGATATAGTCTGGCGAAACTGGGACACCTGGGTTACCCAAAAAAAAAAATTATTTTCAGTCTTTTCCCTTAACTCCCTTTGTTAAATCCTGGGAAATCGTGGGTATACTTGTACGAGAAAATTTATTAAGGACTAAAGTAGCGAGAAAAAATGAAATACGGTCTTCTTTTAAAATTGTCTACAGGAAGCTTTTTCTGTTTGAAAAAATTGCACCTTTGGCCTTTAATCTATTGCCTTGTTAGGAACTTAGTCACTGACATTTAGAAAGGAGCAAATTGATTATCCATCTTTCATTATAACTGCATAACACCCAATGAAGAAACCATCCAATTACTCCCTCCACTTAATCTTGAAATTTTACAAATATAAATAAGGGCAAACTAGGAAGTTTATGACAAAAATTAATTTTTCAATAACATTAAGAATAATTATATTTACACTACAATTTTTATTTTTTGCACCACATTTTAATTACACTTAAAGTTTTTAATTTTTGCTCATTACAATACTTAACTTTGTAACTATTTTTAATAATATTCTTATTGTCAAACATTTCATTGATTAACACATTTTGTATGTGATAATAGTTTTATGTTTAAAAGTTCGTTGAAATGACATAAAATAACTTATTTTTTCATCATACTTTAAAAATAAATAAATAAAAGTCAACAAAATATTTTTTCCTCATTTCAAAGCATAAAAAATAAAATATTTTGATATAAATCATTATTAAAGACGAGACGTGTTAATTTGAAGATAAGAATTCGACGAAAGAAATTAAGAAAATCATTGCTACAATGAGCAAGGATTGAAGAACTTAATTGCAATTAAAATGTGATGTATCAAATAAAAATTATGGTAGCAATATAATCACCCTAAAATTAAATAAGATTTCTTAATCCGTGTATCAGCCTATGAGGACGTTTGATAGTCATTTTTATGTAAAAATACATTTTAGAATAGTAAATTGATGTGAAATGTGTGGTTGAAAAATAAGGAAATTTTTTTGATTTACGAGTAATATTATTTTAATAAATAATGTGTGGTTGAAAAGAAGTGAGAGAAAAATATATTTTGAAAAAAATGACTACCAAACGGGGCCTATATAAATAGAATGAAAGGAGTATTTTCATTAAATTATCACGTCATTCTCATGAAAAAATGCCCCAATTCAAATTTCGAATTTTATCTTGCATTCAGGTTTATTTCTAGACATACGTGAGTGCATCTGTACTGCTAGTCAGTCAATTCAGAGTACAAGCAATTTTTGAAAGAGATTATATAAATCAGTGAGAGTTTTTAAGTATGTTTGGCTGAACTTTTTATCTTTGCTTTTTTGGATTTTATACATCCATCACTACTATTAATTATGGACCATGCTACATTCACACAACCATTTACATAATGGTTTACACACTCGACACTTCGATACAAATAATTTTACGATTTTGCTAGTGGTACATCGGGGTGTACCTAATGGTAAACACCTCACTCACATGAGCGAGGGACACACTCAAATAAAATATTATTTCTTTCACTTGAGTCCTACACTCATGTGAGTGGGGTGTACATCATTTGGTACACCTCATTATGTACCACTAGACAAATTCATAGTTTTATCCATTAAATATTATCTACTAACTGGGATGCATTAATTCTATTCCATATTAAACCCAAACCAGCATTTTTGTATTCCTCCTTTTTATGGTACTTTCGAATTAAAAAATTACTTATTTTAAAAATAACTCCTCATCATTTTACCCTTTTAAAATAATAATAATAATAATAATTTCCACTAACATAAAAGGTAGCAACATTTGGATTTATTTATGTACTCACAAGTAAACTTACTTACAAGTAAGCCATCTAAACTTAGCCAAACGATCAAGATCAATGGTCTGCTTAGCATGACTTTTGAGAAGTCAAATGAACTTCTAGGACCCAAGAATTACTTTTAAACCCATTTGATTATATTATAAAAGTGGTTTTTTTTTTTTTTGGAAGAATTTTTAGAAATAATTGGCACAATGTGATTTCCTCTAAAATCTTTCTCGAAAGAGAGAACTATTTTAGAAATTAGCTTCCAAAAATTAATTAAAATAACTTTCTGACAAATCTCTTCTATAAGAAATAGAAGCAAAAACAGAAGTACTGTCAAACAAACCCTAAAATAAAAGGAAAAATAAGTAAGAAAAAGCAAGAAAAAAACATTTCAGATTTCCATGTGAAGATGTCCAAGAATACCCTTCTTACGTCCTAGTATTTGCCCGTTCGAGAATCATAAACTCTTAAGAACAATAACACATAAAGGACCAAGAAAATACTCAACTCGTATGAGTGAAAGGCCGCCAGAGGTAGCATACTCGAAAATTTAAAGAAGAAAATTGTTTCTTGTCTAGTTATCAAGATTGAGATCTCTTTTTGATTGTCGCTCTTGCCAACAGACCTACAAGTAGCAAAAAACTTTACCGGAGTTGTGTTCTAGCTAGAACAATGTCACCAAGTTCAACTCCGTCAAGAAAAACTTGATCCTAACAATTGATCCGGATGAAAACAAGGGTTTCGCTATGCTTCAGACGACTCAAACACACCTAGTCAAGGAGAAAATCTTTGAACTCCATGATAAGGTGTGATGACTCAGCCCACATGAAAGTATTTTGCCGTTTATAATAGTCGCACCTTTAAAAAGGCAGATTCCTTGCTTTTTAAACGTGCATCTTTTTAGGTTTGTTGTCTTGTTAGTGTCTATAGAAATATTTAAAGTTGCTTGGAGTCATGTAAAATTATTGTTTGTATTATTATCCTTGTTTCGATTGTATTATTAAGATGGTGTAATAAGTGGTGGATCTTCTCCTCTATACAAGGAGCTCCCCCCTTCACTTTCGAAGCCAACTCTATTATTAAATAAAAAGTCTCTATTTCTAATCCCTATGAGTTTCTAAAGTTATCTTAGTTCTTCCTTAATTTCTAAAGGACGATGACAGTCTTGAGAATAGTAGTAAGAAAAAGATTTCAATTATCATAAATATGCTCTGCAATTGCTTCTTATTTAGTAAGAAAAAATGACGTATGAACCAGTAACGGAGGTTGGATGTCTTCGGTAATACCCCAAGTCAAGCCCGAATTGATGCCCAAGACACAGGCTGTGGGAGCTAGAATACTGTATTACCAAGGACTTATACCCCCGCATTATTGGTAGAACTCACCAAAGAATATACTTGCAGCATTTTTCGAACTGGCCGGGACTTTAAAAGGAAGGATACCAAAAACAAAGAGAGGCATCATATTTAACAGCTGCACGAGACTGCACGATACAAAAATGAAACAAGCGTAGTCAAGATTACACACGTTCCAGATTCAAAGAAAAATCTGTTTCTGAATACACATGTTTGGAATAAAAATGTTCCTTTACAAGCACATATTTTTCAGTTTGGTCAAACATGGGATTGCGATGGGAAGCATAGAAGAACTTGGAAGTCATAAATTAACCAGGTTTGATTGCTAATGGAGAATTGATTAAACAAACAGTACTTTGGAGCTACAATTCCAATCTTACATGTTAGATTTCACCTAATGGTGATTGGTGAAACAGAAAGTATTCACAATCTTCTAATCTACATTACAACAATATTGTTGAGAGGTGATTATGGTTCGATTTTCAGGAGGCTAAAATAGATCTTAATCACCAAAAAAAAAATAAAAAATTAATGGTACTGACACCAACAGGAAAAAATAGCAGAAGTTACCGATCAGCAAAACCTTTTAACTGCCTCTTTTCTGAACAAATATCCTCCTTCCATCTAATGATAGCAAGTAACAAATTTGATTCCCCCTTTAATTATCCTGAGTGACTTAGACTTTAGCAAATAAAATGTAGACTGCAATGTTCTGTTCCTATGGCGTCAAATCTTTCAAAGTGCACGAGGAATTAAGGTTTGTCTTCAGCCCTTTGCCATAGGCAGCAATTAGCAGAGCCTCAGCACGACCTGCGAAATTCCAAAACCCAGAGCATTATAACATAAGACGGGATATGGTGAGAAAAAAGAAGATAAATAATCCGTTGATATAGGATCTCATATTTGTCATCACAGCCACCACCAACTCTCTCAATCACTTTGTGCACGTGTTGCAGGGTGAGAAGGGAAATGAGTGTCCTGTCACCACCTCACCTTAAAGTTTCTTAAGGTAAAGAAAGTGCTCATTTATTCTACGGCACCATCTTACACGAAAATTGAATTTTTTTTTTCCCTAGCTCTAAATGGGCCAAGCACATAGAATTATCATAAAAGAGAGTCCTGATCCTTGAACTGAAGGCCTGATTACTTCATCTATAAGCTTTAGAATGGATAGGGGAGAATTTCAAATGATTAAATATTCAAGAAAATTAAATGTGAAACTTAAATGGTAGTATGAAGACCAAGAAAAAACTGAGGAAAAGATTTATAATATACTCATATTCCCTAAGTGGGCTTGAGGTAACATAAAAATATGTAGAAATGGTGTTGCAAGTGCTTTTTCTAGATTCCACAACGTCAAGGAAGAAAATACTCGGGAATATAGATCAGTGCAAAAATTCCAAATCTTTGGCATGTGATAACAATCTACAATCAGAATCGACAAAACACAATATATGCAAGTCTGCAAATTGCCTCCCTAGAGAAAATCTTCAATGAAAGAAAACAGAGACAAAGTAAGATAATATGTTACGTATCTTTCAAATCCATTTAGCAAATAATTTAAAACTGACACAGGAATATTGCTTCAGATTGGTGTCAAAGAAGACCAACTTGTCCCTTGAAAGACTTATCCTGCCAATAGCTAACAGACTTAAAAACATCAAGGGCATATATGATAAAGATTTAAGGTTTTTTCCCCCTGTACAGTATAACTTTCCAAACAAGCCATAAAGATCAGACATGGACAGTAGAATGCTATTCCCCAGTTCAATATGCCTAATATTAATAGAAAAATAAAAAAAAAGAGTCATTTAGTCTAAGGCCGTCGTTTGTGGCATGCAACAGATGACAGTCTCCTGTTCAGAACCTATTTTTCATTTGGAACACGAAAGGTTTTTACAGTGAACTCCCTCGAGCAAGTTGACATAGTCATTCAACTCCAAATCCCATAACTGTAACAGAAAGGCAATCTCATCTAGGGATTTCATACTCCTCGAGGCAAAAAGTCCACATGGTAATAGAGTATACTTACCATGATCTTTCTTCCTTTTCAACAGGGAACTCAAAGAGGGAAATAGAATGGAAGCAAGCTCTCTACTATCATCCTGTCACAAAAAGTAAAGATAGTCATATTTTCTCATGGATTACTGGTGTGTTACTCATATAGTGATTTTAAAGTATACACGGTTATCAATATGTACCATAAGATGCAATAAAGGTGGCATTGTCAATGCAGCATAGAACAGAAGCAGCTAAAAATTAATAACCATACAAGCTTATTCTATCCTGTGAAACATCACACAAACCTTGCTTGAGCGATTCCCAGCAAGTTTAAACTCATTCTTCCACAACAATGAGGGGACCGGAACAACGGAAAAGCCTGAGGCAACTAAAATTCCAATCCATAGTCCATATCCAAATCCCCCACTCCACCATCCCTAAATGCAACAAAGAATGAATTTCACCAATAAAAAAAAACCAAAAAAAAAAAAAACAAAAACAAAAACAGAGAATGAGTTTCAGATCAATAAGACAATCAACCAATAGATGGAACAAAAATCAGTGAGACTACGTATGTCATAACAAAAGAAGCAACATTAAAAAAGGAGATAGGAAAATGAAAATTAAGATCGGAATATAGCAAAAATTGTCGAAATCAGATCCATTATCATTCTGACACATAACCCTATGCTCCTTACTATTGTTTCTGAAGAAAACTGGACGTGGACACGTCTTCCTTATGATAAACAGTTTAGATAATATACATTCAAACGAGAAGACCAAGTCAGAAGATATGGTGATTAATGAGATAGAAGTTAACTGAGAAAATTGGCAGGCTAAATATCTTATAGCAAATAGAATCTAAAGGCCATGTGGTTAAAAGGAATGAGGCCGATAATTCAAAGTGGCGGGTTACAATTCAGAGACATAAAGCCTCTGCAGCCTTATCAAGTTCTAGTTCAACTCTGTCGTGGATCATCAGAAAGAACAAAAACAAGGCTAGCAGAGATAGTTTTAGCAATATTCTGTAGTAGTGAATATGGTATGAAGGTTATGGGTGAGAGATTGCCAAGAGCAACCGTGTAAATGGCCAACTGAATGCAGTGGATGTCGGTAAAAAAGACAGCCTTTTATAATAAGAAGATGCTTTAAATCTGGAGAGGGTTGACTTGAGATGTCTGTAATATTACAAAGAAGATGAAGCTGTTAAGAGACAGTTGCACATAGTAAAAAGGTATAATAGTGGAGAAGTTTCCTGAGTTGGGAAAACAAATACAAGAGATTGAGATTGATAGCAATCATTCAATTACAATAGACACAAGGAAGGTAAGAGATGGATGACACCAGCAGATATGGGAAGAAGGTAGTGCTCTGTGACAGAATTCAATTTAACACTAATTTCTACACACGGGGAACATGATAATATAGATTTTCTGTAATAGAACAGTGGTTACTCTTAATGACACTATTACTAACATAAGAGAATCAAATAAAGCACAATCTTAAATGAACCATCTCTGCATAATAAGAATCTTTAGCTATTATGAATTTGAGCTCAATTACAAAATGCTAAGAGACAAACACAATGGGTACAAATCTTAGAAATGCTCCAAACATAAGATGACAAACAAAATGGTGAAATCAATATGAAATTAATGTGCTACGTACATTTTTTCACGTTTAAATTTGACGTTTCCATCCAAGACACAAAATTTTACCAGATGAAAGGTAAGATTTATCGACCGAAAGGACACATCATGCATAATAACAAAGATTTTGAGTTAATATCAGCACTGCTATGGTAATAACCATAACAAAAGAACTAAGAAGTGCACCAAAAGAAAAACCCTAATAACATGGAAACGGTAACAGTAGCAACAATTTCTGAGGAAAGAACTACATTCCTTTCTCTGACAGATTTCTAACCTGCTTACCATCTTGTGGATATGGACGTGATTGCTCAATATATGCAGTGGTTCCTGAAAGTAACAAACCCAAACACAGTCAAATTATCTTTCAGCTTAAGATGAAGGTCCAATCAAAGAGCATACTAATATATAATTCACACAAGAACACAACTAGTCATGACAAGCAAACAAAAAATTGGATAATTGGAAGTAAATCACCTTTTGCAACCCCAACCAACAAAAAAGAATAAATTCCGCTCGTTCTGTCATTCTACCAAAGGTGTACTACTTTTACATCTGTACCAAATCACCGGCTTACTAGGTATTTAACTGCAGTAAGTTTTATATGCAAACAACAACTTGCAAGTGTAATGTCAATAGTCACTATTCATTCTGTAGTACCAAAACTTTGATTAAGTTTTTAAACAAAGAATTGTATCAAGCAGCTTTAAAAGAAGTTTAGCAACTTTGAATGGGCAAATGATTTCGGAATTAAGCCTTTTTGACACTCGTCTATGATTCAAAAATCTGGTCATTGTTTGAAAAAAGTGGTGCTAAAATCATTGTATAGAATTCTGCCAACTCACATGGATGTCAAAGGAGTACATGTAGCATGATTCATGATTTCGATATTGTGATTGTCAATGATCGAACATCTATAGTCAAAAGAATATGAGAGAGAGAGAGAGAGAGAGAGAGAGCACATCTTGTCTAATATTATATCCCATGTGGATAAATTTTTCCCCTTTTTTGGCTCTCTTTTCTGAGATTCACCAGACTCCTGTGCAACACCGGTGAAAGGGCACAGAAGCAGATATGCACCACGTAATTCATTCGTGCATGGTATGAAAGAGACCTGGAAAGAATATCCATTTTCAAGTGCAAAACCCACAAATTACATTCTCTTTTGGGAGGTCAAACCAACGACCACAGTAATTAGTAATTACTTAAACAATGTTGCACAAGAAGAGAGAATAGGAGGTCTTTGAAAACTGGTGGAATTATAATATACCAATAGGAGCATTAAAACTTTGAATCAACTGAACAATTGACTTTGCATCCAATCGCTTCCGCACTCCTTTGCCAATCAGTACTTTCAAATGAGGAGAGTCAAATACCTATAAGATTCATGAAAAGACATTAATGCGATATAAATCGGCATCAACAAAAATATATACCTTTACTGAATTTATATTAAATGCTCGGGCCACTAGATTATGTACATAAACTTGGAATAGATAAAGGAAACACAACTTTTAAATTTATATGAAGCGGATTGCTTGGTCACATTTATATTACCCTGACTTTACTCAACCTTTTCCATAAATGATTATTAGTATTCTAGCATTAACGTTCATTAAAGGATAGGACTCGGCAATCTATCGTTTAAAATTTGAAAAATACCATGTTGATATCTGATGGATCAAACTGAAAATAAGCATATAAGTTGGCTATTGGAGGAAAGAAAAGATAAATGCCAAAAGGATGTGTTCAGCACACTACAGAGAAAGTCATGGTCTGTTACACTGTATGATATTGTTCCATCTATATATAAACTTGGATAATAAAACCCTTCTCCAACCAGAAGGATAAAAATGCACAACTGTCAAAGAACATCGTGTGATTCGTAAATCCTCATTCAACATTATTAATCCTACCTCTTCAATAATGTATTTTAATGGCCCAACAGTCCAAAACTTCCAAAAACAAAGGTTGAGTCTTGGAAGGAACTGAGAAACTTCCAACTCTCAATGCACGTTGTACAAACCAAAATGCCATAGTTATATAAGAATTTATGAGCCAAGGGGATTAGATTCCAATTAAAAGACCGACAAACACTTTCTCACCAAGAACATGTTCTTTGACGATAAATTCCCTTAACTGAAACCGTCAGTGGGCAAAATGAATAAAAATAGACAAACTGGACTAGATTAGAGGCTTGTTTGGCACATAATTTTCTAAAATCGTTCTTTTTCAAAATCATTTTCAACCACACATTCTATGGACCCACAACTTCTCCCCACCTGTCAATTACACATTCTCCAAAAAAAATCATTTTTCACTTGAAAAATCAGTGCCAAACAAGCTTAAAGACTCTTAAGAAGTAGATAGGCTCTACAACCAAGTGGATGGAGTGCTGGAATCACCTCTAATGCTGCTTAAACTAGCCCGTAGAAGTTCATTTCTCAATTGAGTTCTCCAATCTCCATATCTTCCTCTGTAATGCCTGAAGATAGACAATGGTTCTAATGTTCATTTTTTGGAGGATCCTTGCATGGAAAATACTTGTTTGTTTCGCTGACTTATCTCATTCATACTCTTTCCAGTATTCATGATGCACCGATTTCCCCTCTCTCTCTCTCTCTGCAGGTGCATCACCTTCTTTAACAAACGGTAGGCAGAGGATCCTATTTACATGATCAATTTGCTAGAAGGTTTAAAACTTGATTGATCTGGCGTGCTCATGCAACCCTTTCCTTTCTTTTCAATTCCAGTTCACTCTTCATTCCTTTTCAAGTCTTGCATTTGGAAATCTATGGTCCCTTCCCAATAGTTTTTCTAAGTGTGTACACTTTGTATCAACTCATATTTTTATTTCTTCTAAGCATAGACCGTCTTTTCACCAACAATGATTATCAGAAGTTATAATTGAAATCTTACTCACAGTACATTGCAGTTTCTTAGCCAAAATCAAACCTTGTCAGCAAGAAAAAAATGCCATGCAAGATACAACTCTGTAATCATCCTTGTTGATGAACCTATAAATGACATGGGCCAATATTTATGTCCTCCAATTCGTGCAAAAAATAAAAAATCTAACACGAGATTGTCTAATATTGCATTACACGAACAAAATTCTTAATCAATGCAAATTCTTTTAGTCACTATACAGCAAAAACGTCGCCAATAGTGCCATATTTGATCAATTAATAGCCCATGAAATTAACAACCAATACCTGAGGAGAATCATTAGGTTTTAGCAGGGCCAAGGCTCCAGAAATATCCGGGTCAATACCCATGACCCAACCGGATGGTTCGGATCCAACATTGCTAAAATCAGAGCTTTCCAAGCATTTATTTTCATTCTCGTCCAAAAAAGGGCAAGAGAGGGAGTCAAGCCAGTTTAATTTAAGTTGCTGGGCATCTATAATTTTACTAGCCCTGGTAGGTACTTTGGGTGTCGAATTTGAGGTTGAGGGTTCGGGAAGTGTAGTTTCTGGGAGGTGGATTTGAGCGGCGGCGAAACGTCGGAAGGTTGCGGATGCGATGCGGAGCAGCGGCAGAGGAAATTTGGCGGCGAGTGGCGGGGTCATGAAATGATGGGGGTTTGGAGAGAAGGGGGGAATGTGGGGTTTTGAGAGGGTTTCCATTAACACAGTGTGAGAGGGAATTTGCTTGTTGGGCGCCAAATGTGGGAAATAAATGGCCCAGGAAGGTCATTTTCCCAAAATAGCCTCCAGCTAATTTTGATATCCAAAATATCCTCTTTTATAATATTACATGATAAGTTAATGAAAATTAGCAACCTTTCAATTTAATCCTTAAAAAAATTAAATACTGCTTGAATTTTGATTGATTACTAAATTTGATTTATTTGATTTTTGTTCGCTCTAAGTAGCCCCCTTTTATTTGGTATCAGAGTCATAGAGATTATGTAAATAAAAATAAGAAAAATAGATAATTATTGATTTTTAGAAGAAGAAAGAGTTAGTTATATATTTTTAAAACATATTCATAATAGATTAAAAATAATGACTTTAACAATAATTAAAAAACTTCCTAAAGAAATGAAGGAACAAATATTAGAAAAATTAATAATATAAAAAATAAAAGATATATATACATATGAAAAAAATATTCATATATATGAAGATGAAGAAAATAATTTAATTTATAAAGAAAAGTATGAGTACAAGTAATAATACACATTTAAAATTAAATAAACTACTTATAAAAATGGATAAAATACAAGAAGAAATACGAAATATAATATTAATACCAGAAGAAATAAGAATATCAAATAATAGACAATTATTAAAATTAAAATGCGAAATATTAAGACTTGAGAGCAGATATTTTATTATAGTAAAAGAAGAATTAGTAGATCCAGAAACAGCTGAGAGAAAATTTAGAAAAATAATAGATAAAAAAAAAAGATAAAAGATGCAAATTAACTTATGATCTAGAAATAAGAAAAAATTAAGATGTCAATAAGTGAATATATGGAATAATTAAAGTCATTATTAAAAATGTTAATAAATGATGTACGAGATTTGAGAAATGAAGTAAAAGAAACAAGAAACGATATAAATATATTAAAAATTGAAATTAGAGAATTGAAAGAAAATAATAAAAACAAAAATAAGAAAATAGATTAAAAAATTTATAGAAAAAGAGATGACTCGAATAAGAAATAAACATATAGAAAAAGAAAATATAGTAATAGAAATAGAAAGTGCGGATGATGAATTTAGAAATAATATATTACCAAAAATATTAGAAGAAGAAGAAAAATCTAAAGAAAAATCATTAGAAAAATTAAAAGTATAAGAAAAAGAAGATGAGTGAAGAATTAGATTTGCTAATAGAAAATTTTGATCAATTAAGCCTAATTGATATAAGTGAATACCAAGTTTTAATGAATATTGAAGGAGAACCTAATCCAACAGGAACTTCTAAACGGGAATTACATGATACGGATGAAAGTTATGCACCTATATATAATAAATCATATAGACAATTCTATGATAAAGTAAGAGATAGACAACCACCTAAAGGAAATAAATATAAAGATAGGTTTGAATTAAATAATAATTATGATAAACCAATTAATCATGAAGGAACGAAATTATATTTAAATTGCAAAATAGATACTAAAAAAGCCTTATTAACTTGGGCAGATTCAATGATATTATTCTCGCAAAAAATGAGATTTTGTCGCAAAAGTAATTTAGCGACGATAATACGTTTGTTGTAGGTTTTGTCGCTCTATATGAGTCACGCAATGTGTTCTGCGACACCTTTCGATAGTTCATCGCATTAACAAAATCACTACACTATTTGTGTAACGCAGAAAATACGAAATGGCGACACAATATTTGTAGCCATATTGTCGTCACAATGTATATATGTCGCAAGAAATTTCAAGGGTGACAAGTTAGTTTGTCGCAACAAATATTCCAATAAAGTTTTTACGAGAATTATGTTTGTTGCGAATGTTTAGTCACCGAATATATTTTGAGACAACTTTTGATCATTCATCGCATTAACAAAATCGCAACATTACTTATTTGCCGCAGAAAATATGAAACAGCAACACGATAGTTATAATTATAATATTATCGCAATGTGTATATGTCGCGAAAAAATAAAAGGGCAACATGATAGTTCATTGCGACGATTATTCCAATAATGTTTTTACGAGAAAAATATTTGTTGCAAATATTCTTTTAAATGTGTCACTTTTGCTACCTATTTTGTTTTGCAACACCACATGCACGCAGTAATATATTTTCAATAACAAGTAATATTTGTCGTGAAATATGTTTTACAATGTATTTGATGTGTCGCAAAATGTATTTTAATATATTCAATATTTGTAGTACAAAATTTTATGTAACAAGTGATTTATGTATTTAAATATATTTTGCAACACGAATGGTCTGTTGCACCATCATTTGTACAATGAGTATAATTGTTGCCAAACTTATTTCGTAATTATTTATATATGTCACATATTTTATTTAACAACATATAATATTATTACGCAAAGTATCTTGTGATAATGAACTTTTATTTATATGTCAAGTTGTGCTCGTAGTTAAATTTAGTCAGCAACACAAAGGGTTTGTCGCTTCAACGATGTACAAATGTCGCCTAATTGATTCTATTTTTATTTATGTATGTCGGACATTCTATTTTAAACACACAATTTTCGATTTCTTTCATCACAATGGAATCATTATTGTTGTGCACATTTATATGAAAATGTAACATAACTAGAAATAACTAGTGACTTTATGAAGAGCACGCTTCAACATACAATTATTAAAATATAATTGATATAAAAAAAAATCATATCACTATCAACCAAATAAATATAGATAAAGGTATTATCTACAAACTTGGTTACCTCCAAAATCAAAACAAATACAAATAAACTATAGTACTAGTAATTTGAAGGTCGAGCTACTTTGAATGATTCGACAAACTTGAAAATTAAAAAATAGAACTAGGAATGTGGAAGAAATAACTAAAAAACTCACGTGACACCCAAATAACATTCTTGACTCAATATACGCTTCCAACTCTCTTTGGTTAAATGAAAATTCCTGTAAAGAAAAGCTCTGCAAATTTAGTCTAACAGGTACATATAGAAAGTAATTAATGAAATATTAGCTTCAAGAAAATATTTCAAATATCTTACATTGAATATTAGAACAAGATCAACAACCATCACAATAAGTGATCAATATATTTCAGTAGCTGACTACTCTAACCTTAAATGTGAATAAAATTATTTTCAACTCTCAGATGATGCATCGTCAGTACTCGAATCTACAGAGGGAAGGAAAAAATGTAGATAGTCATTAAGAAAAAGAAAAGAAAAACATTACGCCAAAAAAAAAGGCCTATATATATATATATATATATATATATATATATAAAGAATGTTTTACTTACCAATATCACTATCACCATCATCATCTTTACCATCTATAGATTTCTCATCTTCACTGTAATATTCATTCAATGTATCATCTTCCTCTTCCGAAGTATCATATATAACATTATTCATATTTTTATTTATTGTGTTCCACATCTATTTGTAATGCTTCATTTTCAATAATATCTAGATCAACATCTCCTCTATGGCATACTTGAGTGCCAAGATCTTCCTGCTGTATTGGCAAGACAATATTTGATGATTCATTTTCCTAAAATATTACTTGCTCACTACTGCCATCATTTTTTTCTGGAATGTCCCATATGCCTCTATGTTGTACCTTTTCCACTACCTTCCACTGTGGGCCCAACAAAAGATCATCCATATAAAATACTTGTTGTGCTTGGATGCCAAGTATATAGGAATCATCCATGTACCATTTACGATTCACATTGATAGAAGTAAGATGGTAATCTATGATTGTTCTTTTTTGCTTTGGATTATTATCGTGCCAACTACACTGGAACAAAGTGACGCGTTAGTCAAAAACGTATACCAACTCAATAACATCACACAATATACTAAAAAAGTTGATGTTATCATCTCCCGGCACCATTACTCCACTATTTTGTGTTGTACGACAATCATCTCGACCAGTGGTCTCAAATAATTCTTTCAACTCATCTACTAGTGGTCTCAAATAAACATCAATATCTCTTCCTGGTGCATGTGGTCCTGGAATTAGCAATGACATCATAATAAACGGTTCTTTCATGCACTTCCACGGCGGCATATTGTATTGTACTAGAACAACAGGCCACATGCTGTAGGAATTATGCATGTTTCCAAATGGATTGAAGCCATCTGTTGCAAGACCTAACCTAACATTGCGAGGATCTTGCATAAATTCTGGGTATAACTTGTCAAATTCTTTCCATGCCTCACCATCAGCGGGATGTCTTAAAACACCTTCTACTTCAACTCGGCCTTCTGCATGCCATCTCATATCTTTAGCGGTATGTCTAGATATGAATAATCTCTGTAATCTTTTTTTCAATGGAAAATATCTCAATACTTTTTGAGGCACCTTCTTTCCCTTTCCAAAATTAGGTTTGTATCGTGGTTCATCACATTCCGGGCACCTACTGGCAAATTCACGCTCTTTCCAAATAATACACAATCATGCTTGCATGTATGAATAGTTTCATAACCCAATCCCAATTCACTTAGCATTTTCTTGGCATCTTATGTTGAAGTTGGTAATCCAATATCTTCTGGAAAAACGTTTTTTAGTAATTCCAATAACATGTTAAAAGATTTGTTACTCCACCGATTCAAAACTTTTATATGCATTAACTTCACCATAAAGTTCAATAATGACATTTCTGAGCCAGGAAACAAAGTTCGTTGGGCTTTAGTTATCATCTCCACAAATTGGTTACTCTCTTTATTAGGCCTTCGAGGCGAAAAATTATGATTTCCACCATGTTCTTCCTCCTCCCAAGTTTGGTTAGCTTTAGATGACATGGGAGCGCATAGATCGTCTAACATATCATTCATCTCATCAACATTTTCTTCTTCGTCCAATTCAAATGTATTTCTTTCAACACCCTCTATATTATTCTCAAGTTCCTCTCCATGAAAAATCCATCTCTCATAACTTACAGAGATTCCAAAGTGGTATAAGTGAGATTCTACCACATCTAGTGACCGAAAGAATGCATTTTGACAATTTCGACATGGACAACGAACCTTATTGTTCTCATCCAGACATTGTTTTGCTACCTCCATAAATGAATTAATACCATCTAAATATTCTTCACTTAATCTATTACGAAGTCGCATCCAACTCCTATCCATCATGTATATCACTTTATTTGCCTAGACCATAAAGGATATGTAGTTAGTAATTTTTAGAAAAATAGCAAATATACAACTCAGCAATAATAATAGCAGTTTAGCAGAAAAATAGCAAGTATTCAGGTTTCTAGAAGAAGTAGCATACCATATATCTTTAGGACAAAAACAATTATTGTAGATAAGTGAACAAAAAGAAGAGTAAGATGCTAGAAGTAATAGGAATCTAACTCCTGTTTGGAAAATGACTTAACTCTCTCCGATTTGCAGGCAAACATTTTGAAGATTCGAAAAGTTTATGATGCATTTTTAGCTGAATTTCCATTATGTTATGGTTATTGGAAGAAATATGCTGATCATGAGGCACGCCTTAGCTCGGTCGACAAAGTTGCAGAGGTTTATGAAAGAGCTGTTCAAGGAGTTACATACTCTGTTGACATGTGGTTGCACTACTGTGTATTTGCCATTAGTACCAATGGGGATCCTGACACTATCAGAAGGTAATTTTCCTTGTTTGTTTTCTTATTTTTGGCCTTTGTGTGTGTGTGTGTGTGTTTGTCCTCTATTTCTTTATTTTAATAGCGTTGAAGTGATCTTATGTTTCTTTCTAACGCAATTAAACATTTAACAACAGTGATTACTGACATATAAGGCGAAAAGGTTTGTTACAGAATTCAATTCAGACAGATAGTTGTATGATGTGAAAACCTTGGTTTTGGTGCTACTATATTAGTAGCCATCTGTATGATTCCCTTGAAGGATTCTGTAAGATTATGTTGAGGAAGGTAAATGCAGTGTATTTGTGCCTTTGTTTGGAATTGTTTGAGTCTATCTTCGAGATACTAGTCCTCTTGTATGCATTTATACATGACTAAATGACCTGCATGCCTATTGGATTTCATAATCGTTAATCTGACTATTTTTCAGGCTATTTTAAAGGTCGATCCCCGTTGCGCAGCGGCAAACACTAGTCCGGATGGCATCATTCGCAAACACAAAAAATTAAATACATGCAAAATGATGAAAAATATCTAACAGAGTTTGAGGGTACAATTTCTTGGTGGGTAATTTTCAAGTACAACTTCTTCGAGTGTACCGTTTGAGGGCATGATCTACATTTTTAAATTAATAGAGTATGTATTTTCATGAATCGAGAGTAGCCAAATTTTCATGTACAATTTCTTCGAGTGTACTGTTTGAGGGCATGATCTACATTAATTTTAAATTAACTAGACCTATTTAATAGGCCTTAAATTACTATAGGTTCGTTTGTCTAAAAATAATAATAATAATAATAATTGGAACCGTAAGATGTGCCTATCAAAGCCAGCACATGACAAAGATTCGAAATCAATGGGCTTGAACACATACTCTTGCAACACATTATACATATCCTTTTCTCATAATAAAAAGGGGAAAAAAACAAAATTTAATTAAATATTATTCAATTCATATTTTTAGACGAAATAAGTAATTGCCATACAAGAGTATATAAAGATCTTGAGTTTGAAATTTGGGTAACATATATACGCCATGAAAACACATAAAAACTAATTAATATTTATTGAAATAAATAGTTTTGCCAAACGGATTGCATGGGTTTTGAATTAATTTCTATAACCATTATTACAAGTAAGGTAACATATGTACGCCATTGATTTCTAAACATAAAAACTATTATTTTATATATTTATTCTTTGGTTAAAATTTTTTATCTTGAAAAGGTTCCCATAATTTAAATTCCAGCAAAAGGTCCACCTACTTTTTTTTGTTCAAAACGGTTCTATGAGTTGTAGATGATTTTCTTAGGATATAATCTTCTAATATATTTCTTTTTCTTTTTTGGGGGAGAGAAATATTATGTTCCAATTTTATAAATATCTTTTCAAATATATTTGGACTCTATAAGAATCCTTTTATATAAATTTTACTTTTCTTTCCTAAGGGTAGCTAAATTAATTGTGTACGAGATTTTGTTTTCAATTTTGGCTCTTGTATTTGGAGGGAAATTTTCAAGTTCCCTCTCTTTTTTTCCCCCACTTTTCGTCAACATCTTTATCTTTTTATAAGATGTCTTTCTCATTTTTTAACTCTACATTCTCATTTTTTAGTTCTCTGTAGACAAGGTATTTTCATTCAATCTCCAATCTAATGATTCTTTTTGTGTATTTTCATTTTTTTTTTATTTTTGGTTTTTGAATCTAATATATTTGCATTTCATGATTTCATGTTGATTCATTTCAAATTTCCATTGGTCGTTTGTCAAAGATTGCTGATATACTTATTCACAATCTAGGTATGTTTATATCCCTTTTTTTTCATCTAATGTTTTACAGAAATTCGTAGTTTTTGCTTGTTGTGTAGATTGTATAAATCTTTTGGTGTTCCCTTTTTTTTTCTATTACATGCTTGGTGTTTTGTTTGCAATATAATTTAATTTACTAGAAAAATAAATATGAAAAACGTTTTTCAAAAAAACAGAAAATTTATCATCATTATTAGTCACATATGAAAAATGTTTTTCCATGAGTTTCAGATCCGAAATCTTCGAAAAATCCGGTTACAACCCGTTCAATTACGGATTGACCCGACCATTTCCAACTGGAAAGAGGAAGTAAATAATGTTTGCCTCTTTTTCTACGGAACCTTCTCGACAACGGCTTTCTTTGACCTGTATATTATGTTTATTATGACTGTTTTACTATATCAATCTTTATAGATTCATAAAATTTAAGTTGGTCGCAATGCTTTGTCACCGAAATGTTACCAATAACCTCTTAGATGGGCCTATACCAGATAATCTTAGCTTTTGTACAAATCTGAATAGCCTGTAAGCATTTGATGTAGTCTTGTGTTCTATTTTCATTTTTTATGAAATTTTCACCTTGCTGGATTACTTGCTGAATGATTTGGTGACAGTAATGTGCATGGTAACAAATTGAATGGAACTATTCCCCTTGTATTTCAGAAGTTGGAGAGCATGACGTATCTGTGAGCTCCTCGTACATCTGTGTTTAAAAAAAATTCGTTTGCATGTATTCATTGTTGTGTATCTGGAGATTGATGTTCTCCAAGTATAAATTCTATATTTCTTGATGTTGTATAGGAATCTATCCTCCAATGATATTAAGGGCCCCATTCCAATTGAACTTGCACGAATTCGAAATTTAGATACTTTGTAAGTATCTAAATTTAGATACTCACAACTATAATAGTGACATTATAGTTGTGCCAAACAAATTCAGATCTACTTGTTTGGTCGGATGAATTTTAATAGAGGGGGAAATAATGTCACTTCAATCCTCGTAGAGAGAACATTTTATTCTCCAAATACCCAAAAAGTAACAATCTGTTTGGTATCTTCCCCCCCACCCCCCGCCCACTAAAATAAGCTATTATTATCAATTTTGTCTCTTGGTAGATAATGGCTTTCCAAACAAGAATTAGCAATAATGGAGACACATTTTTTTGGTTAAAAATGATCTCTCTCTCTCTTTTTGGTTTTTTCTTTGTAGATAATGGCTTCTCAAACAAGAATTGGCAAGAAAAATAGAGTTTTTACTACATCTTATGAGCCACCATCGGAGGTCTTCTCGTCAAAGGCATCATGCAAGGGTCCATTAACCCAAACTACTCTTCAAGCTAATATCTCTTCCTCATTGTCTAAGACTAGTAATGTTCAAGTTCCTACTCCATTATCTCGACCTCTCCGAGTTCCTGTCCCATTTTCTCAGTCCCAGCCTCAACTTAATTCATCACAAGCAACCACATTGACACATGAGAACATCCTCAATTCCAACGGTAATAATTAATCTTTATGTTTATGATATAAAATCATCCTAATGTATATATTTAATTGATAGAATCTCATTTTTGGTTTATATATTCTCATCCTTTGAGTAACTACTTTCATAGATTCTCATTCTTTGAAGAGGAAGGGACGTGGTCCTACAAGAGGTAAGGGCGCTATGACATCGTTAGTGCAGTTGGAACAATATCATTGGAGATTTCTAAAATATTGGGAAGAGCTATTGGAAGTCAACAAGCATGTTTGGCTAGTAAATGTGGCTACGTCGTTCGATTCTTTGCTCCACCCTGTCACAAAAGGTGGATCGATGTACCCAATGAAGAGAAAAATAAATTATATGATCGAGTTTTGGTAAGTCATAGACAAATTCATTTTTACAAAATTTTGTAGAATAGTTATTTGTTTCCCGTATTTAAATAAATATTATACACATTTCATTTTTGGTAGGCAAAATTCATGATACTGAATCAATAGCCCTTCGAGAGCAAATACAAAAGCAGGAGCAAGAATTATTGGATATGCGTGCCAGGCTTTCTCAATTTGAGGAGCTAATGCATAAGTTCGTATCGAATCAAGTAGACATGTCTCCACAACAAGCCGAACCAGCAACAATGTTTAGTATGCCAACGTCTACTAATAATATATGAACTATAATTTATTTATTTATTTATTTGCTTTAATTGTTGAGACATTTATTTTCCTTTATGAATTGGTTCAGTCTAGTATTTCTATTTTTTATAAGTTATTATGTGATTGAAAGTTTAATAGTCTAATGCATTTTTCTTAAATTTTTTGGGAATAAATTTTTTTAGAAATTTTATACAGCTTTTATTATAAAAATTTTGTTCTTCATAAGAAATAATCAAAAAATTTAAAAATTTATATTACATATTAAAATTTAGCTAGACGAAAAAACAAACACTTATTACAAAAAAAGATAATAATAATAATAACAGTAGAAAAAAGTTAAGACATCAAGTAAATAATGTTACAAAATAAAATAAAATAAACGGATGTAGTACATCGAAATTTTTTTACAACAACGTACATTTGAGGATTTTTGCAGCATGCATAGCACGTTGCGGTATTCTTCAACTCTACGGCAATATTAGAGTCTACAATATATGGGCGAGCATTGTAAAAAATTAACTGCAATATCTTTTGTCTGTTGCAAAAAAATTATTTTCTTGTAGCCTTTTTTCCCCCAACTATAGAATTTTTAGCAACGAATATTTTTTTTATCGCCAAAAGGAGACCCTATTGCATCCCAAGCATTTTGTTGCAAGAAAAAAATGTTTGTTGCCATAAATTTCCCACCAAAAATATTTTGGCGCCTTACTTCCCTCATATTTTTGGCGACATTATTTATTATTTGTCGCAACTTCCCACATTTCACGACAACTTGTTATGTCATCTTATAATTTTTGATACTTATTTTTTTCATCACAATCTTTGTGACAAATTTTAAAAATGTGTCGCGTTAAGTCACTTATTGCGACAACTTTTTGTATGTCGCAAAAAAACTTATCGCGAAATCATAGTTTTGTTGTAGTGGATATTGAAGAATGTTGTAATCAAGAAGTATATATAAGTGAAACAAGTGATGAATTAGGATCTGAATAAAAAAATTGAAGAAATAGAAATTAGTAACATAAATATACAAGAATATGAAAGAATAAAAGGATATGGATTCAAAGTCACTTTTGATAATAATAAGTTTAGAAAACTGCAAAAATTATCGTTAGACTTAAAAATAGGAAAATGGGAAGTCTTTGATAGAATTTGAAAAAGAGAAAGAATAGCAATAAATGAATATCACGAAATAGAAAAAATCATAGATGTAAAGACAACTTATGGGCAACATAAATTAAATCTTTTAACAAAAAATACAGTTGAAGAACTATTAACAAAGATTAGTAAAAAAATAAAGTGAAAAAATCCAATATGTTTATTTAGCAGGAATACAAATAATGTTTAAATCATTATTTGGAGAAGGGATAGATTTACCCTTAACTATAACTTTACATGATGGAAGAATAATAAATTTAAAAAATAGTCATGTAGGAACAATAGAAGGAAATTTAGCATATCAAAAAATTATGTTTACATGTTATTCAAAATATTGTGTATCATTAAAAGATAAAAATTTTAATGAAATTTTAGGACTACATTTTAAACTTCGTAGAGATGATATCATGCAATCAGGTGATCAAATTATGATTATAGAATATAGAGCTTTATATACATTTACTAATTCTAATTATGGGAATATTTATTCCAATAAACCATATATTGAAGTTCATAAATAATGTAAATAAATTAGTAAAATAATAGAACCAAATAAACAAATAAGTTTCATTCCAGAAAAATATGAATTCAGTATGACAAAAAATAAACTTGAAATAACAAAATTAAATGAAGGAGAATATTCTAATAATATCATATTTAAGGATGGAAAATTAATTAAAAGATCAAAAAGTTTTAAAATACCTAATAAAAATCAGTTAGAATAAATCAACAAAATAAAAGAGGTAAAATTGTATAGAAATACTGGAAACATGAAAATAGAAGGAGAATATTATAATGGAAGAGAAAATATAAATGGACCAAATATATTAATAGATACAAGAGCTAGTGAATGTCATATAGTTTCGATTAGAAATAAAGGCATAATAACTCATAAAACAGAGCCATATAAATATATAAATCTTGATAGACAAGTACATATAACAGATTTAGAAGTTAAGGTACCAATAAAAATAGGAGAAATAGATCTTTTAGTACCATGTTACATAAATAAGAGTATGGAAATAAATCTCCATATACTTTTAGGAATGAGTTTTCTAAATGGATTAGAAGATATAGTATAAAAAGAGAAGGATTATATATTGTTCATAATGGACAAACTACATTATATAAAAAGAATTAGATGAATAATCAGATAAGTTTTCCATATCTGTATATATACAAATTATTATAATAGAAACAAATATAACAACTTGTACTTTAATAGATACATGAAGTGATATAACAATATTTAAAAGTTTTTTAATAAAATCATGAAATAATAATAGTAATATAAAAATAACTGGAGTTACGGGATAAAGTACTCAAATAATTAATAGTGCTGATAAAGTTAATATAATTCTTGGAAGTAAACAAGTAACAATAAATAAAATTTATAAATATGATAAACTAGAATGTGATATATTATTAGGAAATCACTTCATACAACAATTTCAATATTATAAACAAAATAATTATATGATAATGTTACAAACACCTTGTCGATATTTATTAAAAATTCTTAGAGAATTTAAATCTTATAAAGTTCAGCAAGCCCAATGTGTTGATAAATGGGAGAAAAAACCAATTATAATTAATGAAATAAAAAATAAAAGAATAATATATAAAAAGGTTCAAAAAACAGAAATAGAAATGAATATAGAAAAAATCATTGAACAACTAGAAAAAGTATATAGAGAAAATCTATTATTATTTTAGAAATCACATCACCTAAAAGCCAGAATAGCACTAACAGAAAATATTATAACAAGAGTTATACCAATGATGTATATTATAGAATATACATAAGAATTTAAAAATCAGATAAAAGAATTGTTAGAACAAAAACTTATTAGAAATAGTAATGGATCCCATAGTAGTCAAACTTTTATGGTTATGAAACATTCTGAACAAGTTAGAGGAAAAGTTAGGATGGTTATAAATTATAAAGAATTAAACAAATATACTAAATTTGATGGTTACTTTCTACCAAATAAAGAAGTGTTAATAAATATTGTAAGAGGGAAACAATATTATTCTAAATTTGATTGTAAATCAGGATTTTGGCAAATAAAAATGAAAGAAGATAATATACAATATACTGTATTTAGCACATATAAAGGAAAATATGAATAGTTAGTCATGTCATTTGGCCTAAAAAATGCACCACAAATATATCAAAGAAAAATGAATAATATATTTAAAAAGTTTAATGAATTTCTAATAGTTTATATAGATAATATATTAATATGTTCTAATAGTAAAGAAGAGCATAGAAATCATTTAATCCAATTTATTAACGAATATAAAAAAGAAGGAATTATCCTATCTAAAAAGAAATCTATAATAGAAAAACAAAAGATATATTTTCTTGGATTATCAATAGATAAAAGAGGGATAAAATTACAGACTCATATATCCAAAAAGATAGAAAGTTTTCCAGATAAATTAGAATCCAAAGAACAAATACAAAAATTTTTAGGATATTTAAACTATGCTGAAGGATTTATTGAAAATATTTCTAAGAAAAGACATAAAATTCAAATTTTATTTAGAAAAATAAATACTAAATGATGGAATGAAAAACATACAGAAATAATTAAATCATTAAAAGAAGAATGCAAAAATTTACCAAAATTAAGGTTACCGAATGAAAAAAATAATTTGATTGTTAATACTGATGCCTCAGATAAATATTGGGCAGTAATATTAAAAACAGATTTAAATGAAATTTGTAGATATTCAAGTAGAACTTTTAACCAAGTAGAAATAAATTATACTACTCATAAAAAAGAATTACTAGCAATTATTAGAGGAATAAAAAAGTTCTCATTATTCTTATTGTCTAAAAAGTTTATTGTTGAAACTGATAATTCTCGAGTTGCAGGATTAGTTAGGAGTAAATTGCCATCAAAACCTCAATACAGAAGGCTCTATAGATGACAAGTTTATTTAGCATTTTATAATTTTGATATAGTCTATATTAAAGGAGTTAATAATTTTCTTGCAAATTTTCTCAGCAGAACATAGAATTTGCTAATAGATAAAGATAAAGTCATTGAATTATACCAATTTATCCTACATATACAAAAAATGACAGATTTTCTTAAAGAAGAATCTGAAGATATAAACTCTGGAGCAACCCAGATCTCAAAGATGTTCAACTCAAATATAAAAATATTGTTGAATATCACTATTGAGCATAAAAAAATGTCATAAAACTCAAAAATCAAGTTGATGCTATTGCAGCACAACTAAAAGATATACTGTTTGAGATAGAAATACCAAAGAGCTCAGAAATGAGTTTTTCAAATCAATACCAAACAGGGAAAGCAGTAGTGCACCCAAACGTGACAACATACTCACTGATAATAAAGGAGATTTCATTTCTGTATCATCAATCAAGAAAATTATGATACATGGAGATAAAAGAGATACCAAATTGATCAGTATCATAGACCAAGAAGATAAAATTC
>NC_036248.1:16212911-16224674 GCF_002742605.1 Olea europaea var. sylvestris | reverse complement strand
AGTGACAAAATCATGGATCAGACATAGAAGAGCACTTGAAATTAAAGTCATCTACGACATTGCCAAAAATCTGTTTGATAAAAAATTCTCGTGTCTGTGCCAATATGAAAATTGGATGTTGGTATCCAATGGAGGATATGCAAAATCAGAAATTGTAAAAGACTATATTACAAGATTTGATATACATCAATTTTCAGGATGTCCTACCACTATAAAAGAATATTGCCAGCTAAAGGAGTGCCCCAACTGCATGTGAAGAAATGAAGACAATTATGGAACACCTTTGTCAAAGATGAATAATACAATTGCATGTGAAGACATTGAAGATAAGAGCAATAATAGAAAATATGCTCTTTGGATAAAAAATTGAAGCAACATGTAGGCCCAAGGAGGAAAATAATAGAGGGGCAAGTGTGCCTTGCTGATGTAAATCAATGATGTTTTAAGCCTCATAGACTTGTATAAATAGAGGCATTGTCATAGATAGAGATCATCATATCTTGAAATCCTGAGTTGTAAGCGATTGCTACTAAAAATCCATTCTCAGTTTGAAAAACCAGTTTTTCTGAAAATCCTTTTATACCAAATAGAAATCTTGTATAAATTCTGATAGAAATAAAACTCCAATATTTTTTATATGAATACAAGTTTCTAAATCTTTATTCCCATAGATTCTTGATAGACCTGATAAAAAGTTTCATTCTTATTTTAGCCAAAAAAAAAGTTTTTCTTTAACAGAAGTTTAGGATTTTATTATTTAGAAGTTGATACAGTGAGAGCGAGTAGTTGAAACAATAACAATTCCATGAAGGCAGGAGGCCATTAAAGGAAGCAGTTTACAGATTCAGAGCTCGAAGATCACTCAGTTCTAAAAATACAAGTCCAGACCAAACCTAAGGTAAAACTATTAAACTTTTGCTAAAATTAGAATGAATCTTTTTAAGATCTTAAAGAATCATAGGGATTAATTGCTTGATTTGATGATCATTTGAATAAATGCCAAGATATACAATTAAAGGATTTGATACTTTATTAGAAAGAATGATAGAAGTAATAAAAAGTATGTATTCTCAATTAGAAAGTATGAATGCATCTTCTGAAGAATATAATATATTAAATAATAAATGTGAACAATATGTTTTAGATTATTTCAATTTACAAGATCATAGAATAAAATTATATTCAAATATTCAAAATATGGTAAATACAAGATAAAATGTTTAAAAGATTAAGATATATGTTGCAATATGGAAAGAATATTTTCATTAAGGGTAATATAGACCTTTCAACAAAAAGGAATAGTGATAGGTCAATTAGAAAAATCTCTCGCCAAATGTAGCCCCCAATTAGGTATTGCTGAAACACCTTATAAAAATTTAAATCAAGTCAACAATTAATTTTTAACCACTCATATCAATCATAGGATCTTAACTACAACGTCCATCAATTTTTATCAGAATTTACTAAAAATTTGATTTTAATAGCTATCGAACAAGATATAACCCTTTACGTCTCGCATTGGACTTGAATTATTTATTGTTTACGGTGTAACTTTTTTTGGGGAACCAGTTGGTTCCGGTCTGATTAACCAAAATTTATTCAGTTTTGCTCTTTCTTAAAAAATAATAAATTCGTGATTTGGTGCACACTAAAATTGCAAAAATGTAAACCCTCTAACAAACTAATTTGAGTCATGTCTCACTCAATCTCCTTCATTCAACAGAAAATCAAAATTTTCATTTTTTCCCCCTGTTTATCCCATCAAAATAGCCCTCACGTTCACGATCTACTAATTTGGGGTTGAATTGCTGATTTCTACTTGAGTTATTGCTCTCATTGACTAGATTCCATTTGTAATTACCATACTCCAAAAGTTGACTCATGTAACCAGATTGAAATTTAGCCCCTATTCAGTGAGGATTAAAATCAACTTTTTAGTAGATTTTGATAAAAATTGATGGATCCTGTGATTGAAAAATTGTGGATTTCATGACCTATGTGATTAAAATTAATCGTTGATTTTGACTTAAATTAAAACTTAGATTAAAATCACTATTAAACGGGGCTAAATAGCACGTCATTAAAAATTTTTCTTAGTAAATGGAATCAAATTGAAACTTATCAGTTCAATTCTTCTTCTTCCATTTTTTTTTCTCCATAATACCGGTGGTTCTGTGTTTACCTTTTCTCGATAGAAATTGATTTGGTTCAAATCTCTTGTAAATCGAACCATATGCTAGTTAAATCAAATCATTTTCACATACCTTTTATGCTTAAGTTACGATCCCACTGTAAATTGTTGTGACCAAATTATTGGATGTCAAATTACTCTTACTATCTATTAATAAAAAAATTTGTTGATGGCATATACCCTCCTAGGTTCTTCATTCTTTTAATCTCGTAACACATTTCAATGTATTTGAGTAACTCGTTCTACTCTATTGTAATTTACATATTTGAAAATTCTAATAAAACTCAATAAATTAAAGTTTCATTCACAATAATTATAGCACTATTTTATTTTTTGTTTTACAATAAATTGATGAATAAATAGCTGCTACAATAAAATTGGAGAAACTATCTCATTGCAACAAGTTAAATCTTTTGCTTTGCGTGTAGAGGTAGGCACCGAATTTATTACGAGTTCCTTAAGAATCAGACTGAATCGATTTTCATTGGCAATGTTAAAAAGAAATTATCAATTATATTTGGTTACGTAGCTAGAATTGAGAAGTGGAATAAAATCACTTGGTTTTCGATTTTGAAACTGAAAACTAGCAAAATTGTAACTAGAATCAAGTTGACTTGATTAGTTCGATTCAATTCAAAAGTGGAATAGAATCATCTAGTTTTTAAATCTAAAGCTCAAAACTAAAAATATATATACCAGTAGAATGAAGTGGGAGTTACTAATTTTATTCGATTCTTTTTCAATTCAAATAGTTTAAGATAGAAATGTTCAATTGCTATGTTTAAGAAAAAAAGAAATAGGGAGTACACCTAATTTTAAAATTAATTTCAATTGAATTGGGCATCGAATGAAGAATTTCCAATGAGGATAAGTCCTACTACTCATCCACCAGCACAATAAATTATATAAAATTATTTAGAATTTTTTTCACACGGTACAATCACCTATTGTAGTACAATAAATGGATGATTGTAGCACAGAGTACAAGATTGTACTTACAAAGTACAAATTTCGAAGCATTTTTAATCCCACAATACAATTTTTTTTTTTTTTTTTAACGAGGCGTCCCAACTTGCGCCAGACTATATCCTTGTCCTTGAACCTCCGGCCCCTCAGCTGCTCAGGAAGGTAAATCGCAGGATGTGCCCTTATTGGTTCTCAGGTTCCCACATGGCTTTTACTCCTTCCCCAAAGGGAGCCTCCTCCATAGTGATTAATCCACCAATAATTCCTCCTTTATTGGATCAAAGGTTCCCACCAGGAATCGAACTCCCCACGCTTGGTTTCAGAGCCCCCCAATGTGATTGTTCCGCCAACTTGGGTGTGCCCTGGGGAGCATACAATTTTAATTTTATATGAAGCGGATTGCTTGGTCACATTTATATTACCCTGACTTTACTCAACTTTTTCATATATGATTATTAATATTCTGGCATTAACGTTCATTACAGGTTAGGACTTGGCAATCTATCATTTAAAATTTGAAAAATACCATGTTGATATCTGATGGATCAAACTGAAAATAAGCATATAAGTTGGCCATTGGAGGAAAGAAAAGATAAATGCTAAAAGGATGTGTTCAGCACACTACAGAGGAAGGCATGGTCTGTTACACTGTATGATATTGTTCCGTCTATATTATAAACTTGGATAATAAAACCCTTCTCCAACCAGAAAGATAAAAATGCACAACTGTCAAAGAACATAGCATGATTCATAATCTTCATTCAACATTATTAATCCTACCTCTCCAATATTGTATTTTTAATGGCCCAACTGTCCAAAACTTTCAAAAACAAAGGTTGAGTCTTGGAAGGAACCAAGAAACTTCCAACTCTCAATGCACGTTGCACAAACCCAAATGCCATAGTTATATGAGAAATTATGAGCCAAAGGGAGTTAGATTCCAATGAGCCATGTTCTTTGACGATAAATTCCCTTAACCGAAACCGTCAGTGGGCAAAGTGAATAAAAATAGACAGACCAGATTAGAGGCTAGTTTGGCACATAATTTTCTAAAATCATTCTTTTTCAAAATCATTTTCAACCACACATTCTGTGGACCCACAACTTCTCCCCACCTGTCAATTACACATTCTCCAAAAAAAAAAAAATCATTTTTCACTTGAAAAACCAGTGCCAAACACCTATCAAAAAAAAAGAAAAAAAGAAAAACCAGTGCCAAACAAGCTTAAAAACTTTTAAGAAGTAGACAAGCTCTACAACCAAGAGGATAGAGTGCTGGAATCACCTCTAATGCTGCTTATACTAGCCCGAAGAAGTTCATTTCTCAATTAAGTTCTCAAATCTCCATATCTTCCTCTGTAACGCCTCAGGATAGACAATGGTTCTAATGTTTATTTTTTGGAGGATCCTTGTACGGAAAATACGTGTTTGTTTCACTGGCTTATCCTCATTCGTACTCTTTCCTGTAATCATGATGCACCAATTTCCTCTCTCGCTCTCTCTTTGCAGACAGTAGGCAGAGGATCTTATATACATGATCAATTTGCTAGAAGGTTTGAAACTTTATTGATCTGGTGTGCTCATGCAAGCCTTTCCTTTCTTTTCTTCATTCCTGCTCAAGTCTTGCATTTGGAAATCTATGGTCCCTTCCCAATAGTTTTTCTAAGCGAGGACATTTTGTATCTACTCATATCTTTATTTCTTCTAAGAATAGACCGTCTTTTCAACCAAAATGATTATCAAAAGTTATAATTGAAATCTCACTCACAGTACATTGCAGTTTCTTAGCCAAAATAAAACCTTGTCAGCAAGAAAAAATTGCCATGCAAGATACAACTCTGTACTCATCCTTGTTGGTGAACATATAAATGACATGGGCCAATATTTATGTCCTCCAATTCGTGCAAAAAATTAAAAAATAGAAAATCTAACACGAGATGGTCTAATATTGCATTACATGAACAAAATTCTTAATCAATGCAAGTTCTTTTAGTCACTATACAGCAAAAACGTCGCCAGTAGTACCATATTTGATCAATTAATAGCCCATAAAATTAACAACCAACACCTGAGGAGAATCATTAGGTTTTAGCAGGGCCATGGCTCCAGAAATATCCGGGTCAATACCCATGACCCAACCGGATGGTTCGGATCCGACATTGCTAAAATCAGAGCTTCCCAAGCATTTATTTTCATTCTCATCCAAAAAAGGGCAAGAGAGGGAGTCGAGCCAGTTTAATTTAAGTTGCTGGGCATCTATAATTTTACTAGCCCTGGGGGGAACTTTGGGTGTCGAATTTGAGGTTGAGGGTTCGGGAAGTGTAGTTTCTGGGAGGTGGATTTGAGCGGCGGCGACACGTCGGAAGGTTGCGGATGCGATGCGGAGCAGCGGCGGAGGAAATTTGGCGGCGAGTGGCGGGGTCATGAAATGATGGGGGTTTGGAGGGAAGGGGTGAATGTAGGGTTTTGAGAGGGTTTCCATTAACAGTGTGAGAGGGAATTTGCTTGGTGGGCGCCAAATGTAGCCCCAGTTAGGTATTGCTGAATCACCTTATAAAAATTTAAATCAAATCAACAATTAATTTTTAACCACTCATATCAATCATAGGATATGTACATCTTCTTAACTACAGCTTCCATCAATTTTTATCAAAATTTATTAAAAATCTGATTCTAATCTCTACCGAACAAGATATAACCCTTTACGTCTCGAATTGGACTTGAAGAATTATTTCTTGTTTACGGTGTAACTTTTTTTGAGGAACCAGTTGGTTCTGGTCCGATTAACCAAAATATATTCAGTTTTGCTCTTTCTTAAAAAATAATAAATTCGTGATTTGGTGCACACTAAAATTGCAAAAATGTAAACCCTCTAACAAACTAATTTGAGTCATGTCTCATTCAATCTCCTTCATTCAACAAAAAATCAAAATTTTCAATTTTTCCCCCTGTTTATCCCATCAAAATAGCCCTCACGTTCACGATCTACTAATTTGGGGTTGAATTGCTGATTTCTACTCGAGTTATTGACCAGATTCTATTTGTAATTACCATACTCCAAAAGTTGACTCACGTAACCATATTAAAATTTAGCCTCTGTTTAGTGATGATTAAAATCAAATTTTTAATAGATTTTGATAAAAATCGATGAAATACACGGTTGAAAAATTGTGGACATAAAAAATGTGGTTAAAATTAATAGTTGATTTTGACTTAAATTAAAACTTAGATTAAAATCACTATCAAATGGGGCTTAACCGGTGGTTCCATGTTTAACCTTTCTCGATCGAAATTGATTTGGTTCAAATCTCTTGTATATTGAACCATATGCTAGTTAAATCAAATCATTTTCACCTACCTTTTATGCTTATGTTACAATCCCATTGTAAATTGTTGTGACCAAATTATTGGATGTCAAATTACTCTTACTATATATTAATAAAATAATTTAGTTTATGGCATATACCCTCCTAGATTCTTCATTCTTTTCATCTCGTAATACACTTTGATGTCCTCGAGTAACTCGTTCTACTATATTGTAATTTACATACTTGAAAATTCTAATAAAACTCAATAAATTAAAGTTTCATTCACAATAATTATAGCACTAATTTATTTTTTTGTTACAATAAATTGATGAATTAATAGCCGCTACAATAAAATTGGAGAAACTATCTCATTGCAACAAGTCAAATCTTTTGCTTTGTGTGTAGAGGTAGGCAACGGATTAGTTTAGTACTAGTTCCTTGAGAATCAAACTAAATCGATTTTCTTTAGCAACGTTGAAAAGAAATTATCAATTATATTTGGTTATGTAGCTAGAATTGAGAAGTGGAATAAAATCACTTGGTTTTCGATTTTGAAACGGGAAACTGGTAAAATTGTAACTATAATCAAGTTGACTTGATTGTTCGATTCAATTCAAAAGTGGAATAGAATCATCTAGTTTTTAAATCCAAAGCTCAAAACTAAAAATATTATACCAGTAGAATGAAGTTGGAGTTACTAATTTGATTTGATTCTTTTTCGATTCAAATAGTTTAAGATAGAAATGTTCAATTGCTATATTTAGCGTGAATTGTCTAAATCGTCACTGAACTTTGCAAAACAGTTTTTAAATGGTCACTGAACTTTAAAAATCACCTAAATGGTTACTGAACTTTGTGAAAGGTTTCTACGAGGTACTAAACTTTAAAAATCACATAAATGATCACTGAATTTTGCAAAAAATTTCCACAAGATCATTGAACTTTGTAAGAGGTTTTCTAAGGGTCACTGAATTCAGTGACCCTTGGGAAACCTTTTACAAAGTTCAATGACTATTTAGGTGATTTTAAAGTTCAGTAACTTCGTAGAAACTTTTTGCAAAGTTCAGTAACCATTTAAGTGATTTTTAAAGTTAAATGACCCCTTAGAAACATTTTGCAAAGTTCAGTGACCATTTGGACAATTCATTCCTATATTTAAGATAAAAAAAAAAAGAAAAAAAAGAAATAGGGAGTACACTTAATTTAAAAATTAATTTCAATTGAATTGGGCACGAATTGAAGAATTTCCAATGAGGATAAGTCCTATTACTCATCCACCAGTACAATAAATTATTTAGAATTTTTTTTCGCACGGTACAATGAAACAATCACCTATGGTAGTACAATAAATGGATGACTGTAACACAATGTACAAGATTGTACTTACAAAGTACAAATTTCGAAGCATTTTTAATCCCACAATACAATTGTACAATAAATGGATGCAGTACTCAAACGAAAATTGTTTGTGCCACACCCTAGCTATATAAGAATTGTAAGATTTTGTATACATGTAGCTTAGATTTGGGGGAAACCGTAATGGTGAAAGGGTCCAACAGGGTCGATATGAGAACACATGTATATCACAATTTCATCGTTTCTTGACTTTTAAAAAGCCACGTGAAAAAAGTGTTTCAACGTGTGTTCTCAGGTCGCCCCTGTAGGATCATTTATCATCGTAGATTGAATGCAATTTCAATAGTAATTGTAGTACTAGGATGCTACTGTCGATGAACACAATCGAAAAATAGGTTTGTTTTTATTTTCATTTTTATTTGGGCAAATTACATAAAATACTAATCTTTAGGTTAATGAATTCTTGTTCGCATCACACTCCAATATTTCAATATAATAGTTATTTATCGTTTCTTGCAAAGTCGTATATAGCAACTACAAGGAAAACTTCAATTATTTATAACTTGCATAACTTTCTAGTACAAAAGTATATATCTTTTACATTGTCAGTGTGTAACACGTAAAACGATTCTAATTGTATCCGTCTTTTTCAAAGAGTCGTGAATAATAGTAAAGTTCATTATTTTTATTGTTAATTATTATTACTGGCATTGCCATCATTATTTGTTTTTAATAAAAAATAATATGTTTTTTATATTTTAGCTTGTCAAAAGAAAACGATTGATTAAATCATCGAGTTGATTATTAAGCCCCCTATTGGTGTAAATTAAAATTATATTTTTAGTAAATTTTGATAAAAGTTGATGAGATGTATGATTGAAAAATTGTATATTTTATAAAATATGTAATTGAAATTAATTAATGTCTTTAACTTAAATTAAAATATAAATTTTAATTCTTGACACATGAGAAAGTTTGGTACGTTGACCATATTGCTCAATCAATACCTGCTAGGCGAATGAAACATGATAGACATCGTATCTGAGTTGATTTGAGTGCCGTGATATTGTTGGATTTAAGGAGTTAAAATTCAAATTATTTACCATCGTATGCCATTAGTTTGTGCGTGAAAAATTGGGAACCCATCGACTTTTACCGCTTCTTCATGTCATTCACATTTTTATGATCGGACTTTATAGCACGTGTGTAACTCTGATTACAAATAGACACCAATAGTTCATTATTTTGCAAAAAAGACAAACCAAATACCTACTTCAACGCATTCAGGACGTCAAGAAAGAGGTAATTCCGTTGAGTTAATTGTTTCAATGGTCACTGAACTTAGATCCATATCTTTGATTAGCCATTGAACTTTAAAATGTCAAGTTTTTAGCCACTTAACTTTGAAAAATGTTGAGTTTTGGTCATTGAATTTAAGTCCATGTCTTTGATTGATCACTGAGCTTTAAAATGTCGAGTTTTGGTCACTAAACTTTGGAATATGTTGTAAGTTACTCATTTGCATAACTGTTGAATTTTAAAAAATATCGAGTTGACAATGAATAATGTACAATATTTTTCAAAGTTCAGTGAGTAATGTACAATATTTTTCAAATTTCAGTAGCCAAAACTCGACATTTTAAATTTCAGTGAGCAATCGAAGACATGGAACTAAGTTCAGTGACCAAAACTCGACATTTTAAAGTTCAGTGGCCAATCAAAGACATGAACATAAGTTCAATGACCATTGGAACAATTAACTCGATTCGATTATGTTTACATCAGGGGAATTTTCATAATCATGTAATAGCCACCCCATGTGCCTTCCACATTAGATATTAACAGCCTCTTGGATAAAAATGTTTTGTGAAAAATAACTTTTTTAAAAGAACATAGGATGAAAAAATTGAAATTTTTTTATGAATTCACGTGTAAAATTATTTTTTTGAAAATGTGTGATTGAACTAAATTTAAAGGAAGTTGAATTTTAAATCATTAGTACCAAACATAATAAATTTTGGGTTGAATTCAAAATAATCAGACAAATTTTGAATAAGCACATTGCATTTTGTCCAAGTCATGGTATAAAAATGAGCTTTTTGTATGGAAGGAAAGTTTATAGAAGGCTTATAGAATACACATAATGGGGGTGGGTGGAGTTCTTTTGACAATATTTTATTCATATGTAACCCACCTCCATGTGAGTATCTGTAATGATTCTGTAAATGATCATTCTGTACAAATGAAAAATTTCGTATTTGAAGTTCATTAGATATGAAATTTGAGCTAGATTGTTTATTTATTAGATATTAATATTACAATTTATTTTAGTTAGACGCTATTTTAGATTACAATCCCATGAAATACGATGGGAGATTCACGTGATTTCATGTCACGTTAGCAAACATATAAAAATATTTGATTTTTTTTTTCTTTAGTCAAGCTACACCTATAGGGAGAAACTTCAAAAAAATATTACAGATAAGACTCAATAGTGGAGTGAGTGGTTTATTTTTCGCAATAAAATATTTACATGGGACCCACACCCATATGAGAGCTTATAAACATTTTGTGAATTTTTCTTTCTATACACTGAGAAAAATCCTTTTTTTTTTTTTTACTTTTTTAATTATTATTATCATTTCTTTTTTCTCCTATTTGCACAATTTTTTCTTCAAAATTTCGCCTTCCATATTCTCTCAAATCCCGAATCTAATTCTTTCCCCCAAGAACTGGGTATGTCATTTTTATCAAATAATTTTCATTTTTCCACTTATTTTGTCTGCACTGATCTCAACAATCAATCATGGTTTCTTTCTACTTCAACGTCAAACGCTTCAAGATCCCATGTTTGAACAACTTTTCTTTTTGTTCATCCAACTGATTTTAGAATTGATAAAGCTTTTTTTTTTCTTAAGTTATGGAATCAACTATTGATTAATTTTTTGTCGTCCAAAATATTCTCTCTTTTTCTCCCCTATTTTTATCAATTTTGTTGAAGTATATGCTTGGGTTCAAGCATTATTGAGCATTTCTCCCTATATATATTTGTTAGAAGAATAGATTTGTGCCTTCTTCTTAATAACTTAAGTTCATACTCTGTTGTTTTTAAGTATTATATTACGTCTTATGTTAGTTCTTCATCTAAATGTATATTTTTTAATATGCTTATCCATTGTCATGAAATTCATGATGTAATTATGTAACTTCAGTAATTGTATTTTGTTAAAAACATTTGTATCAATTTAAGTTCCGACTTCAATCTCACTTACAACATAAGCAATGATTTGCTATAACTTGGTAGTTTTGAATTTTATGGAATACTGGATTTCATTCTTGGATTTTTTATGGAATTGATTATTTTCTAATGTGGTCTAAATGAAATATTGGAATTTTCTCATTCACCTGTTGAAATTGATTTTGTTTTTATGGTTGGAATTATTTCTTGGAAGAGATTCACATTCATTTATTTGTTGAATTTCATGTAAAAGAATCATGAAAAAATAATTTAATAAAAAAATCCCTATTTTCGAGTGGAGCAAAAATATTGGTGCAGTGAGTGTTCGAAAGAAAAAGATGCTCGAAAAAAAAATATTTGTTACTCAATTTTTAACTTCACAACGAAAAATGACTATTTTATCACTGATAAAATGCATTGAAGATGCTCTTACAAATTACAACATATGTCGGAAAATGTGGGACTAATCTCACCACCACATAGAGGATTGTGTTATAAGCAGTGCTTGCACTTAACATTAGCCTAAAATAGGCAAAGAGAGGGTATAACTCATAATGCATAGAAACGAAAAAACTATCTATTCTTATATATAACGAAAGAGTTCGTTAGAACTTTAAGAGGTGACTTTTTGAAATAAAAAGCATTTTGCATGTGTAAATATTCCTCCTCCATTAAGGGAAATAATATAATATTCTTGAAAGAAT
>NC_036248.1:16205810-16207117 GCF_002742605.1 Olea europaea var. sylvestris | reverse complement strand
GGACTAACAAATCTACCACTAGTACTAAAAGCAGATTCGGATGCCACAGTAGATATCGGGATGGCCAAAATATCTTTCGCAATTCGAGATAAAGTCGGATATTTGATTGAATTCACTTTCCACCATGTCAATATATCAAAGTCATCCGATCGAGGCAATATAGGCTCGTCCAAAAAAGTACCAAGCTCGGTTTTCACTCTACTAGGGGCTTCAACATTAGAAACACATTTATAAAAATCCACCATGTGATCTAATTTATTATTAGCACTTGATGTCTCGGTTTGACAAGAAGAAGTAGAAGACTTAGCTAAAGACCCACTTGAATCATTCTTTTTCTGATAATCGTGCACCAACTTGCCACAAACTTGATATATTTTGTCAATCTCACTTGCAATATTGTGATTAAAAATACAAGGATAATAAAACTTAACTAACATCATCTTATACCTCGGATCCAACGCTGCGGCTAAAGCCAAAACTCCATGAATATCGCTCCAATACTTATTAAACTTTTCCATCATAATGGTTGCCATCATTTGAGCTTCCACATGAGGAGATTCAAGCCACTCATACAACGACAGTTTGATATCATAAACATTTGCAAAGAAGAGATTAGCAGTTGAATACTTTGTTCCTGAAAACAATTCAGTAACCTCAAAAAAAACCCTTTAACTTCTCACATATTTCTTTTGCTAAATTCCAATCACCATTACTAGGGAAACATTTATATCATGACTCTCTCTGTTTCAAACGCGGAAAAACATCCTTATAAATCAAAGCAATACTAAGCATCAAATATGTTGAATTCCACCTTGTTTTACAATCAAGAACCATTTTTTTTTATCACAATCAATTTTCAACTAACGTGCAAATAGCTCAAATTTTTCAGATCTCTTTGGCGTGGCTGTCCAATAAGCAACACTATCACGAATTTTCTCAACACTACCACTAATAACGTCCAAACCATCCTTCACAATAAGATTTAATATATGTGCACAACACCTCATATGAAAAAAATTCACCATTCAATACAAGAGAACGAGTACAAAGTTGACTTAACACAATACTGATCATTGCATCATTTGTGGTGCAATTATCTACCGTCAAAATTAGTAACTTACGATCAATATTCCAGTCCATCAAGTTGCTTAATACAGTTTCTGAAAGCACATCAACAGTGTGTGGGCACGACACATATATAAACCTGAGTTCATTCAAGAACAAATTAAATTAATTAAAAGAATATCATTTTGGTAAATTATGAGAACAAGTGAATGTAATGTTTTACTATACCTCATGATTCGACT
>NC_036248.1:16205520-16205710 GCF_002742605.1 Olea europaea var. sylvestris | reverse complement strand
GCCAAGGGCAATTTCGTCATTTTTCTCGACTGTGTCGAAATTGGCTGAAATATGGCAGTTTGATCGGAAATAAAAATCGCGCCAGGGGCAATTTCGTCATTTTTCTAGACAATGTCGGAATTGGCCGAAATTTGGCAGTTTGATCGGAAATAAAAATCGCGCCGGCGGCAATTTCGTCATTTTTCTCGAC
>NC_036248.1:16183522-16204340 GCF_002742605.1 Olea europaea var. sylvestris | reverse complement strand
ACGATGATCTTGCAGAAGTACAAATGGATTTATGCAGCGTACTGCCATTGGAACGTATGCTTCATATCTTAGCTCTAAGACTGTTTTGCCTTCAACGGTGTCACGAGTTGTGCCGGAAAAAGTTGCTATGGCACTGCATTGTGGTGAATGAACATAACTGATGTATTTGATGATGTCAATAGGATTATTCTCTTCCAATATTTCAATTAGATCTCTCTCATCAGCCATATTGACCATTGATTCTTTTTAACAGCAAAGCATCCTGAAATTATCTTTGCAAAATTCGTTAAAAGATAAGGAGATATCAGAGTGCTAATCTAATAACTCGGATGCAAGTCAACCAACCATCTTCTAGCATAAAACTACAAAAAAGTCCCAAGTTCAATGACAAACGGTGTAAATGTAGACAATAAAACAAAAGAGATGTTAAACTATTGGAAAATTCTACTTGTACATAATTATTACACATAATGGTGTACATAATGTGATGTGGCAATCATCCGATTGTTGATATAAAAGTGCGAAATTTGAATTAAAGGTTGGATCTAGTGTCACGTATAATTATGGACATCATTATGTAGATTATTATGTACATGTAACACTTCCGTAAACTATTTAGCTTTGTTCTTAATTTCATGAAGTGGCCAGATTAAAAATTTTCTTGTAGTGATTTCAGCATGTTATGCTAAGCTCAAGTAAGCTTTAAAATAAGTAATTTTTAATTGGATCAAAGCTGGAAACATTACTTGTATGAGAATCAAAAAAAGAAAAAAAAAAAAAAATTAATAAACAAGCTCACTAAGTTGAAAGCTAGATGAAAAGAACCTGTTCACTCTTCGCTTATTTTATTGCTAGATTACTAGAGCAGTGACAACAGTATGCTATTTATATTTATAAGGAACTTTATTTAAAAAAAAAAAAAACTTATGATTTGACTTTGACTCAAATTAAATGCATCAAATAGACTGTAAAAAATATGCTTTGATATTATTTCAACTCAACCTGTTCACTCTTCGCTTTCCCTGCATTCAAGTTTTCCCCAAGAAGAATACAGGTTAAAACTATACTCATTTCTTGAAAAGCATTTTCTAGGAACAAATTTTCCTTTTTCATGTTCCAGTGCAAAGTTATTGAAGAATTATTGTTCTATGAAATGCAACCCAAACCCTAGCTTTTATGCCTTCCAGAATTGAATTCTAAAATTCAATCTTTTTAACATCATTAAACTCCTACTTCAAAGCCCCATTATTCCATTCACTGAAAGATAAGTACAAACCCTAAAAAACAATATCCCTTTATCATATGACCGGCGAATTCGGGAAAAAAAATACTAATATTTTTGCTACATGTGCAGATTCAAATGAGGCAAAATCGCTTAACTTTCAATAGTGATAAAGAAGTCAAATGAAGAATAGATAGGTTTGGAATTATAAAAAAGGAAAATTCGTTGAGAACACAACTAATTTAAGTAATTCTGACCTTATGCTTCGAACGAAAAATGATTCCGGTGGGAAAGCAGTGAACTGTGAATTATATGGTCATTTTCTCTTTCTTCGGTTTTATGGATTCGTATTGCTGTGGTGGTCAATGATAAGGTGCATGTTTGGCACTCATAAATTTCTTATAAGTTAATAAGTAATTTGTGAAATAAATAGGTTTTTTTTTTATTTTTTTATTATTTTTTATTTTATTTTATGAACTTATAAATATATAGTGACTTATTTCAAAGGCAAAATTAGGATCCCTAAACTTTTGTGTACTGTTGTTATAATTCTCACCTTCAAAAGTGAACTTGTGGCCTTTAACCTATTCAAACACGAGAATTTGGGTTTCCATTTGATCAAAATCGTAAATATAGACGTTAAAATCGTGTGCAACGCTCAATTATATTGAAGAAAATTTTAAATTATTTGAAAATTTCACGCTTAAACTTCAAGTCATGTGATAGTCGCATTTGATAATACCATCCACTTTGACAATTTTGATTGCGTAATATTCAAAAACTCGTAGATTTAAATAAAATGAAGATCCCTAGCCACACCGATATAGTGACACCATGTAAAATGTTAAGGAGTTCACCCTTAATTTCCTCTATTTTAAAAGTCATCTTTACCTTGTTATTAAAGCAATTATTTTATTCTCTATTCTATGTCTTCAATGAGCAATTTAACTAGTTGAATTGAAGCCACTCGAATTGTCAAGCTTTATAGCCCCTTTTATTATACCCTGCAAATCAGCCTTATGAACAATAACAGCAAAATATACAACACACCTTAGATAAATTTATACTCGGCATGCCTTGTTTGTCATTCTAGCAAATTCTATTCAAAGTTCTAAAGAACCCGAGCTACAGAAAATAAAATGTAAATACATGGAAAATTTGGTCAATACCAATATCCACAGTAAAATACTTCTTGACACTACATGACCCTGATATACCAAGCTGCCATTAATGTGAACAAGAACAACCATGTTCTTGGCCATCACCAGAAGCCGCCTTGTAACTGTGTTCCCAGGTATCAACCGGAGCAGCATCTACGTGAGGAACATGACGAGGATGTTTTTCTCTCTTGTCCCCCCGGATTTGCTTCAATGCATGCTTAAGAGCAGGCAGCAAAGCCTCCATGCATTCCGCCACAGCATTGGGATTCCCCGGCATGTTAATTATCTGAACAAGTAGTGCAATCAGAAACATGTATACCACATCTTCAAAACATTAAGAAAGAAAGAAAGAGAAAAATCCTTTGAAGAACAATTAAGGCAATCTACAGTGGATAAGGTCAAACATGGCCGGCTGTAGAACTTTGTGTGAAGTTAAAACTACTAGCGTTCACAGAATTTCTAGCAAAATTTCAAGATGTCACTTAACTTCATTGGTTCCAAGCTATGAACTCAAACCGTCACAATCAGGTCACTAAACTTAAATGTTTATTACAATTTAGTAATTCCGTCTATATCCATTAGTTTGACTAATAGAAACATTGATATTGCAGTCTAGTAGGCAAACAACTAGACTACCAAAACACCTTTTGTATTAGTCGAACAAAATAAGGATGGAGTGACGCAATTGTAACAAAGTTATTAAGTTCAGAGACCAACTTAAAATTCCATTGGAAAAAGTTTAGCGGCCAATGTATTTAACCCTCTTCATGTCTGGCTATGTATGTGGATGCGTAAAGAAAGGGTCATCTTTGTATCTAACTTATATTTATTCCACAAATTTTCCAATATTCATTACAAATTGAGCTAGGGAAATGTAACTGGGATCATGGTACATCTCTGGAGCTATATTTTATGCAGTACAATAAAAGGGATCTACAAATAGCCCTTGTTTGAGCCACATTATTTTCTAAAAAATGCATTTTTGAATGATATATTGATGGGAAATGTGTGGTTAAAAAATAAGGAAAAGCTTTGGATTTGCGTGTAATATTATTTTATTGAAGAATGTGTGGTTAAAATGACGTCAAATTACTGTTTAAGAACGTATTTTTTCCAAATAGTGTGGATCAAACTGGGCCATAACATCTTACCAATGTCGATCCTCTTATTCCAGCTGCAGAGCGGGAGAGCATTGCAAATTGTGTTACCTGTTATGGGTACTCACAATAATTAGTACCTTAAAAGTGCCAAGTTTGAGATATATCATATAACCCTTTCTGCATGGCAACACCGAAAACGTTGAACTATAAAGTAGAAGTCTACGTAGACCTAAAAGGCAAGAAAAAAATGAATTTGTATCTAATTAGATCTTTGAAAGTTAGTTCCGTGATTACTCCTCAAGTTTACAAGAGTTCCCCGTGTTCATTATCTTGTTTCTGCCAGTCTAAACTCATACAAATGCAAAATTTCATAAATTCATCTAATTAAGGTTTTGTCTCAACAAATCTTTTCTTCCAAAGGAGACAACAGTCGGGTCCGAACATAAAAAGAATCTATTTCTTTACATGGCAAAAACCCATGCTTATTGAACTAATAAAACTCTCAAGACCTATAGTTCTTGACATCCAAACAGGCCTAGCCCACTCCATAAAGGGAAAAAAGGAAAAAGCAAAGAAAACCCAATGGCACTACTCAAGTTTTAGGTTTCACCCAAGAAAATAAAAGTGTAAATCGCAACAAAGGCATTCAATCACCAAGAAACACGTCGAAATATAAATTTTAATGTTAAACAAAACAGAATAAATCAATTTACAGAAACCACAGGGTAAACTCTAGTACCTTCAAGCTCTCTTGCATCATAACATGCAGAAGACCAGGTGTTTCCTTATGTATCAACTCCTTTGTAGCTTCTGGGGTGACATCCCTTGGGGTAAAGCCAGTGCCACCTAATTGATTTGATTCTTTACTGATGAACAAAAAGTCGAATACAAATATATATTCTAGGTGCCCCCAAGGCCCAAGCCCTAAACTCAAGCATGGAAGAGTATGTTTGGCTAAACTTGAGGTTACTTGTACTTTTTTTAAGTAACTTTTTGCTCCCAAACATTTTTGGATATGCTATTTTTTTCTTATATGTTAGAAAGTTACTTAAGAGCTACTCTTAAAAGTTTGAGTTACTTTACTTTTAAGTAACTTTTTGCTCCCAAACGTGTTTGGATATGCTAATTTTTTTCTTATAAGTAAAAAACTATTTATTTTGATGGTAAGGTAAGAGTTACATTCAAAACAAGTAACTTATTTTTAATTTTAACCAACAAAGAAAATATATTTCAAAACCTATTTATTTACTTGTAAACAAACTCATAAGAAATTTTTTTAAGCTTACACAAACATGCATAATATCTTGATCCCAAGAGAAGTAATTTGGGGAACAAAAGATGATGAAAGTTTGAAACATAATGAGTAAACAGTTTCCCTGCATACTTCAACAAAAAGGATAAATTATAGAATTTAGTAACTTACCAACGGTAAGAATGAGATCCATTTTGTCAACATCACTCCACCTCTTTAAGTATTCCTTGATTTTCAGCGCCTCGTCTGGAACAACAGCTGTAGCAACCACACTTGCCCCTCCTAGTTTTTGTGATGATGAATTCACAACAGAAACTGCCCGTGGACCACTACAGAATTACACATCATATCAGATCACCAAAGAGAAGCAATATATGAGAGAAATTTATTTATTATTATTATTATTTTATTTATTTATTTATTTTTTTTACGCAATTGACTATTTAAGGAAAATCAACATGTTAGAGATAATTTGACTGCATATTTAATTTGCTTAAATTCATTTGACTCTATCAAACTAGAAGTTGAATGAGTCATAATTCCAAGAGGTAAATGAATTAATATGACATAGGAAGACATTTCCGTGAACAGGAAACTTTAAGTGATGAAAAGACAGAACACAGATTAGTTCTATCACCTACTAAAAAAATAGTGCGTAACAGCATTAATAAGAATTTTGATACATGTAAATGGTTTTAAAAATTGACTCCTATTTCCTAGTAATACATCAAAATCGATTAATCCAATTCAAAACTTACAAAATTTGCATTCACCAGCGAAATTAAAATTTGTATTTCTTAATGCCAAAATCCATACAAATGTAGGTAGCAATTTGCTGATTTATGTCGCACGAGTTAGTCAGTACTTCCATGTTCCACTTTGACATAAAGTAATATCCGTTTGCACTTTTGTTCTAGCATCATAGAAGTGACCTTTCGGGAATGATGATCCAAAAAGGTGTATCCTGATGCAACTCTCATATGCTAAAATGTTACACCTTATTTCTAACCCCTAGATCAGATTCCCCATCCTCAGTTCAATAGTCCCCCATCTTCTAGCATATCCCTTTACACTCATCATCCCTACACAACTCACTTCTAACATGTAGGATTGGACATAAATACAGTAAGCTGGGTATGCAAGGCATCGCGAAAGCTACACAGACGAGACATATAAGAAAGAGGATGAATATCAGACAATAAAGTACAAAATTAGTGAAATATAGCCCGCACAGATCCAAGACAGGATCAACTCCGAGCAAGCAAAGGTACCATAAGGTATAAGATGATGGTAAGAGATACCTTCTATCAGGCCCTGAGCCCAATGCAACAGTGTCACTTACTGTGAGGATAGCCACTCTAAATTCAGAACCTTGTGACTCAATATTTATTTCTTGAGGCATGCATCCCTGTTCCACGTTAACTGACTGGGTTGATGTCGGTATCCCATGTCCAGCAAAATCACTTAAGTCGGAAATGATCGATGCTACCACAAAACTTCCAGCCGGAATTAGGTTGCCTGATGCAGGAAGTTCCAAGAAAGCATTTGCTGACTTCATACTTAGAAGTCGACTACTCATTTGGTGGCCAGTACTCTCAGCGACAAATCTAGAAGTCATAAGTAAAGAGAATATGGTCATGTTTATGTCATCATCAAGTGTGATAAACGCAGAACAAACTCGGACAATAATTGAGATGGCATAATTTGTAGTACTCAAAACCAGTAATCAATGATCCTCAATCTACATGAAGAAAATTAGCATTACGGGGTTAATTCTTACCCTGAGTTTCCTAATCTATTATTGACCTCCCACTTGACAAAGGCCCGATGAAATTCCGGACGAATTGGATCAGTCTTTATCGACCGCTTAAGACGAGCATGCACTCTACCAAAACACATTTGAAAATTAGACAACAATGTTTCTTGATAGGAGTATGAACTCATGAATGAAACATACGTGAAGACTGAAGAGTGTAAAAGGTGAACAAATTGGGATACAGTGACAGAAAGAAAAAGAAACCATAACTTTCAGCAACCTTGGAAGGTGAGGATTGGTCCATCCAGAAAGATGTCGAATGGCAGGGACCACAAAGAGATGGAAACAGACCAAACAGCTCACAGGGTTCCCAGGTAATCCAAACGCAAGGATTTTATTGGCTTTCTTGTTTTCAGTAGACCCAGGAAGTATCTCAGCAAATGTAAGAGGTTTTCCTGGCTTCATACAAACCTGAATGGAAGATCATGCGGAAAAGGATAATTTAATTGTATTTCTCCTGTTGCATAATTTTCTGAAGCAAATAATAATAGTTACACATGAACTCAAATTGGAAGATGGTAGAGAAATCTTGTTAGGTCACCTCCGGCCCAACTCTTCACCAGAGTGCACCAGTGGAGGTCGACCAGGAAGCTCAGAAGATTGCAAATGTTTACCTTATGGAAGTGTACTCTTCAAGTAAAGGCTCAACAAATGTTTACCTTATGGAAGTGTACTCTTCAAGTAAAGGCTCAACAAATGTTTACCTTATGGAAGTGTACTCTTCAAGTAAAGGCTCAACAAATGTTTACCTTATGGAAGTGTACTCTTCAAGTAAAGGCTCAACAAATGTTTACCTTATGGAAGTGTACTCTTCCGCTTTTTTCAAGTAAAGGAAATAATGAAAGTATCCACTTAACCAGAAAGGAGCATCCATGTAACTAGACATGGGTTCGTCCCTTGAATTGTTTCCTCAATGTATAAGACATAAGTTTCAAAGCACAAACTTATAGGTACCTGAGGACACAATTTCAAACACTTTCACCCACGCCTTGAAAGAAAACAAAAGCAGAGAAGAATGGAATCACAAAAAAGAAATATCAAGTGTAAATATATCTTAAACCCAGCATTTGACCAACGCTCCAGAAGACCTTAAAAGTTTCAACTTCCAATATTTTAGGATTGTGTGCTTACTCAGCTAACATTCTAAATGCTTGTTCGTCGTATTTCAGTCTTGCTTAGCAATAAAACCAGTGGGTATGAACTCAGGAATTTGTATTGAGTCATAGGGAAGCAATCTCACTGAGGTAAAAAATTACCAAAATAATTTCAGTACCTGACCACGATTTAAAATCTCACTGGTTGGCTCAACAAGTTCATCACCCGTCGAAAGCACAGCAATTGTTGGGGTAGGATATACCTATTTATTGCCATTATAAAACAGTAATAAATTGCTTCAGCATAAATCAGAGGGAGTTCGAGGATCAAACAGGGATACAGGGAGGCGAAAAAGTCACATATGTACACAGATAAAAAGTTGTTGAAGAAGAATACCTTCACTGTCAGTACACCCACAGTCGCAAGTAGGCCAATCTCTGCAGGTCCTAAACGTTCTCCTGATTTCAAAACCACATCACCTTCAGCAATATCGCATCCCTGCCAAGAAGATTTTACTAAGAGTGTTATAAAATACTAATAGTGATAGTGATATACAGATGCTAGATCACAACGAATAGGATTCTACTAAATATCAGTGTTCAATTGAACATAACACTTACACCATACATCTCAAGTTTGATGTCTTAATTTCAGCCAACATGATTATTCAGGTGAGAACTGAAAATATATGAAATTCAAAGAAACATTGGAGCCAAGGTGGATAACAAGTTTCTTTTATGCTAGGTAAAGTATTTAAAATAGATAAGTGTGCCGTGAATGGAGCAGTATAATTAGTATTCCACGAAAGGTATAAAAAATTTCATTTCAGAAATGTGGGCACCACTTTGAAAAGAGTAACAATAATAAGACCTTCAATTTGAAATTGAGGAAGCATATCAATAGATGGCTGACAATATATCCCTTACAAATTTAATAAGTCGGTTCTACAAAACAGTTATCAGACCTGACTATGCTTTTATGGTATTGAGTGTTGGAGTTAAATGACAAAAATGTCCTTAAGATGAAAATTAGCAGAAATGGGAATGCTCTATGCTTTATGGCAGATGAACTTACCAGAACTGGGATGATAAGATGAATGTGTGGTCATACTAAAATTGATAACATAAGAAATGAGAATATAAGCCAACAGAAGGGGGCTTAGATTGATGATAAATTAAAAGAATGACAAACTTAAATGGTAGTGACATGTGTTGCTTAGACCTAAAGAGGCTCTTCTTCATAAGAATTATGCAAGATCAGTAAAACAAGTAGAAAGATGGAGGGCCAAAAAAATTAACACGGCGTACTTTGATCGCTATGCTTTGAGTCATCTAGTACATTTAGCAATGCACTGAACGGAGTGGAAAAATATATTCTTGAAGCTGACCATTAATTTTAGGTAACAAAGGTAAATATTTTGCTATTGTTGTACACTGTTGAACCACTTCATTCAAAAGCTTAAACTATTAGAGAGATGACAAATATATTTAGTTAAAGTTTGTCTTTGACAAGGCGCTGAATTCACTATCTTCTCTGTTTTTAAGCCCATATGATTAGGTTTTGACTACATAAAATAAATGATAATTATGAGTTCATTTTTCTTAAAGATAATGCATATTGAAGTTCGTGATTGCAGGAGACCAACTTATTTGATTTCTTTCAAATAATTGAGTTTGCTCAAACAAAATTATTGTTTTTTTTTTTTTTTTTGGTTCTCAAATCTCTATTGTATATATCTACCATGATATTACACAAGACCATGACAGCAATAAATTCTATGTAATCACTTTCCACCGAATTAAGTAATAAGAATAAATCTTTTAACTGTGAAGTGAAGTTGATACACAACAGATTTAGCAAATAAGTAAAAAATTCATACCACTGGACGTATATCAACTCCCTGCTTAATCTGTTTCAATATTCGTACTCGCTTTGAATCAACTGATGCACTTTCTATTAGTTGGGTGTCCTCTACTTGCACAACAGCATCAGCACCATCAGGTATTGGTCCTGAAGGGAACAAAAAAAGTTGTCTAGAAAGATCAAAATCACATTTTAAAAAACAGAGACCAACTTTCCAAGAGTCAAACTGGTGTAACATCCATGTTATGAGATCATTTTCAATTGCTTGAAAATAAAAAGGGACTAGGCTGAACAAACAGGAAATGGCTTTATGAAGAACATAGATATTTGACAAAAATATATTCACCTCCTGTTGTCACATAAGCAACAGTTCCAGGGGTCACAGTCACGCCAACTCCATCATTTCCTGCTCTTGATTCAGTAATTACAGTATATTCACCTGGTCCATCTGAAGCAAGTACTGCGTACCCATCCTGAAGTGGTACAAGATAGAACTCATCATGAACTAGTTGATACCAACTTTGTTTAGGTCACGGTCAATAGAACATTTGTAATCTAGAAAAAGTTGCAAAACAAGCTGGTCAAGTTATCACAAATCCTTTAACTCACGGATCGCCTATCAAGATCCTCAATATTGAACATCAAATCTCCATAAAAAGAAACTTTGTATAAAAGGTTGCTCCTTTAAGCGTATTATGCTCAGACAAATGGTTCCTACATCATCTTAACCCCCCCCCCCCCCCAACCCAACCAAAAAAAAAAAGGGAGGGAAGGGGATGCAAATAATACATACTTGGTTGACCTTCAATTAGGATCTCACACTATTCAACCAAAAAATAAAAAGAATAAAAAAAATACAGCTTTTGCAGTAAATTGCTCATAATTTATTCTGTCAATCCATCGAAATCAAAGACCTTATAAACGGGCTGCTATCACACTAGAGACACATAATTGTCCACAAGGCTATAATGAAGCAAAAACCACATCAAGAAATGAACGATTTTCACTTCAAAATGAAAGGAAAAAATGATAGAGAAATACTAATTATTCGATTTTCATTAACTCGTCAGAATTTCCAATTCAACCAAACCAAACATGAAGCCTAAAAATCCCAATTACCCACGAATAAATTCGCTTATCAAATATCCCACAAAAAATTTAAATAGCCCATTTAAGCGAAAATGTCATCATTAACGAAACATTCAACCAGTGAGCATGCGCACATTTTTCACACGAAATATACTCTGTATATACACGTATCCCTATTTTCTGACCTTGACAGAGGCAGGATAAGGAGGAAGAGGATCGGGGGCAGTAATATCTTGCGCCAAAACTTTGCCTAAGGCCTCATGGAGGGATACTGTCACAGGCGGCAGCCTTTGAGCGACATTCAACACTGTATCGAGTGCTTCTTCAACAGATATCATCCTGTTTTCGGCCATTTCATAACCAAATACCAAGATGCTGTATACATAAACAGGAGATGATATATGTCTGTCTATGCTTGGATTTCACTCAAATGGGATCCAGATGAAGTCACTATTCCTTTTTGCCCTTTTCGACAGGGGCAAAGGTCAATTGTTACGCCTGCACCGAACTACTTCCAAAATGCTGTCCCTCTCCTCCTCGAGGTGCCACGTGTCCCTATGTGTTGACTTTGGCCGAACTCCAACTCGACGCATTAAAAGGTACACACTTCACAAACTAAATCTATTGAAGCGATCCAAACGCCCCTGCAACCGAAGCACCCCTTGTAATCGGGGTGCTCCTTTAACAGATGCCTCCGTCGCCAATTTCAGAAGCATATCTATGTCAAGATTCTACGAATGTGACATCTCCATGGGTCTAAGTGATGTGACATCAACTTTATGTCAACTCAACTCAAGAGAATTAATAACCCGCCCACTCTAGACGCGGTTGATTGACGCCTACGAGCAGACGTCTCATGTCGTCAGATGCATACACGTGTTCCACATCCAACGGTGCTCCTGGTCTATAAATACTCAAGGTTTGGTAAGAGGCAAACGTAATGAAACTCACACTAAACTTAGCTCTCCACATTCAAGTATTATATATTCTCCTCCCCACTCTCTTGTACAATTCCTGCACCGTTCCGATCGTCGACCACTGACTTGACCGTCAGAGTGTATACGGCCGCCACCACCCCCGTTGGTTCCGACCGTATACTCCTGATTGTGTGTTGTTATGTGCAGGGAGGAACGCGTGGAGTGACTCTCGATTGGCCACGTGGAAGTCCAACTCGCCAGGTCAACAGATTAGCGTCGTCTGTGGGTAAGTTCCAACCAAAGAATTCCCCGTTTACCGCTGGGAAAAGCCATCGAAAAACTATCAACTTTAGAACCTCGAAAAGGGGACGTTCTTGAAAAAGGACCAAGTCAACTTACAGTTTTAAGTTCATAACACCCTTGGAAAAGGAGTGGGAAAATGAGCTATAGCAATGAGGAAGCAAATCTTGAAGGGCATAGGGACGTCTCTGAAGAAGAAGTGCTCTAGACCAATGTCACGCATCGGAGACCCCATCACCGGCGTTACCGAGGCAACAGGACAACGACACTCATTGAAGGGATAACTCAAATAGCTGCAGGCATGAGAGAGATTGCAGCCCAGAATCTGGCGATGCGTGAATTCTTCATGCAAGCCCAAAGTCAACATGGCTTTCCAATGCCACAAGGACTACACCCAGCTCAAGGGCAAAACCCGGCATCTCATGCCCAGAGTCGTTCAAGCCACCACATGGAACATCCCATTGAGATGGAAGTGGGAGTGGATGTCACTTCCTATACCCGAGGTACTCACATGACAGAACCACAGCTGGGAGAAAACTTCCCACCAGAATACGAACCTCAGTGGTTGGTTAGAATCTTCGACTGAATAGGGCGAAATCCTAGCAATAGAGTCCGCTCCATATAGAGGTCAGCTCAACATGTGTAGGAGTAGGAGCAGGAGCAAAAGGCACCCCCTTCGCCTAGAAATAGGCAGGAGAGGAGAAACCTAGTAGATTAGGGTAGTCGGGGGGCATTCCACCTCCCCAAAATACATCAGAGGGGGAGGGCTCTGAAGGGCCATGTTGCTCTTACGAAATTGATGATGATGACAACCTCCCTTTCTCCAGAGAAATTCGAAGCTTCCCAATGCCCGCGAACTTCATGCCCCCTAAAATCCCTAAGTATGAAGGAAAGGGGGACCCACAGAAACACCTCACTAAGTACACGACGCAGAGAGGAGCCTTATCGGCACTAAAATGCAGAGCCTTCCATCTGACCCTTACCAGAGCTGCTGAGGTGTGGTACAGCAGATTACCACCTTTAAGCATCAGAACTTGGCCATATTTGAAGAAGGTATTTTTAAACCAATACCTCTCACGAAGGGAAATAAAGGCCCCAATGCAACGTTTACAAGATATGAGGCAAGCTCCTGGCGAGACGCTGAAAAGCTATCTCATCAGATTCACTGATGAAATCACATACTGCGAACAAGTCACGGATAGAGAGGCCCTCTTAGCCCTGAAATGAGGCCTCAACATGAACACATTGTTCTGGAGAGACGTCCGAAGCAAGAATCTAGGCACTTATGACGAATTGGTTGAGATGATGAGGGTGGAAATCGTCAATGAGGAGATGATTGACCATCGAAACCGTGCAGTTCAGGGACTTCCTCCGCCTTAGAGACAGATGGGTCAATTACCAACGGCACACCTTGTCACCCAGCAATGGACCCATGCAGGTCACACAGTAGCCCCTACATCCGGACAAGCATTACTTCAGCCACTCTGAATGCAGTGCCAGTGCTGGTATATGAAAATGCTTCTGCCGAAGCAGGACCATCCAAGGGAACAAACAACCGACGCAAGAAGAAGAAGTAGGCAAACAGGCCCCTCAAAAGGGGAAAGTTCTGCACGTTTCACCAACTCTATAGCCATGACATCAGTGAATGCAGAGACGTGCCTTGGGCCTCAAATTGAAGCAACTCACGCTCCTCCAAAAGGGACCATTATCATGAACACTTTAGCAGGTCCACCTCTCCAAACAGGGAGTTGAGGCGACAGCGAGATCAATCACCTCGAAAGAGAGAGACGAGAGAGAGATCTCGAGGAGAATCTAGGCAAAGAAATTAGGCCCCAGCCACCGGAGGCGATACTATCCGAAAAATTGGTACAATCATTGGGAGACCCCACATCGGGGGCAATACCAGAAATGCCCAGATGAACTACACAAGGGAAGCGAAATACCCACCGATGATCACTTATATTGTAAACCAGTCCCATACTAACAGAATGGATCCAATCACCTTCTTCAAAGAAGACTCGCAAGGTGATCATCACCCACACTGCGATGCATTGGTAGTAAGGGCCATTGTGGCTCGGAACAGACTTAAGTGCATGATGGTTGACAATGGAAGCTCGGTGAATATACTGTTCGGATCAACCTTTGACAAGATGCAAATTGAGCATGGTTTGGTTCCCATGACCGACCCAATATTCAGATTCACTAGGGATAGCATCATCCCACGAGGCCGAATAACTTTGCCTATTGAGATGGGATCAGCATTCCTAGTGGCTCACCACTTCGTGGAATTTTTAGTGGTAGATCACAGGTCAACTTACCATGAGGTACTCGACCAACCTGCACTGGAGGACCTTTGGGCTGTGACCTTCATTCACCACTTATGTATGAAGTACCCAACTAAGCATGGAATCGTGACGATCCGAGGCGACCAGATGGGCTCGAGATCATGTTACCTCAACTTCCTACGAAAATCTGAGCCCTGCATTGTGAATGTGATAACAACCGATGCAGCAAATGAGGTCAACACGGATGTAGAGAAGTTTGACGCCCCTGAACAAGGGCAGACCCTCGAACATGGGGAAGACGTCGACATGATTGAGGCCCCTGAAGAAGGGCACCCTCTTGGTGAATTAGACCTTCGGATCATTGAATCTAAGCCGAATGCAACTCTTATGGAAGAACTCGAAACTTTCCTTATCAACTCTCAAGACCCCACTCAGGTCTTGCGAATAGGGAAAGCTTTGTCTCCTAAGACGAAAGAAGAACTGATGAATTTCTTGAAAAGGAATTTGGACATCTTAGCATGGAAACATGAGGACATGGTGGGAATAGACCCAAAGGTCAGTTGCCACCACTTGAATATCAACCCCACTTTCACGCCGCATCGGCAGAAGAGGCGAGCACTCAACCCAAAAAGTTATGAGACGCTGAAGAAAGAAGTCGACATGCTAAGTCGCAACGGATTCATCATATAAGCCATTTACCCGAAGTGGATATCCAACCTAGTGCTTTGAAGAAGTACAGCGAGAAGTAGAGGGTGTGCATTGACTTTACCAACTTGAATAAAGCTTGTCCAAAGGACAGCTTCCTCCTCCCAAGGATAGACCAACTTGTGGACTCCACCGCTGGACACGAACTCTTGAGCTTCATGGATGCTTATTCAGGGTATAACCAAATACCCATGTTCCGACCTGATGAAGAGGCCACATATTTCATTATAGACCGAGGATTGTACTGCTACAAGGTGATGCCCTTCAGATAAAAAATGCCGATGCCACATACTAAAGGTTGGTCAATATGATGTTCGTCAACCTCATTGGCAAAACCATGGAAGTATACATTGATGACATGCTAGTCAAAAGACTCCATGCAGGAGATCACGTAAGTCACCTGGACACCACTTTTCAAATTCTGAGGAAATATAAGATGAAGCTAAAACCGCTGAAGTCCACCTTTGGGGTAGCATGGGGTCAATTTCTGGGATATATTGTGAACCAAAGAGAGATTGAGGCAAAACTCGAGAAGATAAAAGCCTTGTTAGAGATGAAGTCATCCCAGAAGCCAAAAGAGGTGCAAATCCTTAATGGGAGGATTGCTGCACTCAGTCACTTCATCTTCAAAGCCACTGATAAGAGCCTACTCTTTTTCAAGAATTTGAAGTAGGGAAAGAAGTTCCAATGGACTGAAGAATGTGAGGCAGCCTTCCAAGCGCTGAAGAAACACTTGGGAGAGGCGTCCCTACTATCTAAATCTAAACCATGTGAGACACTCCTACTTTATTTGGCAGTTTCGGACGAGGCAGTCAGTGCGGTGCTCGCCAGGGAAGAAGAGGCACGCCAGCTGCAATGCAAACAAAAATTGAAAGATTCCTAAACTAAGGCAAAAAGCAAAATAAATAAAAGGATACAATGGGTTGCCTCCCACCCAGCGCAAGTTTATAGTCGATAGCTCAACTTTTGGCACAAACGTTTCATGGCACTTTGAATATGGCTTTGGAGGTCCTGTTTAGCTTGGTCAATTCATCTTTCTTCCATATTGTAGCTTTCCTCCAAAATTCAACCATGTCCTTCTCCAAATAGTATGACTCCTCTTCATTGTCCGTTTGGAAGTCAACAATGTATACCTCACTCTCCTTAGAGTCAATGTGAGTGAATTGAGAACACACAACACAAGCCTCATCAGTGTCTAATGGTTTCCTCAACTCAAAATTGTAGGGGATTCCTATGTCAACCACCTCAATCTGGAAATAGCTGTCTGGCTCGGTAGGATATTTTGTTGCCTCGAAAACATTGAAAGAAACTTGCTCTTCATCAGAATGAGGCATTTTTTCTTTGTTTGCATTTAATCTCTTCACATCTATTTCTAGTAATTAAACCCCATTTCTTGTAGTGATTGCTTAAACATGCTCCCTGGGATTCAACTCAGTATAGCTTAGCAAAGTATTTGATGTCCTTCTCATCATAGAAAATGCCATCTATCCCATTTGCATTTCCAGGTTTTTAATTGTAGCACCCTGATTTTGGAGAGTTGTTTCAGTCTTCCTCATGAATTGATTAGTTGCTTCCATCTATTTCTAAGTCTTCTCCATGAACTTCGCAAACATTTCTTCCAATTGAAATGTCTTCTCCTGCTGAAATTGCTTCTGGGGTCTATTACGATTTTGAAATTGATTTAGATTACCACCCCATGATAGATTTGGATGCTCTCTCTAACGGGGACTGTAAGTGTCTGAATTTGGATAGTTTTCCTGACACTGACCTCATTGCGTGTACTATACCTGTTTCATTCCTTGTCACAGAATTGGGCATTCTGATGTACTGTGATCTGCTCCACATTCTTCACAACTTGGCTTCCATACATTTACATTTTCTGAATGTGAAATGCTCTCCATCTTATGGAGTAAGGAATCTATTTTAGCAGATAAGGACGAATAGGGATCCACTTCATACACATCTAGTACATTCTTTTGAACAACTCGTTCCGACGCCCACATGGTTGAAATAGTAGCCATTCTCTCAAACAATTCCAATGCTCCATCTATCATCCTTGTGGATATGGAGCCATTAGACGATGAATCCACCATACTTTTGAAATATGGAAGTAATCCTGTATAGAAATATTGGACCTGGAGTCCCTTACTGATCCCATGATGAGGACACTTTCAAAGCATGTTCTTGAACCTATTCCAGGCTTTATCAAACGATTCAAATTCACCCGACTGAATATCGATATGTCACGCCTCAATTTCGCTACCTTGGCTGGTGAGAAGAACTTTATGCAAAATTTCTGAGCTAATTCATTCCAAGTAGTTATGCTTGCAATGGAAAGTAAATCCAACCATTCAAGTACTTTATCCCGCAAAGTATGTGGAAATAACCTCAGTCTAATAGCATCCTCTGAAATTCCTTGTTAACTGAAGTGTTGACGCATATCCAAGAAGAGAGAGACGTGCGTATATGGATTTTCTTCAGCTCTACCATAAAACTGATGTCTATATTGAAATAAATATATAACGTTGGTCTTCAGTCGGAAATTTGGTTGTCCAAACGGTGGGTACACAATGCTGGACTGACTGTGGATGATTTGTGGGGCCATAAAATCCCCAACAAGCATATTTTCCTCATCTACAACTTGCTCTTCGTTAGCTCGAATTATCGGATTGTTTTGCTCGTTAGCCATTTGCACTTGCTATTTTTGGTCTTTTTGAGCTTTATATACCCCAAAAAAGAAGAAAGATAAAAAAAACAACTAAAATAGAACGAAAATATTAATACAAAAATTTCAAGTAAAAATCCAAATTAGTGCCAAGATAAATAAAATCAAACTAAAACTCAATTCCCGGCAACGGCGCCAAAAACTTGTTCGCTAAAATCCTACACCGCAAGTGCACGGGTCACGTTCAAGTAATAAAGTGGACCTTTTGAGTCCAAGTATCGTCCTACAGAAATTGTATTAGTTTAAATTTAAATTATCTTCGCTTTAACCGAAACAATAGAAATTCGTGATTTTTCGCTAACTAAATTATGATTTAGTAGCGTACTTATAAATATAAAGCCTAAGTTAACTAAACTAAATGCATGATTATAACTTAATGCAAGTTTTATAAAAATATGATAAAGATATGCGTACTAGGATCCCGAATCCCTTTATATCAATCGCTTTTAACCCGGATTTTATAAAATTGACAACACGATTCAATTATGAAGACCAATATTCCCAATTTGTTTAACAATCTCTCTACAGTAGAATTAACCCTATTTTTACATGTGATCCGACTAAATTTCTATGACGAATACGAACATATAAAAATGCATTAAAGATTTATGAATACTTAAAGATCACGTAAAGTATAGCGTTATATTTCTATCCCCTATCGGACATTACGACAATTGACACAATGTCTAACTTATTTTCCATCTCTCGAGAGTAAAACAAGCCACAAATCTCATACAACTATTACGCATATAATTATAGAGAAAATAAGATCCATGCCAATCATTCAATAATGAAAAACATGTTTTAACGTCAAAATAAATAAAATTCAAGATTATAGGTGCATAATATAAGGTTCATAGCAAATCCTAGCACAAAATAAGTTAGCCTAACATAATGTTGAAATTAAACAAAGAAAGGATAACAGATATCACCAAAAATCGACGAAACGTGATTAATATAGTATCAAAATTTCAGCCCAATTCTGTCTCCAAACTGCTGTCTTTTTACCGTGTAGGTGTCTCCAATTCCGGGCTTGCATGCACGTAAAATATGTATATATTTCCCCAGGAGCCGCCACTTGTAATCTAAATTCCAAAATCAATTCCAGCCGCCACTTTCTGTATACAATTTCAATCCCCAGCAGCTTGTGTTTTCTATGAATTTATATGGTTTATTCCAATCTTGCTGCCCAATGTTTGATTATCAAAAAGGCACTCCAATCCTCCTCCCACTTTCGGCTTTATGTGGGTCTATATATATGTGTTTAATTCAACTTCGTAGCCCACTAATTATCCCCCAGCAGCTGCTCGACTTGTTTTTTATTCTGCCGTTTTATGTCTTCAATTGAGCCTTTGGCAGACTTCTCCTTCCGTTTTCTATTTGTATATATAAATTGCAACCCCTCTCTTCCTCCACTCGTTTACTCCTTTTTAAATGCCCTTAGTTTTCCCAATTGCAAGTAATTTCAGCCCAAGTAAAATTTAAGCTGGTCAATTGATTTTGTTTTTAACGGGAGTCCAAGTTGAGGCCCAAATTAATTGCAATTTATCCTCCAAGGCCTCACTTCATCATAATTAATGCAAGTTAGTCCTTTTCTCCATTGTTTCCTCAATTTTGATCTTTCAACTTTTATCAAGCGAGATTTAGTCCACAAACTTCTCTTTAATGGCCAATTGATCATTTTCTTTTCCAATTGCTTCAAAACGGGTTCCTAACTAAAAACAAAAGAAAATTCACACAAGTTAGATAAAAATTAATAATTTGACGACATAAAAGCCTAGTTATGTAGTCCAAATAAGTGCACAAAATGCACTTATCACACCTCCCAAACTAAAACATTTGTTCGTCCTCAAACAAAACAAAATAAAACTTAGGTATGACACATTTCTAACTAACAAATCACAAATAAAAGACTCAACGTTGAACTACTTACCATATACCTCAGGTTCGAATTTAAGCAATATTTTAGAAAGATCCAAACAATATAAAAAATAATTTTTTTTTTTTTTTGCTTATCCGATGCTCGATTTAGTGTGTGTGTGAGATTAGCCAACTTTGAACTAACACCTATATTAGAATACAACCAATCAGGTGTTATTGATTTATTCATAGTCTCAATCCTCTTGTGGTCAGTTTTTCCTCACACCTCTCATGTAACAATCACTCTTTATTCTTTTCACTCCAATCCTGAGGTATTTCTAGTACTAAGGGGTTCCTAAAAATCATTATGATACATTTTTCCGCACAAGTGTTCAGAATTAGATACTTGTAAATCTAGAAAGAAAGATGGTAAGTCTTTCTCATAACCACACCGTCAATCTCTAGAGTTCAAATCTCAAAGTCATTACTAGGCACATCTCACTTTTAATAATTTATATCTCATTTTTTTCGTCATTTTGTTTTATTTTTGACATCTCCTGTGCAAGACTTCTTTCCATTAAGCTTTCTAGATGACCCCTGTAGCGAGTTTTAGGCCGTTAACTCTCGAGTCAGATGACTTTAGGGCAATAGGTTTTAAAGACCCTTACAGGCTTAATCATTTGGGTCATAAAGGCTACGAAAAGAAGTAAAAAAGTATGATATTTTGATTTTTATTTATTTATTTATTTTTTAAGATGATCAGTGCCCGTTTTAGACTCTTTAACTGAAACCCTTTCAATTAACGCCGGGATCCGAGAATTCCAAACCGTCACACTTCTATGAAGACAAGCACTAACCTTCCCACCCCTAAACTGCTTTTTTGGTAGTTTGGTTTCTAAATAAGATACTTGGGAATTTTATTCAATTCTAAGTCAACAACATCAACAATTCCACAAAAATTACATTCTATCCCAACAGAAGTGATAAATCAATATGGCTATGTGCTCAAATAATCAAATCTAACATGGATAAGTTTTAAAGTAAAAATACAAGTTATGATGTTATCCAGCATCTAACTAAATATGTACTCAATTCAAACAAATAATATCTTCATAGGCGGCAAGTCTTCAACGCTACTAGACACTCTTTTTTTTTTTAATGATTTTTTTATAACAGTTATACGGACTCGATTAGCAGTTGAAAAGTATGTATTCTATGTATCCTAATACTTACCCACCCCAAACAAAAGTACTACTTTGTCCCCAATATAGAAGCAAAAATAAACAAAGTAAAGTGGTGAAGATTAGAAACTCCCCAGGGTAGATGTGGATGCGAGGAACGATCAAGCTGGTCCGATTAGTAAATATCACAACAACTGCAGCTTTTCTTTTTTGTGAGGCTTTAATTTTCTGAAAATAAATACTAGTGA
>NC_036248.1:16121459-16180117 GCF_002742605.1 Olea europaea var. sylvestris | reverse complement strand
CCCCACTTCCAGTAGTAATTGCTTTGACGTGTTCTTTGGAATTAACCTCTGTATTGCTTGGCAATGTACCTGGTGCTTTGCCCGATATAGCTTGTGACATCTGTCCCATCTGAGTCTCCAAGTTTTTAATTACATCACTTTGATTCTGGAGAGTTGTCTCAGCTTTCCTCATAAATTGATTTTTCGTCTCCATGTACTGATTTGTCTTTTCCATGAATTTACCAAACATCTCTTCCAAAGAAGTTCTCTTTTCTGCTTGCTGAAATTGAGAACCATGTGGTGCAGTGGAATTCTGATTGCTCCAAGAAAAATTTGAGTGCTTCCTCCAACTAGGGTTGTAGGTGTCAGAATATGGATTATTTTGTTAGTGCCCTTGTATAGAGTCAACATGTTCCGCACCTTGTATAAGAATTGGACAATTTATTGTACTGTGATCCGCCCCATATTCTTCACAACTTGCTCTCTTGGCCTGTACTGCATTGGCTGACTATGACATGCTCTCTACCTTATGAACCAATGAGTCAATTTTTGCAGACAATGTTGTATACGTATCCACCTCATAAACTCCCGGTACTTTCTTGTGAACAACACGCTCAGAGGCCCACATGGTTGTGGTAGTAGCCATTCTCTCAAACAATTCTAAAGCTTCATCAATTGTCTTCGTGGATAATGAGCCATTGGATGATGAGTCCACCATGTTTTTATAACATAGAAGTAGACTTGCATAAAAATATTGGACCTGAAGCCCTTTACCGATGCCATGATGTGGGCACTTCCGAAGCAAGTTCTTGAATCTATTCCAAGCTTCATCAAAGGATTCGGTTTCTCCCTGCCGAAATATGGATATGTCATGCTTCAACTTCTCAATCTTCGTCGGTGGGAAGAATTTGGTGCAGAATTTTTTAACCAAGTCATTCCAAGTAGCAATACTAGCAATAGGTTGTGAATCTAACCATTCAAGCGCTCTATCCCTTAGAGTATGTGGAAATAATCTCAATCAGATCACATTATCTGAAACTCCTTGATATTTAAAGTGTTGACACATCTCTAAAAATTGGGAGACATGTGTATGTAGATTTTCATCGGCTTTGCCATAAAATTGATGTCCATTTTGGAACAAATGAATGACATTGGTCTTCAACTGAAAGTTTGGTTGTCCAAACGGAGGATAAACGACACTAGATTGTCTGTGAATAATTTGTGGAGTCATGAAGTCCCCAATTAGCATGTTTCCTTCATTAACCACTACTTCTTCGTTCACTTGGATAATTGGATTATTTTGTTCGTTGGCCATCTCTCTTTTTTTTTCTTTTTTTTTTCTCTTTGCCTACGGTGAAAAGTACGTTCAATTTCTGGATCAGTTGGTATTAGTTCAATGTCCCTCGAATTTCGCATAAAATGCAAGAGAAAATAAAAGTGCTAAAATAATCGTTAAAAAAATTAAAATAAAATAATAATAATAATAAATAAAAGAAAAGTTCAAATTAGTGCCAAGATAAATGAAATTAAACTGAAATAAAATCCTCGGTAATGGCGCCAAAAATTTGGTCGCATTCAAGTAATAAAGTGGACCTTTTGAGTCCAAAAATTGTCCCATAGAACTTGTATTAGTTTAAATTTAAATTATCTTCGCTTTAACCGAAACAATAGAAATTCGTGATTTTTCACTAACTAAATTATGATTTAATAGCGTACTTATAAATATAAAGCCTAAGTTAACTAAACTAAATGCGTGATTATAACTAAATGCAAATTTTATAAAAATATGATAAAGAGATGCGTATTAGGATCCCAAATTCTCTTATATCAATCCCCTTTAATCCGAATTTTATAAAATTGACAACACGATTCAATTATGAAGACCAATATTCTTAATTTGTTTAACAATCTCTCTCGAGTAGAATTAAACCTATTTTTACATGTGACCCGACTAAATTTCTATGATGAATACGAACATATAAAAATGTATTAAAGATTTATGAATATTTAAAGATCACGTAAAGCATAGCGTTATATTTCTATTCCCTATCGGACTTTACGACAATTGACAAATGTCTAACTTATTTTCCATTGCTCTAGGGTAAAACAAGCCACAAATCTCATACAACTATTGCGCATATAATTATAGAGAAAATAAAATCCATGCCAATCATTCAATAATTAAAAACATGTTTTAACGTCAAAATAAATAAAATTCAAGATTAAAGGTGCATAATATAAGGTTCATCGCAAATCCTAGAACAAAATAATTTAGCCTAACATAATGTTGATATTAAACAAAGAAAGGATAAAAGATATCACCAAAAATCGATGAAACGTGATTAATATACGTATCAAAATTTCAGCCCAATTCTATCTCCAAACTGCTGTCTTTTACCGTGTAGGCGTCTCCAATTCCGGGCTTGCATGCATGTAAAATATGTATATATTTCCCCGGGAGCCGCCACTTGTAGTCTAAATTCCAAAATCAATTCCAGCCATCACTTTCTGTATACAATTTCAATCCCCAGTAGCTTGTGTTTTCTGTGAATTTATATGGTTTATTCCAATCTTGCTGCCCAATGTTTGATTATCAAAAAGGCACTCCAATCCTCCTCCCACTTTCGGCTTTATGTGGGTCTATATATATGTGTTTAATTCAACTTCGTAGCCCACTAATTATCCCCCAGCAGCTGCTCGACTTGTTTTTTATTCTGCCGTTTTATGTCTTCAATTGAGCCTTTGGCAGACTTCTCCTTCCGTTTTCTATTTGTATATATAAATTGCAGCCCCTTTCTTCCTCCACTCGTTTTCTTCTTTTTAATTGCCCTAAGTTTTCCCAATTGCAAGTAATTTCAGCCCAAGTAAAATTTAAGCTGGCCAATTGATTTTGTTTTTAACGGGAGTCCAAGTTGAGGCCCAAATTAATTGCAATTTATCCTCCAAGGCCTCACTTCATCATAATTAATGCAAGTTAGTCCTTTTCTCCATTGTTTTCTCAATTTTGATCCTCCGACTTTTATCACGCGAGATTTAGTCCACAAACTTCTCTTTAATGGCCAATTGATCATTTTCTTTTCCAATTGCTTCAAAACGGGTCCCTAACTAAAAACAAAAGAAAATTAACACAAGTTAGGTAAAATTTAATAATTTGATGACATAAAAACCTAGTTATGTAGTCTGAATAAGTACACAAAATGCACTTATCAAGCCCGGAGAGCCATAAGCTAAACTGCGTAGTCAGGTTCGGCTTCAAAGCCTAGAACAATGCCGCAGAGTATGAAGCCCTCCTGGCGGGCCTCAGGCTGGCTAATGAAATGCAAGTTGAAAGATTGCAAGCTAGTAGCAGCTCACAACTTGTGGTGAGTCAGGTCAATGGAAAATTTGCAGCCAAAGACAGTGGCATGGCCACTTATCTGAAACTAGTCCTGAACCTAGTCCCCCACTTTGAGAGGTTCGAGCTAGTCCAAGTCCCACGCCTCGAAAATACACACACGGACGCCCTGTCCACACTTGCCAGCACAAGGATTTTGGGTTGCTAAGAATCGTTCCAATCGAGCGTCTACCGAAGCTTTACATCTCCGAAGGCGAAGAAGTAATGTGGATTGAAGGTATCCCACCTTGGATGTAGCGAATCATAGCCTATCTCAAAGATCAATCGCTACCACCCTCAAAGAACGAATCATAGAAGTTGAGAAGAAGAGCTACTCACTTCATACTTCAAGATGGCGTGTTATATAAAAGAGGCTTCTCATCACCCCTACTCCAATGCGTTGGAAAGGAGGAGGCCATGTACATCCTGAGAGAAATTCATGAGGGAGTCTGCGGTAACCACTCTGGTGGAGCAACCCTGGCACACAAAGTACTTTGACAAGGTTATTTCTGGTCAACCCTAAAAAGGGATTCCTGTCAATTTGTTCAAGAAGGGAGACAAGTGCCAGCGGTTCGCCAATATTTAGAGACAGCCTTCTCAGGAACTCTCTTTAGTCATTAGCCCATGGCCCTTCGCCAAATGGGGTATAGACTTCATTGGCCCCCTCCCAAAGGGAAGAGGAAGTGTTACTTTTGCCGTTGTTGCCATTGATTACCTCACTAAGTGGGTCGAAATTGAACCTCTAGCAAAGATCACTGAGGTGAACTCCACAAAGTTCGTCTGGAAGAACATCATTTGCAGGTTCGGCATTCCATAATAAAAAGATGCGAGACTTGTGCGATGAACTTAGCATAAGGAAGGACTTCTCAACACCTTATCATCCCAAGCAAATGGGCAAGTCGAGGTAGCCAACAAAATGATCAAGCACACCCTGAAAAGGAAGCTTGACGCCTCGAAAGGAGCATGGGTCAATGAACTTTCCCATGTCTTCTGGGCCATACGAACAACGAGTCGAACTGCAACAGGGGAAAAGCCTTTCTTCATAACTTATAGAGTCGGTGCCATGAGTCCAGGGAGGTCGGAGTCCTTTCGTATCATCGTATAAACTTCAATGAGATCAACAATGATGAAGCGAGAGTGTGCAAACTCCATCTCCTGGAAGAAAGGAGAGATTCATCCTAAGTCAAACTACCTACGTATCAGAGGAAGATGACCTGCTATTACAACTCGAGGGTCAAGAGCTGAACTCTACGCTTAGGCGATCTGGTACTCAGAATAGTGTTCCCATCGTCAAAATCAACAGGCTCCAGAGTGTTTGGATCGAACTGGAAATTCTCGTACCGCATCATCAAAGAGTCCCGACCCGAGACTTATGAGATTGAAGATATGGCAAGGAAAGTGTTTCCTCATCAGTGGAACATTGAACATTTAAGAAAGTACTTCCAATAAATAAATGAATGTTCCGATCCGATCTGATTATGATCCACAAATTGTAACTTATTCTTATCTAACTAAACGCTTGGGTTGCCTTAGTGTATGATTGTTGAATTCAAGTTATTTAAATCTTCAGTTCGCTATGTTCTATGGACTGCCATTGTTCGCCTCAACAGCTTATTGGTGGTTAGTAATAGACTTAAGTAGTGATCAAGTTAAAATAGAACAAACAGTTCAGTATTGATAAAAGAAGCTTCAACATTTGGAAAATAAATTTCAATTCATTAATATCAAAAACATTACAAGTGGCGGGCCGAAGCTATTACAGAAGGTCCTACTCTACTGGCACTATGGCCCCTGCCCCCACCTCGATTTCCTTGGAAGTAGTTTCTACTCCTGCCACGGCCTCTCTCGGAGCAACCATAGCCTCCTCAACAGCGGCTATGTCGGGGCGATCCCCGGTAGGCCCACCGAACTCTTTCTCCAAAGCCGAGATGTCCAAGTTCGGGTGGACCTCCCCGAGGCGCTGCAACATAGCTTGGGCATTCCACAAGGCCCAATAGTTGGCAAATGTATTATACAGCTCGTGCTCTTCAAAATGGTCAATAAAGTGTTGCACGGCTGCCTCCCCAACTGTTTTTGACTCTGTCTTCAGAGAGTCAATCTCTTCGACTTGGGCCTCAACCCGTTGCCTCAGCTCACTCTTCTCCTTATTTGAGGCGTCGAGGGCCTCCATTGCGAGGTGACAATGCTCACTGGCATGGTCGATCCGTCTCATCAGAACAACTACTTGGCATTCAGTCTCATACAGTTCTTTCTTTAGCTGTTCTAACGCGGCCTTAGTTTTCACCGCCCTCGCCTTTGCCTCTTCCTTTGCTTTCTGGGCCTCCTCTACTTTGGCTCGAGCCACCCTCACCTTGTATCCATAAAGAGAGACCTTCTCCAACCTTTGGGCTAAGTCGGTGTTCTTCGTCCTAAGGTCCTTCACTAGGCCATCCAGCTGGACACTGGTGCTCAAGGCCCGGGCGAGGCAGGCGTTGTTGGTAGCCACAAGGCCCCCGACTATGCAAGATGATGTGTGATCCCTCTAGGCCTCCGTCCAGTATTTGCAGTGAACCCAGGCCACAGTAGCAGTCTCTAGAAGGAGAGCCTCCAATACCTCCTTACGGGCTCCTCGAAGGTACAACCCAAGAAATCCTGCTCTTTTGAGGGGTGGGCCCTCTTCTTCCTATCCTCTGCAGCGGTCGGAGTAGGAGGCACTCCGACAGTGGAGGTAGATGCCAATACGGGGGTCACTTCCAACAGACGGGCAGACCTCTCCCCAATCATGACCCCTGTGGGGATCGTCGTCTGTCTAGTGGCCGCCCTCGTCACAGTTGGGGCCCTTGAAGGCCCAGCTGCCCTCTTACCTTTCTTCAGCAAGGGCTCTTCCTCCTTCTCAGCCCGAGGCAGTTTCTTGCTGGCAACTGCCAAGTCATCCATCTATTTTTTGTAGGCCGAAGAAGAGGTCTTCAGGGCCCTCGCCTCAGCCATCATCCTTCGGATAGTCTTGAAGTCCGGTTTCAGAGGCCTCTTTTTATTGAAGTCATCTGCAACAAAACAAAAAATAAGTTAAGTATGAACACTTCAATCGTAGACTACAATGATGTAACCTCCATAGTCATCTTGGGAGGCCATCAGCTTGTTTGAAACGAAGTGAATATTCTTCTTTATCAACTCGTTGTAAGATCTCCTCTTCAGAGGGAGTTGATACACGATACAGATCATGTCAAAGTCCTCGATGGATAACTCACACCGAGGAAAAAGACCTGCAAGAATAGATGAGTTATATTCTGAATACAAGCAAACATATTTTCAGAAATGAAGTACTAGTTCTCACTAAATGTAGAGTATTTGGTGGGAATTGTAAGGGGTGCCAGGGGGTCACCCTCCATTGTGTCCCATTTCTTGAAAGCCCAGAACCACGAACTCTTCCATTCTTTGATGGAGTTAGGCAGATCGAGCACGAATGGAGTGTATGACCCCCAGGAAGTTAAATAATACCACTTCTTGGTCTTATCACTCCCCACCGCAACCTTGGGTATATACATTGTTTGGAAAACAAAGAAGGACATCTCCTCCCCATAGGATGCCTCCTTCCATAACATTCACAAACCCACCATTCAAGCCCAGAACCACGAACTCTTCCATTCTTTGATGGAGTTAGGCAGATCGAGCACGAATGGAGTGTATGACCCCCAGGAAGTTAGATAATACCACTTCTTGGTCTTATCACTCCCCACCGCAACCTTGGGTATATACATTGTTTGGAAAACAAAGAAGGACATCTCCTCCCCATAGGATGCCTCCTTCCATAACATTCACAAACCCACCATCTGGCTCCAGGAGTTCGGATTCAACTGGATAGGGGCTAAGCTATAGGACTTTAACACGTATCTAAAGAAGGGGTGGATGGGCAACCTAAGCCCCGCCCTCAGGATGGCCTCACTAATAGCCATGCACCCCGGCCTTGGGTAATAAGCTCGCTCATCCGGCCCCGGAAGTATCAAACCCACACTATCTAGGATTCTATACTTAATCCTAATTCTAGCCAGGTCAACCGTTTTCAACTTGGAAGGATAGTCAAACGCCCCTAGTGTACAGAAGTGTTCACTGGGTTTTCAGGTCGCTTGCAGAGGTTTTTCCCCCCAATATCGCCTCGGACTGTTCTGAGGAGGTCGCCAATATAGGCTGGTCTACCCTCACTATCTCTAGATCCCTCCCAGATGACCCACTACCCTCAGAAGCCATTTTCTCTCGAGATAATTATAAAAAAACTTGCTACTTACTGAAATGAGAATAAGCGCTCGACAACCTCCGGAGGCCTTGAAATCAGTTTGGAAATCGCTGGGAAAACTTGAATGTTGCCGAAAAACCTTGAAAGACCGCCGAAAATTGCAAATCTTTTGAAAGCAAGATAATTTTTAGAGAACGTAAGAATAAAAATCTTGCAAAACACATTAAGTCCTCCTTTTATAGGAGACCTCAGACGATCCCCACCATTGAATTCAAATGGTTTCAATCTAGGCCGTTCTTCGCATCACGAATTTAAACCGTTGAAATGAAACTCCAGATTTGATCAATGACCAAGATCTGCCTGTGTCTCTCACGCACGGATAAAACAAGTCACCTCGAACAACAATAGCCGTCAATAATAAGGCACTTCGGATCAAAGTCAAGTTGTCCTACTTCACCTCAGATGCAGCGTTTCTAATTTTTACAAAGCCTAAGCTATCTCCCAACGCGTTGTCCCCTGTGGGTCAATGCTCTGGTAGCAGATATGCTTTTTCCTCAGCTTTACAAAGCTTCAACACACCTGATGCCAAGTTCCCTATAGGTCTTCGCCTCGGACGAAGCGTTTCTAAGCTTTACAAACCCTAAGCTATCTCCCAACGCGTTGTTCCTGTGGGTCAACACTCTAGTAGTAGATACGCTTGTTCCTCAACTTTACAGAGTTTCAACGTACCTGATGCCAAGTCCCCTATGAGTCTTAGCCTCGAACATAGCGTTTCTAAGCTTTACAAAGCCTAAGCTATCTCCCAACGCGTCGTCCCCTGTGGATCAACGGTCCGATAGCAGATATGCTTCTTCCTCAGCTTTACAGAGCTTCAACGCACCTAATGCCAAGTCCCCTATGGGTCTTTACCTCGAACGAAGCGTTTTTAAGCTTTACAAAGCCTAAGCTATCTCCCAACGTGTCATTCCCTATGGGTCAACGCTCTGGAAGCAGATATGTTTCTTCCTCAACTTTACAAAGTTTCAACGCACCTGATGCCAAGTTCCCTGTAGGTCTTTACGTCGGATGAAGCGTTTCTAAGCTTTACAAAGCCTAAGCTATCTCCCAACGTGTCGTCCCCTGTGGGTCAATGCTCCAATAGCAGATATGCTTCTTCCTCAGCTTTCCAAAGCTTCAACGCACCTAATGCCAAGTCCCCTCTGGGTCTTCGCCTCGGACACAGCCTTTCCAAACTTACAAAGCTCTGGCCATCTCCCGACGCGTCGTCCCCTGCTGATCAATGCAGCGGCTGCAAATGAGCTCCTCCTGCTTTCAGCATAATGACTCATACGCCTCGAGCGGAAGCTAACTACCCTTCACGAATTAACGAAGTACTGACCAAGACGACCCCTACCAACATCGCCTCGGTTTAACAATACCTTCTAGCTATGAAGCCTTCGACACATCGACTCGCTTCGTGCTTTAACGTTAACACTTCACCAGATACTACGAATCTCCTCTTAAGGTCAACATAATCAGATAAAAAAGTCCACCAATGATATGAATATTCATTCCTGAACTTGGGAGGACCACTATTATGCCCCGCACCAAACCACTTCGAAAATCCTGTCCCTCTCCTCTACGAGGTGCCACGTATCCCTACGAAGTGGTGTCGACTTCGGCCGAACTCCAACTTGACGCACCACAAGGTACACACTTCACAAACTAAATCTACTGAACGACAAAAGCGCTTGGCTATCCGAGGTGCTCTCTTAGCAGATACCTCCGCCGTTAGTTTCAGAAGCATATCTATGTCAGGATCCTACGGATGTGACATCTCCATGGGCCTAGGTGATGTGACATCAACTTTATGTTAACTCAACTCAGGAGAATTAATAACACATCCACTCTAGACGCGGTTGATTAACGCCCACGAGCAGACGTCTCAAGCCGTCAGATGCATACACGTGTCCTACATCCAACGGTGTTTCTCGTCTATAAATACTCAAGGTTTGGCAAGAGGCAAAAATAATGAAACTCATACTAAACTTAGCTCTCCACATTCAAGTATTATATATTCTTCTCCCCACTCTCTTGCACAATTCCAGCACTGTTCCGATCGTCGACCACTGACTTGACCATTGGAGTGTATGCGGCCGTCACCCTTCGCGTTGGTTCCGGCCGTGTGCTCCTGACCACGTGTTGTTGTACGTAGGGAGGAACACGTGGAGTGGCTCTCGATTGGCCACGTAGAGGTCCAATTCGCAAGGTCAACATCAATCACCCTGAAATAGAGTTAACTGCGCTAAAGGCAACTGAAGTTTTGATTATTTACTCGATGGTCGATGTAGTTATTCTTATGGTCATAGTTAGGGACCACAGTTAGGAAATAACTTTAGCTATAATTAGTGTAATTATGCAAATTTTCAATGAGGTCTCATTAAATAAATGTAATATGATCGTTTATTTTAATCATGAATGTTGAATATTAAATAGTCATACGACATGAACATCTAAGACTATTCCATTGAAGTATTTCTCGTCTTATACAAATTAGGTAGATTGTTCTAAAAATGTGATGTCCAAAGCAGGCTACATACATTCACCTTGCTCGACTTTTATACTCTTTTTGCTTTTTGTTAATTTTTAGGAGAAGAAAAGAATAAACGTGATCTGTAGTTAATATACACCTGTTTTTAGATTGATATCACTGTAGCAGATATGGATAAGTTTTATCTGAAAATGAGTTCTACAAGTAAATTGTTGGGGTAAGATTGATTTGACTGGAAGAAAAAGGCGTTTTTATATTTCATTTAGCCCATTACAATTATATTTTTAATAGATTTAAACAAAACTTGATGAAGTGTGTAATTGAAAAGTTGTGAATCTCATAAAATATGTATTAAAGTTAATCGTTGATTTTGATTTCGATAAATCTAAATTGAAATTTCCATCAAACCAGGGCTTGATCTGATGGAACAATCGATACTTGGAGAAAAAATTCTACCCAGATAGAGGCAAAAATGTTTATAAATATTGGAGTTTAAATAAATAAATTGTGGATCTTACATAAATAAATTTTGATAGTTTTATTAAAAAAAAAAAAAATTGCTTACCAACACATGTACAAAACTGAAAAGGGAAAAATCATATTTCAAATGTATTCTTTACACCATTTCAAAAATCAGGTAAATAAAATCCAAAATTTAGGTATGTATTTAATTAAATAAAAATATTTATTGAATATATATATAATAAAGTCACAGTTAAACAATTAATAGTCACATATTCATAATTATAGATCAAAAATTTATTTTACTGATCGCATATCATCAATTTAATTGGTTACAAATTATTTTGAGATCACAAATCAAAAATTTTGTAGGTCACAAATTATTTCAAGGTCACAAGTCGAAAACTTTATAGGTCACATATCATTTTTTAGTCACAAATTATCAAATTTTGAAGATAACAAAACAAATCGCTGAGGTCACAAATTATTTTTTAGTCATAGGTCATCAAATTTTAAGATCACAGACTATTGCCAAAAAAAAAAAAAAAAAAAAAACAATCAACCCAAACCACCAACTTGCACCACCACAACCACCACCGCCATCGCCATCGCACACCACACCACACCACACCACATCCACAACGCACCACCATCGCTAGCAAACACCACGAATCGTAATAACACCACCACCCACATCGCACCAACACAATCAGCTTCCACAAACAGTCAAACAAAGAATTCACATCACACCCACACAATTGTGCCGCAAACCCCACCGCCGCAGGACCACTGCACAACTATCGAATCAAAAACCAAAAAATTCCAAAAATCAACCACCAGATCGTGTCGCCCCAAAAATCAACCGCCATCCGCATGACCACCATCTTCAACAACAGCCACTGCAAGATCTACCAACAAATCAAATATGAAACTGCCATAGTTTTCGCTTGCTCATTGAAATTGAATACATATAAAGTGATAGAAAGGGAAACCCTAATTATTAACGAAGGAAATTGACCTTGGGTTAAAGCGAAGAGTAAGGATAGATAGATGGGAACGATGACAGAGTATGGAGAAGAGAGAGAAGAGATTGGGTCGTTGGCGCAACTCCTTCATCGTCAGTCGACGAAATTTGAACAGTCACCGACGTTCGGAGAGAAAAGGTAGAGAAGAGAAGAGAGAGAAAGAGTTGTAGAGAGAAGATAGAGAATTGAATTTGAATTTTAGGGTTTCAAATTGGATTGTGATAAAATATAACTTATATAGTACTTGAAATGTGCATAAAAAATCATCCCACTTGATATTTTCACTGAAATCTTTAAAAGTCGGGTCTCTTGTAATTTCCACAAACTGAAATAAGCAAAGGATTTGAAGGCCCACTTTAAGGCTAAAGTCCACTAATTAACCTATAATTGTCTGAAATATTCCTCATAACAAAGTAATGTCAATTGTAAGCAGACTCGCTAATGATAATCTATGTTTTGGAAAGCATTTTAATTCTTTAGTAAATGTGATGATAACCTCTTCCATATTAGAAATTGATAATCAGCATTGTTGATAAATAACATTATCATTAATAAGGTTGATCTTTTAATATAGAATTCAAGATAAATTTGTGATGAAACTAATTTTTCAAGTGTGTAATGATCGAGTTTAGTATGACTACGGGTCCATTTGATTGTAATAATGAAATTTGGGTGGAAAGAAAATGACTTTCAGAAAATTGAATTGCTTAGAACTTGTTTTACTGAGAATTGTCAATTAAATATGTTTGACTGGTATAATTTTTCACCTGAAAAATATTGAAATTTTGGATCTTTTGATGTACATTTAGCTTTGTTTTTATGAAAATTGTCAATTGAAAGGATGGAATTTGTTTTCATTGCAAAAAAAATAAATAAAAAAAGGTTGGAAAATCCAATTTCCACCAAAATCAAAAGAAAATCAATTCCTTAAAAATCAAGAAAATGCAGTCACGTGGGGGTTATTTGAAAAACCAATTCCATGAAAAAATTTGCCTATCAAACATACTATTTTCCATGGAAAGAGAAGCCTATCAAACAGGCCCTACAAGATTTAGTTTATTCACATGGAGCTCAGCATAATTTTTTTTGTCAAATCTTATCATTAAATGCACATCTTTTTCTATCTTTGGAAATGTAAAACAAAGTCAAACGAATATCAAAAGATAGATGTTTTTTATTATTTTTAATTATTTATTTTTTTGCAATGGAAACAAGTTCTAGAAACAATTATAAAAGATGATATTCCTTAAATTGACAATTTTCATGAAAAACAAAGTCAAATGAACACCAAAAAACACTTTACTTTCAATATTTTTCAGGTAAAAAATTATACCAATAGAACATTATTAAGCCCTCGTTTGGACCCCATTTTGTAGAAATGAAAATGGATGGAATAGTATTTTTATTTTTATTTTTTGAAAAATGAGTGGTTAAAAAAAGGAAAAATTTTTCGATTTACGTGTAATATTATTTTATGAAAAATTGTATTGTTGAAAATATGTGAGAAAAAAATAAAATGGATTGTAATGGAAATTAATGAGGGTCAAATGGGGTCTTATTGACAATTCCCAGTAAAACAATTTAATTTCCTGAAATTCGTTTTTTTTCCACCCAAATTCCATTTTTACAATCATACGGACCCTTCAAGTCGTCTCAATTTGGATGAGTAAAACATAATTGTGCTTTACACTTATTATTTTGATTACATGGTCAACCTTTGAGTACTTGGCTTGTTTCTAATTATACTTTTGAAAGTAAAAATTTAGGCTTATTCTATAACATCCAGTATTGTACTAGGCAGAAGGTAAGGTGATTTGTGCACGTGTAATATCATGAAAACTGAAAACCCGAGTTAAAGACCGGAAATCATTCATGCACATGTTAGTGCCCATCTCTAAGTCGTCGAAGACTCACAAACATCATAGAACTGTTCCCGGTTTTTGAAGCCAATGTGATATTCCCGGATATATTCATAATTAACTGTTGAAAATGCTATTTGAAACGTTAGATATACAAGACTGTAAGCAATTGACTAGACAGCAGACGTAGTATTCCATGCACAAGAACTGTGTCCACACCCTTGAGCCGAAGTAGCACCACTGTCCATTTGTTTGCAGTCCCGGCTCAAATCCTCACCAAGGAATGGCCTGAATGCATCTTCCAGAAGGGAATGTTCCCTACTCAGGTCGTCATTAGGAATAAAGCAGTTTGAAGCAAGCAAGAAATCAGGTCTGGAGAAGATCGACAGCTTTGCTGTCTCGGAGATGTCATCGTATTGCATTGGGACAGGCTCGATTGGTTCTTCTTTGATGTTGCATCCTTAAAAGACAAGAGAATACAATTAGCATAGCAAAAACTAATCCGGACGGTTTTTGTAGAAAATAAATAATTCAGACCTGGCATGGTTTCAACTGATTGGGATTCATCCAATGGGTTTCTGCCGCTGATGGTGTATTCACTAAAGGACATAGACGCATGACCATATGTTTCCCATTTTGTCTTATGAAGATCATGAGACGAAGTATCCATTACGTCAATGGGCATAACCGATGCTTGAGAAATTTTCTGGCAGAAGTTCATATTTTGTGATTCGTACAGCACAGCATCCAACAAGCCACTGTTTAGAGGGGAAAGGCTACGCGACTGAGTGTTTTCAGTCGGAGGGGTCCGTATCAAAGTATCAACACATTCAAGGGAAGGAAGTGGAGAAGAAGGTGATCCCCAACTACCTGTTCGAGTTTGGAGTGAAGGGAGCTCTAGCTTCATCACCCAAGCAGGCTCTGAGCTAGAGTTGCCATTTAAAACGGAATGGCAGCCGTGAATTGAACTGAAGGATGGTGGACTATTGGAATTTGAGTTACGATTATACAGAGACGGGAGTGCAGAAGATTGAGCAATCTGCATCGAACCATCGTTTGGGTATTGAATGCCTACTGGGACAACATCACAAACAGAAGCATTTAAACTGGGCTGCGAAAATTCGGATTCTTGAAAACACTTCGATGGGTAGAATGTCGAGAGCACAGACTTGCCAGTGTAAGAAGGGTTGAGACCTTGCACTTGCAGGCTATCTGTGTGGCTATCAAGCAAGCTAGTCGGAGAAATATCAAGAAGCGTCGGTGTATATAACAGTTGATTAAGTTCCAAACTTTTGAATTCCACAGCCGGGATTTCAAAGTTATTAATTGGTGATAAGTCGTGCTGTTGAGCATTCCCAGATGAGAAAGTACGGAAGTCCTCATTTCTTTGGTTCTCATTCAATGCTTGTTTACATAATTCTGGAGGGTAGATTGGTAGTCCAGCACGTTGTCTTCTTTTGATTCTAGTGTTCCAGTAGTTTTTTATCTCATTATCTGTACGGCCAGGCAACTACGGGAAAAATACAAGGGAAATGAACGAGAACAAGTAAACACAGCCAGAATAGCAAAAACAAAACGCTCCATCTGTTTTGGAAATCCGTATTACTATAGAATATTTCTAAGATGTGTCAGAAATTAATATTTTCAAGAGAAAAACACGAGAGCATGCCCTACATTTATTTATAAGTGCTGTTGGTGCAAGCATAACAGGTAGGACTTCGAATCACACATTTCGATTCAAACTTTCCAGAGAGGAGAGTAAGCATATCACCGACAAATATCGAAACATTTTAATGACGATAAACATTTTTTTAATATCAAAAGAAATTATATCGATCAAACTACACGCCTTTTAGGACGATATTGTTTGATTATAAATGTCAAGCTTGATTGTTACTAACTAGTCTCGTTATGCTTGGCAAGGCTATAAGATATTGAAGTAATTTAAAGATGCAAAATGAAGTTCTAGAAATCAGATGTGGAGGTCTTCCACATCGAACATTTTAGGAAAAACTAACAGATTATATATGATTCACCAAAATGAAATAAAAACTAAAAAGCAGATTTCATTGATGATCAACATGAAACTTCTTTATAAGTTAGGTGACTGGCAGTGTTCCTTACACTATTTTCAATATCCAAATATCATTAAAATGATGAATTAAACCAGATACGACTTCTGTCTTCTGAAACATATAACACTAAACTTAAGAAAAAACGTGCACTTAAATGTCACAGAGGATAGATTATCAATGAAACTAAAAGAGAAGCTGAACTGAGATTAGGACACACCTCAGCCGCCATTCGAGCCCATTTGTTTCCCATTTTAGCATGAAGTTCAATGATGTGTCGCTCCTCCTCGGGAGTGAATGCACCTTTCTTCAAATCTGGTCTCAGGTGGTTTGCCCACCTCAAACGACAGCTTTTCCCACAGCGAGCAAGGCCCGAGTGCTTCTGGACTGCATTCCAGTTCCCTTCTCCATGCCTAGTAACATATTGAACTAAAATTGCATCTTCTGCAGAAGTCCAGGGACCTTTCTTTAATGGACCATGCTCTCCTGAATTTCCTCCACTACTAGCTTCCTCAACAGACGATGAACCTGCACCATTCTTGGATATCATTCTTTCCTCGGTTTCACTTGTGATACTCATCTCCTAAATCATTGATAATCCAAAAAAATAATTAGAATTGCATGTAGGAAACTAAACAATTTATAATAAGGGAACAAAAGCGCAATGCAATTCAAAAGGGTGATCTCATTTCTTGAGAAAGAGTTGAATTTGCTTATAAGGCATTGGGGAAAAACTGACAAAGTTAAGAAAGTCAATCTTAAGGAGCAATGTGGAGAAAATCCTAGGTGTAGAGCATCCGAGCAGTTACAAAAATTATAAAAAGGACATGACAATTCTTAGTTATGCATTCATCTATTATGTCGTCTAGCCTAAACAAAGGAAATAAATTTCAGCCAAGTAGCATGAGCCCACAAACGAATCAAACTCGTTAAATAAGTAGTGGGATTAAGGAACTACCAACAACAACAGAAAGGCTTGAGTTATAATGACCAGTACATTCCAAATTTGATGCCTTAAGTACCAAAGACTCAGCCCACGTCTATACAAAATTTCGCAACAATTGGATTGCAGAAAATTTAATAAAGATTTGGGCAACCAACGACATAAAGAAACAACCAACATTTGTGACTCTTAATTAGCTTGACAATCAGTGTCTGGGAAGAATAACAATTTGACTAACAAGAAAAGCACACGCGTACTTTTTTGTATTCCTCGACTGACCAAATTACAAGAAACCAACCAATAATTTTGCAGAAGTACTGAGCTAAACACTTCTCGTACCACAAGCATAACAATTTAACAAACAATTAGCATACAGCAGTTTTCCTTTATTTTCTCTTTTATTAACAAATTCAATTATACTGATTACCGGAGTGCAGAATTTCATCCTAAACATTTCACGCATGCCATCTTTGGAAAAAATGGTAACATTATTGTATTACCACAGAAAATCAATATGAAAAACCGATATCAATGGAAATTTTCCCAAAAATGCAGGCAGGATCTGAGCAGCAAATAATTGAAAATGAAGCACATATTCAAAAAATAATAATCATAATAACAAATCAAGAAATTTTGCAATTCTTACATCAGACATGCCAAGATGAAAACACCTAAAACAATAACAATATTCTGTCCAGTAACATTTTGGCCTTAAATATATGGAAATTCCCATAAAATAGGAGGCCTTTTCAATAATCCATATAATAATAGCACGAATTAGAAATATAAGAAGCAATTACTTCTATTTTAGTTATCATCAAATAGCTTATCGTTGCTACCTCAATGCAGAAGACTGCTAGAAGAATCTGCAAATGCTCTCCTGCAGATACAAATACCCAGTTCCTCCAAATTTCAGCAAAAAAGTTTGAAATCACAGAGATAATTTTAATAGAAGAAACTCATTACACCCAATATACAAAATTCAAATTCGAACAGAAAAAACAGTTTCAAATCCAAATCTGAAACCCATTTAATACTTCTAATCACGTCAGAACTCAAACCAGCTGAAAATTTTTCCTAAGGGTATACAAGTGTACAACAATGTGAAACAAAAGCCGAAAAGATCTTAGTTTTTACTTTTGAAATTTGATGAAAATTCCCAAAATGGAAATGCTTGGGAATTAAATCCCAGAAACCCTATTATGTGATCAGAGAAGAACATATGCAAATTGAAGCAAGATCCACCAATTGCTACATATTTTATATCAATAGAAATCGGCGAAGAGAGAGAGCTGAAGAATGAGAGATTGAGAGAGGCGGCAGCTGATGCGGATAAAAAATTGATAAAAGAAGCCATAATTGAAGATTAGATGGCAAAACCAGAGGGAATCTAGATGAGAGATTTGAGGGATGGGCAACACCTCTTTTTTGGATTCATTAGCAAGAGAAATGCATAATGCTTTTCCTTTAATCTTTGGCATGATTTCTTGATTTAATCAACGTGTCAATATCACTCTTTGTACTCTTCGCATTAATTGCCTCTCCTGAATGCAGCCATGGCAGAAACAGCAAAAAGAAGATAGATATTTATGTGAGAGAAAGGAGAGAGAGGAGATTATAGAAAGGATTATTCTGTTCATCAATGAGCACTCATTCTAGCTTGACATGGATCTAACAATTTAAATTAAATTTATTATCATCCATCAATATATTAATATGAATAATATTATTTAGCATTATCGTATTTAATTTAACATCAATTTAGATGATAATACTAGTAATATTAAATTATAAGTTCAATTAAATAAAAAAAATTATGATCCATTTAATTAAATATATAATATGCTATTGGTTAGACTGGTATTCAACATCAATGATATTAGATAATATTATTTTATTTATAGCCCTATTTGATTCAACTACAAAATTTGATTAAATTCTAAATCAAAGTCATCTATTATCTTTAACCATAGGTTTTATGAAATTCAAATTTTTTTAACTATATATTCTATCGGCTTTTATTAAAATATACTAAAAATTTGATTTTTTTTTTTTATCAAAATCAAACGGGGCATTAATATAAAATGAGCATTTGTGTTAATTAGATAATTTTATATTTTTATGTTTGAATATATTAACTCTTTGGTTCCAACTTAAAATGGCTCATTTGAGATTAATCCGGAATAAAGATTTCATTTAAACGGGTGTGTTTTCACAAAGTCAATAATTTCTTTAGTTAAATTTTAAATTATGGGTTTTGGTTTTCATAGGTCAACCATTTCTATAGTTTAAATTATTTAAAAAAAAAAAATATTTGTTGGATAGACCATTAAGCTAAGATGTAAATTAATTACTTGAATTAGTATTAAAATTTTAATAATATTTGTGTCTGAAATGGTCAAGACTCGACAAATTAAGCAAGAAAATATAATACTTTTCATATATGTGTACAATCATATTTATATCAACTTTAACGTGTCATAATATCAATGTCTTTTTAGTTTGTTATATTGAAATTCATATTTTATATAATTGATAGTTTGGTTTATTTTAAGCACTCAAACTTTCAGCTTTCATCCAGTCAATTTGCCATTTAAGGTATTAGGTCTTCTAGAATGAAAGTTCATGTTAAGAAGCTCAATGATAGTTTAGCTAAAAAGTTGAGCTTCGTGTACATAAAATATTAACATAGGGGTATCCACACTCCTCACATGGGATGGGACAACGTGCGATGTGGGCCCCACCTCTATGTATATATTTCATATGCGCCAAGAATTTTTCTTAATTAAATATTTGATAAATTATAATCAATATGATTGTCAAGATTTGAAAAAAATTGTACAAAACACTACATTTTAAGAGACAAAGATTGTGAAGTGCATGAATGCAACTCGATTATAACTATATACTCATGTTGACAACTATTTGATTCGTGGATGTGTCCTAGCATCTTGGTATTTGCCTTTGTGCCTGTTGTACATACTGATGGAGTGTTTAATTCTCATTTTTCCCAAAATACATTTCTTTTTAACCACATTTTCTTAATTAAAATAATATTACATGCAAATCAAAAATATTTTTTTTAACCACACGTTCTCCATTAATTTACTATTCCAAAATGAATTCTTTAAAAAGAATGTGGCTCAAAAACAAGCTAAATATTGTCTATTAATCTATATAATGAAAATTTAATTATCCTTTTTATATTTTACCCTATTTGAGATTTCTCATAAATATTGATAAAAGTTAATGAAATATATAATTAAAAAGTTTGGATCCCATGATATATGTGATTAAATTAATTATTGACTTTGACCTAGAATTTAATCAGCTTTTTAGCTGAATGAGATAGGGATTTAATGAACTTATTTACTTCAAGCATTTATGGAATCTTTTTGTAGTTAAGCTTGACCGGGAGCAATTCTCATCCTATTTATAAAGCTCGTTTGAGCTACATTATTTGTAGAATGAGAATGAAAAATAGAGTCGTTATGGACCCTACACAAGATATAGAAATTCAAAAATTGTGACTTGATGTGATGGATAACGATCATATTTTTTATTTTAATGAGGTAAAAATGAGATTCAAACAGGGCCATAATGCCATCCTTCAAATAGACGGTGAAGGTGGTTTTAATTCGACGGTAGATGTAGACTCTTTAGTACCTTCCACGAAATATCCAAAATATTTGCAGTTCAAGGATTAAGATTTCTTAGCAGGTATGCTGTGTGCACGCATGATACAGCTTTAATATGTAGTACTTGGTTCTTTACATATTGTACGTTGATTATGTTGCAATGAAAATGTACTTGGCTTTAGCAATTTACTGCTTTTGAAAAAATAATTAATACTTTGAATCATCGTATTAGCATTGAAGAAGCGTAATTGCATTAATAAAGCAAACTTGGTTTAGCATTCAAATGAAGTCTCCTACTTTAATATGGAAAAAGTATTTTATGATCATGTATAAACATAACGTGCATACTTAATTATGAGCATAATTGAGTAAATGCGAGTTTATTTGATTTCCGAGCAATATAACAAGGGACATGTTGTGGTTTGACACGCTTTCTTTAAGTACCTTTTGTTCTATTTTTCAAGAGATCAATTCAGCCCTCGTTTGTTTCTCATTTTTGAAAGAATGAGAATGAAAAATATAGTCATTACGAGCCCTACACAAGATATATAAATTTAAATTTGATGTCTTGATATGATAGATAACGATCATATTTTTCATTTTAATGAGAAAATAATGAAAACCAAATAGGGACTTAAATACATATAATTTTTAAGAAACAAGCCGCCCTGCTGGCCAGGCATAGCCTAAGGCGACCCACATTGAGACTTTCTAAACGTTAAGGTCACTTCCTAAATATGATATAAGTCGACAATACAATATATATAAAGCATGTCACGTCTCTTTTCCTCATTTGTAACATACCAAACAAACTATAAATGTACATGTCATCAAAATCAACATCCATTTAATCTTCATAGCTGACCGTCTAAAATAAGAAAATGAAAAAATAAATTATTATTTACGTCTGTAATTTTTTTCGTTTTATATTCAGGTGAGTACTCTACACGACACTTTAAGTCGCGCATGAGTTGAGAGCATTGAGGGTAAGTCCGCCTCACAAATATAACATGAACCATGATAAGGGCGTAATTTGGGAGAATCTCACCAACTTTGCTTTGCGTGAGAGCAAAATAAGTGCTCCTGTTATGCAGCAAGTTATTGGTGATAAGTTAATCTCGTTACTTCTCGATAATAATATATTTTTATGATTATATCCACGCTGTTTTTATATTTGGATTTCAGAGTTCAAAAGTTTCTATTCGAAGAACTCAAAAGTCAGGTTGACACTCAAAACTTTGTCACACCTCTCGATTTTTGACATCTAAGAATTCATGAGAGTGCATGGGCTGCCTCATGGACCATGAAAGGTCAAAAGTGTATGGGGACTTAAGGTTGCATTTTTTTTCTTTCTTTTTCTTTTTTTTTTGGTCAACTACCAATGAGAAAATAACACACCCCTATAAAAATTCTGTACACCAAGCACAACTCAAAAACATTGGCTATAATCTTATTGAAAACTAAGATACAAATGCAAAATGCATAATTCAATAAACGTGTCACGTCGCGTCAAAGTTACATGTAGATGTAGCCTATTCATGCATGTGTTTCATATTCTTATAAGGAACGTGATGTGAACCCACGTAAGCAAACACTATGGAACCCACGAACAAGATTGAAAACCCACGAACAAGATTGAAATCTTGTTCGTGGGTTCCGTAGTGCTTGCCTACGCGGGTTCACATCAGTTGATATCAGAGCTTGGCTTCAATCCAATGTTATATCCCTTTTAATTCGTGTTGAGTTAGTTATTCATTTTTCTTATTGTTCTTCGTGTTCTTCGAGTCAGTTGTTATTTTTTGAGTCTTTAATCCAAAAAAAATTCAAAAGTTGTTTTTTGATTCACTTTGGATCCAAATCAACTTCCGTTTGTTGCATCAGTCTTGCTTTTGATTTTTCAATTCCAAAAGTAAAAAAATTTTTAATTAAAGTTTATTGTTCATCTGTAAGGTACTGTTCATCCATAAGCAGTAAAAAAAATTTAAACTTAAAAAAAAAAGTTTATTGTTCATTCATACGCAGTAAAAAAAAATTATTATTATTATCATTGTTATTGATCTTGGGGGAAATTTACCGACTCTCTTTAGTTTCATTTATTATTTTGTGTCTAATTTAAAAGTCAGTCAGTAATTCTTTTCTTATTTCGTGCTTTTGAGTCAGTCTTTAATTGTTTAGTCCGAATTGCCAGTCAGAACTAAATTTCTTGGTTTTGTAGTCTCACTCACACCATTTTGAATTCCACGTGATTAATTTTTTTTATTGAGTTCCGAAATTGTTCTTTTGGAGACTTGGTGAAAGCAACGAGTGGAAAAAGACAGAGTGGTGAGAGCAATAGAGGGAAAAGGCCATATTGAGTAAAATTCTGAGTGAAAACTTGTGAGGCAGAAAATAATTTAGATTTAGGATGTCTGACAGGGAAGGATCAAATTCAAGAAGGGTGGACGATCGAGTTTCCATGCTAGAGGACTCGGTGCGGAGGACTGAGTGGTTATGTGTAGATATGAGAGATCGGATGGATAGACAGGATGTACGGGGAGAAAGGCAAAATCCATTGCATGCCAATACCCGATGAGGTGGTCTTAATGCACGGAGATAGGGTAGGTGGGAACCTAGGATGGAGAAACTTAGTGAATTTGAGGTTGATAGTGGATTGGATGAGGATGCGACAGTGGATATGGATATTGGAAGGGGTAGAAATAGTGGAGTTAGACCAGAAAGGAGAGGTAGGAATCTCGGTGGAGATGAGGTGGATGGAAACTTGAGTAACATTAAAATGACCATTCCTTCCTTCAAAGGTAGGAGTGATTCGGAGGCCTACTTGGACTGGGAAAAGAAAATTGAGTTAATCTTCGATTGCCACAATTACTCGGGGGAGAAGAAGGTGAAAATTGCAGTTCTTGAATTCCCGGATTATGTAGTCACTTGGTGGGATCAGGTGGTGACTTTGAGGCAGAGAAGTGGGAAGCGACCTATCAATACAAGGGAGGAATTGAAAACTATCATGCGGAAGAGGTTTGTACCTATTCACTACTACCGGGAGCTTCATCAAAGATTGCAAAATTTATATCAAGGCTCCAGGAGTGTGAAAGATTACCATAAAGAGATGGAGACACTAAGGATCAGGGCAAATATGGAGGAGGATAGCAAAGCTACCATGGCTCGGTTTCTGCATGGATTGAACAGAGACATTGCAAATACAGTGGAATTGCAGCACTATGTGAAAATTAAAGACATGTTACATGTGGCGATGAAGGTAGAAAGGCAATTGAAGCGAAAAGGATCTTCGAGATCTAATCCTTCTTGGAAATTGAAGTGCGAAAATAACAAAGGAGATGGGACTACTGCAAGAGGAAGAGCTGAGGTACCAAGAGGCAAGGAAGAGGGTGCTAGCAAGCCTATACCAAAGGGGGAGTCACAGCCATCACGAAACAGGGACATCAAATGTTTTCGATGCTTGGGAGTAGGGCACATTGCTTCTCAATGCCCAAACAAGAAGACAATGATTCTACGAGACAGAGAGGAAGTGGAAACTGAAAGTGAAAGTGAATATGCAGACATGCCAGGATTGGAAGATGTTGATGAGGAAGATACAACTGAGTATGCAGTTAACAGTAGGTTGTTGGTCACGAGGCGAGCTCTTAGTGCTCAAATCAAGGCAGACGACTTGGAGCAGCAGGGAGAAAATATATTCCACATGCGGTGTCACGTTAATGGCAATGTATGTAGTGTAATAATTGATGGCGGTAGCTGTACTAATGTAGCTAGCACTAACATGGTGGAAAAGTTGGGCTTAACACTATTAAAACATCCAAGACCTTATAAGTTACAATGGCTGAATGAATGTGGGGAGGTCAAGGTAACAAAAAGGGTGTTGATTAATTTTTCCATTGGTAGATATTAGGATGAGGTAATGTGTGACGTTGTACTTATGCGTGCGGGGCATATTTTGTTGGGAAGACCATGGCAGTACGATAGGAAAGCAACGCATGATGGGTACAAAAATAAGTACAGCTTTATAAAAGATGGGAGGTCTATCACTCTTGCGCCATTAATACCGGCACAAGTATATGAGGACCAAGTTCAACTGAAAAATGAAGAAGAAGCAAGAGTGAAAGAGTTAGAGAAATAGAGAGAAAAGAGTGAGGTGGCCAATAGAGGAAAAAAGAGTGGGGCCACATGAGAGAAAAGAAAGAGAGTCTTCCGAGATGAGAGAAAAGCCGAAACAAAATTTCTTTGTGAGAGGGAGTGAGTTGAAAAAGGCAATAGTTGAGAGACAACAAATGATATTGTTGGTTTACAAGGAGTCACTCCTCAACTTTAAGGAGCACCCTAGTTTGGCTATTTCTTTGTTTCAGGAATTTGACGATGTATTTTCAGAGGACGTGCCTAGTAGGTTACCATCCATTAGAGGAATTGAGCATCAGATTGATTTCATACCTAGCGCTGTCATTCCGAACCGATCGGCTTATCGGAGTAATCTAGAGGAAACAAAGGAGCTTCAGAGGCAAATTGAAGAATTGATGAGCAAGGGATATGTAAGGGAAAGCATGAGTCCATGTGCAGTACCCGTGTTTCTGGTGCCAAAGAAAGATGGGTCTTAAAGAATGTGCGTGGATTGCAGAGCCATCAACAACATCATGGTAAAGTATCGTCACCCAATTCATAGGCTAGATGATATGTTAGATGAGCTACATGGTGCATGTTTGTTTAATAAAATTGACCTTAAAAATGGATATTATCAAATTTGCATGAGGGAGGGTGATGAATGGAAAACAGCTTTTAAAACTAAATATGGGTTGTATGAATGGTTAGTCATGCCGTTTAGACTCACAAATGAACCAAGCACTTTTATGCGATTAATGAATCATGTTTTGCGTGCTTTCATTGAAAAATTTGTTGTAGTTTATTTTGACGACATTTTAATCTATAGCAAGAGTCTTGATGAGCATGTGGAACATCTAAAATGTGTGCTTGTGGTTTTAAGAAAGGAACAACTTTATGCCAATTTTAAAAAGTGTACATTTTGCATGGATAGGGTTGTATTATTAGGCTTTGTGGTTAGTGCTAGCGGTGTAGAGGTAGATGAAGAGAAAATAAAAGCTATTAAGGATTGACCAACACCTAAAAACATAACCGAGGTTCGAAGTTTTCATGGATTGGCTAGTTTTATAGGCGTTTTGTTAGATATTTTAGCACAATCACCACACCCTTAACTGAAATTGTCAAGAAAAATGTAGGATTTCATTGGGGGTTAGAGCAAGAACATACATTTAACACTATCAAAGATTGTTTGGGTAAAGCACCGGTTTTAGCACTTCCTAACTTTTACAAAACTTTCGAAATTGAGTGTGATGCATTAGGAATAGGTATAGGAGCAGTGTTAATGCAGGATAAGAGACCTATAACATAATTTAGTGAAAAGCTAAGTGGTGTGGCTCTCAATTATCCTACATACGACAAGGAACTCTATTAACTTGTTCAAGCTTTGGAAACATGGCAGCATTACCTATGGTCGAAGGAGTTTGTAATTCATTCAGATCACGAGGCACTGAAACATTTACGAGGTCAAGGTAAGTTGAACAAATGACATGCACGCTGGATGAAATTCATCGAAACTTTTCCATATGTCATCCGTTACAAACAAGGTAAGGAAAATGTAGTAGCAGATGCATTGTCGTGCAGGTATGTGCTTCTAACTACTTTAAGTGCAAAATTACTTGATTTTGAGTATATTAAGGACATGTATGTTACTGATTCTGATTTTTTCGACATTTACAATTCATGTCACAAGGGGGCTATAGATAAGTTCTTTAAGCATGAGGGATACTTGTTTCGGGAGAGTAAATTATGCGTTCCTAATTGCTCTATGTGTGAACTACTGGTTAGGGAAGCATGTAGTGGGGGACTTATGGATCACTTTGGGGGTAGCAAAGACTTTAGAGACATTGAGTGAACATTCTATTGGCCTAAAATGAAAGTTGATGTAGAAAGGGTTTGTAGTCGATGCATAAAATGTAAACAGGCCAAATCTAGGGTCTTACCTCATGGACTGTACACACATTTGCCAGTACCTAGTGAACCTTGAGTAGATATTTCAATGGACTTTGTGTTAGGTTTGCCTAGAACTAAAAAGGGGCGAGATTCAATTTTTGTAGTGGTGGACAGATTTAGTAAAATGGTACATTTCATTCCATGTCACAAAACTGATGACGCCACTAACATTGCAGATTTGTTCTTTAAAGAAATTGTGCGCTTGCATGGGGTACCTAAAAGCATAGTGTCAGATAGGGATGTTAAGTTCCTTAGTCACTTTTGGAGAGTCTTGTGGAGTAAGTTAGGCACGAAACTACTATTTTCTACAACTTGTCATCCACAAACAGATGGCCAAACCGAAGTAGTGAATAGGACTAAGACACAACTTTTGTGCACTGTAGTTAATAATAGTTTGAAGAATTGGGAAGAGTGCTTACCTTTCATCGAATTTGCATATAATAGGGCCACACACTCCACTACGTCGTTTTCTCCTTTTGAAATTGTTTACGATTTTAATCCTATAACACCCATGGATTTAATACCTTTGCCTGTTAATGAACGAGGTAGGTTGAACGGAAAAAGGAAGGCCGAGTTGGTGAAGTCACTCCATGAAAAGGTGCGGGAGCAAATTGAGAAGAAAAGCAAGCACTATGCGGAGCAAGCAAATAAGGGCAAGAAAATTGTCACATTCGAACCAGGAGACTGGGTTTGGGTTCACTTCAGAAAAGAGCGGTTTCCAGAGCAAAGAAAATCAAAATTGTTACCACGGGAGATGGACTGTTCCAAGTAGTTGAGAAGATTAATGACAACACATACAAATTGGATCTTCCAGGTGAGTATAACGTTTCGACAACTTTTAATATATCTGATCTTTCTCTCTTTGATGCAGGTTCAGATTTGAGGACGAATCCTTTCGAAGAGGGAGGAGATGATGTGATCCATGAGCCGCAAGCAACCAAATCAAGTCCAACGTCAAGCCCGAGGAAAGATCCGTTGAAAGTCGAAGGTGAACCTATGACACGAGTGAGGACAAAGCGAGTGAAAGAGGCGATGGGATTACTCGTCAAGACAACCATCGATGAAATCATGTTCGAGACTCAAAATGGGACAAGTTTCCTGTTTGGGTCGAAGGCCGAAACCAATTGGATCAACACAATACAAGCAGTCGAAGATGGAGTTGGAGAGAAGAACCATGCGACTGCATGGTTAAAACCGTCCTACGGTCGCACGATGTGAGGCAGAGAATTATTATGGATTTTCGAATATTCCATGCGGCTGCATGATTTTACACCATACGATCACATGGTTAAAATTTGACGCGTTTTTTTAGTTTTTCGCGAATTTCCTATTTTTGATAGAATTTGATACTTAGTAGATTTCTTACCATATTTGAAATATTAGGCACGTTTTTACCTAGTTTTTGAGACCTAGTATAAATACTATTTTATTTTCAATTGTAAGAACCTTTTGACATTATTCGTAATTTGAGAGGCTATATTGCTTTCAACTCTTGTTATACAATTGAACAATTCAAGAACTTAGCAAGATTTAATCTTGTGACGTTCAAATCAATCGGGGTGAGATTCTGTATTTTTGTGTAATCAAGAGGTCCGCACATCGTCGGCGATTCAGGTTGCTTGGTTTCAGATCTATTGAATTTAATCCAAAACCTTGCTTTGGCTTTCTAGGGAAGATTTCAATCTTGTTCATGGGTTCCGTAGCGTTTGCCTACGCGGGTTCACATCAGAACAACTCATCAAAACTCGGCCAGTTCAGTATGTTCAAAATAGCATCCGATCAAGCCTCTATCAGGAAGAAGAGACAACATAATAGGGGGAGCTTCTTCGACTGTCAATTTCCCAATATGCGAATTAAAATCGCATATGCTGGATGGACAAAGGTTATGCACATTTGTGGGTACTTCTTTGCAACAACTCTAGTGTATGCATTCAGTGTGGGTTTTGATATGCTGTAGGCTGGTAGCATTTTTTGCTATCCATTGATTTCTATTTCATCAGTTTTCACATTATGTAAAAATCTTTGCAATGTCTTGTCAATTTATCTTTAGTTAGAGTGTCAACGTCTCCAAGTTCTTTCTAGTATGCTCATTATTGTACAATCGGATTACGAATATCCCGTTGAATTCCGAACGTTCTCGTCCCACGTCTTTGAGCTACTCCCACGCCCCTAAAGAGGTTCGCTCCAGACCGTCCACGTGTTTTAGCGTGTAGGACCTTCGCTCACATGTGCGCAGGTGAGTTTGGCATCTATTGGCAACAATTTCTGGGGTCAACAGATATAAATCCAGATTTGTGTATTCGGATTCGGTAAATTATTGTGCCTTCTCAAATTAAAATCGGTAAGTCAAAATCAAATTCGAATTCATGAACACAAAAGGTACGTTTTGTGAATATAATTGTCTCGTGCATTTTATATTCATGTTTGGAAGTTATATTGTGCAAACTATATGATTGACATTCTTGAAATTGGTTTGATGCAAGCACATAAACGTGTAAAATTTTAATTGGTGTTTGTGTATTCATATTGATGGTGTATCGCATTTGTCAAATTGATGCAAAATCGTTAAATTCGTAGTATTTTATTCTGTTTACTATGAAATAGAATTCTGCAGAAATCTGAAATTCATAAATCAATTATACTTGGGCATTTCCTTAAGAATTTTTGCATGAAACGATGGATCTATTAGTGTGAATGTGTCCATTAATTTTTGGAAAGGCGTGATCTTTTTGGAATTATGTTAGTCAAAAGTTGATTATTTTGGAAAAGTGGATGTGGATCAGATTTGTTAAATGGTGACTTTTTACTTTTTGCAACTTACACCAATTGTAAAGTAGGCAGTTTATTCACTAGTATTAATATGCTTGCACATTTTAATCCAGTAAGTGTTTTATGCATGAAGAATTTTGATTGGGTTTTGTACAAAACACTGAATATTCTGTCATAAGCATAGGAAGATAAATTTTCATGAATCAGTATGCACATTAATTTAATAAGTGCACGTTGGCAGTTTCAATTGTCGGTTCATTCACTGGCACCTTTTAATCCAAAGAATTTGTCTATATTAATGGGCGCCTGTATGTGTCTTTGATTTTTAAAATAGTTTGGCATGGTGACTGTTGAATAATTAATTCCTTGTGCATGTGATTTAAATTTGTTTGGCCGGTGAATATTCGGTGGTGCAAAGGAAATCATTAAAGTTTAAATATACATGGTTGTATGTATTAAACTTATTAGAGGGAATGAAATATGGGAAAGGCAAACCATATTATGGCCATTTTTTTTTTTTTTTTTTTGGTTTGGTTTTTTCTTTTTTGGTACCTTTTCATTTCTCCTCGTTAACCTATGTGATTTTCATGGATGAACTTATATGGAAAATGTGAAAATTGAAAGGAATAATTGGTGTTCCTAGGGATGTAAACGAGCCGGGCCGATCCAGCTCACGACCTAAAGTTTCAGCTCGGGCTCAGCCCGATTAAAATGGCCGAACTTTTTTGCGGGCTCGAGCCGGGCCGAACAAAAGCTCGGCCTAAAAAATTAGGCTCGACGGCCGAGCCGGGCAGGCTCGTTTTCCCCCCCTTTTATTTTTCCCCCCTAAGCTGCTGTCTTAAAAGGCAGCCTTTTAAGGCAGCCTCAAATTTTAATTTTAATTTTTTTTAAAAAAAGCTCGCGAGCTCACGGGCCGGCTCGGACAAAGTCCGTGTCCCCAAAATGGGGCTCGGCCCGAGCTTAGGCTCGGGTCTACCGAGCCTCGAGTCGAGCCGGCTCGGGCTTTTCCCGACCGAGTCACGAGCGGCCTGAGCCGGCGAGCCCGATTGCCATCCCTAGGTGTTTCTTAACATTGTTTATCCATGTTGGATTTGATGTCTAATTCAATGATAGAAATTATTTGCAATGAAAATAGTTTATGTTGGAAAGCCTTAATTATCTATTTTGCATCTCTATTGGTTGTAAATTGTATTACTTTATGAAGAAAATCTGAAAATTATCATTCATAAGAGGAGGCATGTTTGGTGCTCGCCATATTGTTGGATATCGTTTTCTGTCCTGGTTAAATTATCATATCTTGATTGAAATTATATTTACTTTGGTTAATGATGATAGCCTCAATTAATTTGATGAAATTAATTGAGATGATCTATGCAAAATTATACTTGCATAAGAATGTGACAAATGTGACTTGCTTTAGTTTACTTTGAAAATTTCTTGCGCAATTGTGAGCTATGAAAATATTTTATAGAACACAAATAGTGTCTATAGTTGGTGATGGTGCTAAATATCCTTGGATGTGATGAATAAATTAAGTGAGATGATTGTGTTTTGAATCGGACAAATATGATTTTGTCCAAATATGAATAAGATGGATACATACCTTATCATTTGATGTGATATGCTGCTATCTTATGAAGGTCACGAATGTGATAAATTGCAAACGATTGGAGGTTGAGAGGCTTAGTCTTATTCATTGATTGAATTTACTTCAATTGTAGAACCAATTGAGTTGGTTTATGCTTGGAAAAGTATTGTTGGTCTATGAGATGACCTTGATCAAATCGTGAGATCAAAGATAGTTGGATTGAAGTACATTGTGACTTAATAACAACTATCTATACTAAGATATTCACCGACTTATCAAAGTGATAAGTGAATTAAACTATAAAAGGATTAATGAACTTTAAGTTCAAGTATAATCCCAAATGTGGGGGTGAACACATTAATGAACTCTAAGTTCGAATATAACCCTAAATATGGGAATTATCAATAATGCTTGTGAACTTATATGAGAAGTTCAAGATGCAATATTACAAGATTACATAAGAATTCCTAATTAAGGAATTGTGCGAAGAAGTTTTTCTCTAATTCCAAAAAGTCAAGCCACCATTCTTCAGTGATGAGCTCTAGCGAACAAATCTTAACCAAGCGAGGGGTGAAATGGCAAAAAAAACTGTAAAAAAATACCCGGATTTTATGCAAGAGCAGCGGCTCCATGGATAACCCGCCTATGGATTGTCCCTCAAAGGTTAAAAAGAACAAAGGATTCCAAAACTGTTGAGCCTGAGATTGAACTACCGTCTGACATTGCCTGCTGTGAAAGATCAGGAACTTTATTTTATAATACATATCAGACCATCCAGACTCTAGCTCTTAACTTAATATAAAAGTTAAAGTTCCCTAAATCTTTTAATCATAGTAATATATCTATGAAGGAGAAAAGGTGGAAAACCCTTATATATAATTATAAGGATCGATACACTAAGTCTAAGGTGGATAAATTGGATGAAAGCCGATTATGGCGTTTGCAAAACAAATTTGAATATTTAAAGAATATTCATGCTATTGAAAATTATTGTAATGACTCAATGATGAGAAGTGAATACCCACAAATGAAATCAATAAAAGTGATTGACTAGTGTAATGATTTGATGGAAATCATCCAACATTGTTTTAAAAAATCTATAAAGTTTTAAATAAAGCGAAACTTGTGGCTTCGTAAAAAGAGAATTCTTGGTGGTGACTAGTTGTGCCTATCAAATGAATCGATCATTGGCTAGCTATACTTTGATATGATACTATGTCACATGAAATAAAAAATAAAGACATGAGTCTTAAACGTGACTTAATAAAAAAATTATCAAAGATGGAATAATTTCCATAAAGACGTAGCGGTACTTTAAACCGCTAAATAGATTTTTAGTGGCATCTACTTTGAGTAGGATAAGGTTGAAACTCCTAAACTATAAAGATTCACCAATGGCGGCAATTCTACCTGTCATTACTCAAAAGGTAATCTACGGGTTCAAAGGGTAACAACAAGTCGTTCGATATGTGGATAGTTTCAACATTATAAAAATCCACAATAATCCTATCCTAATTAAAATAATCCTAGTTGTTACTGAATGAAGGTTGAGCTTTAAGCTCTTAATGAAGTTCAGTGCTAAAACACAAGTATCTCTAAAAGTAACAAAGGTACTGAAAAAAATTCACCTAAATAAACTTCGAGGTGGTGCCGCCTCAATAGAGAGTTGTAGTTTCTCTCTTAAAAGTTTGTTGAAAAAGATAAGCGCAAGGCCATATGAGCGCTAAGCGAGATTGAGGAACTTGAGAACACGTAATGCTCGTGTGTGTGTGTCCTTACCGGTATTGTCACATGGAACAAATGGTTCAAAGCTTCATGCTACCTTCAATTCCGACTTTATTTTTTTTGAATTACACTATGATTAGATTCAAATCGAAAGATATTTAATCCTTATGCATGGGTATCGTATACTTTGAATATGAGATTTTATTGAATTTTGAACAAGTGGGGGATAGATGAAAATATTGTTCAAAAAATCAAGGTCGCATGGTGGTATACAAGGCCTAAAGGCCCTTCTTTGAAAGAACCTATGCGGTCACATAGGTTTACTCTATGCGACCGCGTAGAGGGAAAATTAGCCGTTAGGCAGTTTTCCAGTTGTGGTATTTGGCGACTTTTCATTATTTGTTGACACCGCTTCATGAAGCTACGGTCCATGCCTATATATATGTGATAGATGGACATTGTAAAATAGTGAAAATTCATTACAAATATATGAGAAACATTATTTTTATTCCACAAAAATGATCAAACATCCTTTCTTCCATATTCAATTCTTCCCTCTTGTGTTCTTCAAGTTCGGATAGAAAATCATTTGTGCTTTTGTGATTTTCTACAACAAGGCTTGATCAATCCTTTGAACCGTTTGCCGTGAGACCCTTTAAGCACCAAAATTGTTACCGAGAGGGGACAAATATCGTTTGAGGACAGCGATATAATGTCGTGTTTGAGCCTTCATTTTCATCATAATTTTTTATTCATATTCATCTTCTTGATATTATCTATATTTTGGTTCTCCATTTTCCCCGGTGTTGAAAATTTCCAACATGTATGGTGAAGAGGAATGGACAATACTAGACAATATTAAGAAAGAAAAAGTTGCTAAAATCTTGTCGATTTTATAGTTTGCATGGTCTAATATCACTACCTATTGGGCTGTGATGCCAAATTAGTTTTGGTGGACTAGCCCATTTGGGCTATGATGATAAATAGATGACCCAATAGATACTACCAAGCCCTTGCCCAATAGTGCATTGTGATGGACTCTTGACCCAGCCCAAAACCTTATGATACAATTGTGTTGCTCTGGTCCGTTAGATCTTCTAAACCTAACATCTATGGTGATGACCAACTTATATACATTCTTGGTTTGAGACTTTTGCCCCACTTGAGTCATTATTCTCGTGCCTCTTTGAGAAAAAATGTTCTGTAGAATATTTTGTGTTTCTCTCCTTCTGCGATTGTGTGTCTTCCTGTCTTTCTTCTTTGTGAAACTCGTTCCTTTGCCAGTAAACTGTAGGTTTTTCTAGCATCTTTGCGGATAGTGAATCTATGTGATTCTTCGTTGTGAACTTGAAAGGATTTTGTTGGTTTTTGGGAGAGTTTCGGACTATTGAAGCAACCACTTCTGTGTCAGGTTCTTGGAGCTGTGGTTTGTGAGTTAATCCTTTGTACAGATGGGTACAAGGTGGATCTGAGCCCAAATCTATGAGATCTTGATGCTATGATCTTGTGTCTGTGGTCTCTACTTGGTGTTGATTTTGGGTTCATTCTTGTTACAACTACTAAGTAACTTTCCTATTACAATTACTCAACAATATAATAAATTATATTTCAGCCTCTTTTTTCTCCCTAGTGTGCTTGGGTTATAATGATATGCTTATTCTTAATTTATTCCTTAAGAAACATTCACTATCCTTGCTCCAGAGGTGGAAAGCTGTAACAGAGGATTACGTTCTTGACACTATAGTAATTAGTATCTAAACATTCTTCTGCCTTCTCGTAGGTTGTTTTTATCACATCTTGAACCAAGTTGGCTGCCTTTCTTGCTAAACTGCATTAGATAAGAGACGACTATTAACAGTAGCATTGAACTACTTCAGCTAAAAGCTCAAGACGTTAGAGAGGAGACAAATTTATACTTGAATTCAGCCTTCAATACCCTCTGCCCCCACTAAGGAATCGTTGACAGTTCTTTCAACGAGAATGGTTGGTTCAATATGGTACCAAAGCACACAATAATTTTGAGTTCAAGTCTTTGATAAAAATGAATGTAGTTTGCGCGATAAGGCTTGTTCAAGAGAATCAAGATTAAATTTTAATAAATAAATATGTCATTGCTCTATCAGCTTAAACTTTTATATGAAATAGTTCATTAAGTGTCAAATTTATGTTTTCATCAAACGTCTAACAAGCACAATTTTCTGAGCTGGCAGTGAGACTTGAATTCACCACGTTTGCCTACTACTTTGATACCAAGTTGATTGATCCCATCTAAAACCTTAACTTGTTATAGAGTAAACTATTTATGCTCGTGTTTGACAATTGTTTCTGAACTCATTTTAAAAGTCAAATCAATTTTTATCCACGTATTTTGTGGGACACACAAGTATTACATACTTGTCCACCGCACATTTCTATCTGTTTATAAACATTTGCTAAACATTTAAGTTTAGTCTTCAACGGGTGGGGACGATTAGCAAAGCTGGATCAAGTACAGCACCATAAAAACTTACTCAAGTTGCAGGCTCTATATTTAAGGCCCAGAGGGCATCTTCATCAACTCAAACTCCAGCATTGTTTACTTGAAGAAATTAGATCATCAATTGTGCTACAAAAAGAAGAAAATGTAATATAAAACAAATGTTACCGCCTGGAAAGTTTTGCTAAACCAATTATTTGTTCAATTAAGAGTTGATTGGTCCCTTCTAATCCACTCTGCATTATATCTCTGGATTTCACACTTGAAAGATCACTAACTCAAATGATAAATTGTTAAACACTTTACAATATAAAGACAAGTGCATTTCTTATAGCCTGGAATGAGAGCTGGGGTTTAGCAAAATTAAACAGGGGCACTTGTCTTTAGGAATCTGGAGTAAAAAAGAAGATGAAATGCATGATTGATATATTGATAAAGGATAATTGGCACAAAAGTCCCCACCTTTCATGTCTATTGTGAAAAAAGCCCATACCTTTCATTTTTTAGCATTTTTGCTCCTATTTCCACCTTTCTTGGCGTTAAACGTCATTTTCACCAATTTTGGACAATTTTACCCTCCATTCAAATAAAACAAAAAGAAAAGAAAGAAAACAGCAAATAACTAATTGCAACCACAGTCCTCAATTTTTAAAAAATTACAAATGGCATCCAGTTTCTATTCCTTCTTCTTCAAGGGTGTGAAAAACATGATTTGACTCCAAAATTTGGCAAACGAGTTACCCAATATTTTTTGGGCTTGAATTTGAGTTTCCCGAGGTTGATTCATATGTTGGGACACATTAGACTCACAAATTGATGGAGAATTATCCTCTTCACACAGTTGCATATTCCATGAGTTTAAATCCAAAATTGTTGCATTTGGCTGATAAATTCAAGCAATTGAATCCATATCCAGCATCGTTCAACCTTTAATTGCATGCTGATTGATGCAATTTGTAGATTGGAGTCGTAGAGGGATGCCAATTGAAAGGGGATCAGACCGACTTCTATGCGTGTTCACTATTTCTGGATAAGCAGCCATTTCAATGCCCAATCGGGAAAAACCTATATGCTCAGTAGATGCGCGATGATGAGTAGTGTCCTGTGGTGGTGGTGGTCGGCGATCATGGGTCCAACCACCGTCATCGAAAAATGGCCTTGTTGGCCTCAAGTTCCCTGACTCGAAAATTGGCTGTAGATCTCGATTTTCTGGGTTGTTTGCTGTAATTGGAACATGTGTGGATGCGTCTTAGTGAGCTTGAGCAACCTGTGGGTTGTATGGAACATAGACATCCATGGATTTGGCCGAATTTACAATAATACCTCGCGTGAGAGGCGATTTTTGGACAAATTTTGGCTCGATTTTACTGGGATTTGGGGCTGGAATTGGTGTGGGGATGTTAGGGTTGATGAGGAGATGATGGTGGTGTTAAAATTCGATGGTCTTGGTGCCGAAAATTGGGTTCCATGGATGTTGGCACCTATGGTGAAAATTTTGTATGTATTTGTGACCGATTTGTAATTTTTAAAAAATTGGGGCAGTGGTTACAATTAGTTATTTGTCGTTTCCTTTTTTTTTTTTAATTTGAATGGAGGGTAAAATTGTCCAAAATTGGTGATGATGTTTAGTACCAAGAAATGTGGAAATAGGGACAAAAATACCAAAAAATGAAAGGTAGGGACGTTTTCTATAATAGACATGAAAAGTAGGGACGTTTTGTGCCAACTACCCTATTGATAAAAGTTGTGGATCCCATGAAATGTACGATTAAAATTAATTATTAACTTTGACTTATAATTTTATCAACTTTTTTAGCTAAACTAAATAGGGACTAAACGATTGAATGTTGGTATTTTAATGGCGTACTATCATGAAAATCATTTTCACTTACCAAAACATCAAGCCTTCCAAATTGCGCTTTTATGAAGTTGGCCAATGATTCTATCCCTCTCCGCCTTGAACATCAAGCTGATGGAAGGCTACAATTGATAAACCAGATTCCTGAAGCAGTGATGTTGGCTGCTAAACCTCGACTCTCGTTCCGAGCTATAAGAAGAACGGTCAAGCCTGCACTCGCAAGCTGCCGGACTATCTCCGACCCAATGCCCTTGTTCACCACTGCATATCTATCAATTACTAGGCTTGTCAAGAAATGATTGTAACAGCAAACCTAATCATATTGCACGCCCATCCATCGACTGCAGGAGAACAGAATGTTTACCGTATAGGGGCTTGCACTCGATCAACTTCCATACCTGCAAATATCTCACATATCTATTAAGATTTGGGTTCCATCTTGACGTTTAGCTCATGCTATATTGGCCTTAATTTTTAAATAAAAGAATTAGCATGGTGAAAGATGTGTGTCAAATGTTGATCGAAAATTGTCTAATTTTCTCCTCTTCTTAGTTTTATTACAAAAATAAAACTTAAGGCCACAATATAGCTTGTAAAAATCCATTCAATGATTCAAAATGACTATACTTATCATTTTATATAAGGTCAAGCAACTAGTATGTCAATGATGAGAGATGTTTCATATCATTCGAGGAAATGAAATGTATATTCAAGGATGAAATAAGCAAGTAAATCAACAACGATTAGAAGAATGTCAAAAATATAATGTTGTTCGAAAAATGTCTAACTTTTTGTTAAACATTTATTGTGAAATAAGATGTTAAACCTCGATATAGCATATACAAATCCAATCACTGGTCGAGCAACTAATGCCTCGATGATGAGAAAAATGACATGATTTAAAGAAGCGAATTTAAATTCAAGAGAATAATATATTTGGAGACTTGAGAGCGGATGGCAAGAATTCTGATGCTACTAGTAATGGGATGGAGTAGGAGAAGAATCTGGACGAAGGCTTCCAAACCAAAATTTAATGTAAGGTCTATTTAGGAATTTGAATTTCTGTAAAATTCGATTTTGCCCTAATTTATATTACAAATAAAGAGTTGTCCTTAGACTTATAATAAAAAAATAAAAAGATAAAGAGAGACTAGAGAAGAGGAGTACGATTTTCTCTTATAAATATTTTTATCATCATAGTGAATTATCACAGTGACAAAAATAAGCATAATTTCATATTGAGGTGAACCTATATAGAGTGTGAACTTCTATAAATATCGAGTGTTTATTTTTCTTTCTTCAAATTAATTACTCTCGGTAGGATAGAATTAGGGTTTATAATTCTCATCATTTACCACCGATAGGGCAACTTAATTGAAAACAGCAATTTTTCTACATCTCAGCTACAGTAACAAAATTAACAAAAGGCTACGCAGAGTCAACAGAGAATTTTCCGCCATAACTCAATTTTGAATGGGGTAAGGTTACCTCTGACTGCTCCCAGTGATGAAAGCATCACCAAAACCACCATGACCAGAATCCCAATCTGCAGAAAAGGGACAACTTAAGTATTGCAATACTACAAGCTCATGACAAACAGTAGGAGTTTTTGCAAGCTAACAGTGTTGAAAAATCAAGACAGAGACAAATAGCAATCTCGGTTGCTATGATTGCTATGGGCAAACTTACACATATTTCCAACAAAAAGTTAATAGAAGAGAAAAACATCAGTAAAGCTATTAAATCAGTATTCATGTGATAAATTTAACAGCAGAAGGTAAAGAGGCAACACATAAGCTAGAAAGAACAAAAGGAACCAACGACCACATCCAAAAAGGGGAAAATAAAGCCAGTAACGAGAACAAATTGTTTTGTTAGCAGAAGATGATCATGATACTGTATTTTCATTTTCTTCTCTCAAAATTATCAAGAAGATTATTATTGCTGGAAAAACTATCTCATATTGTCTCTAAACTGAGTTTCTTTACCATTCTTTAGCTTCTTTTTCGTTGAAGTTTTGATGAGTAATCATTCATCAGATATTCAGTATTCACTGAATGATCCACTGCACAAATATAGTTTCCATATTCACAGAAACTCCAAACAAGATTCATTGTTCACTTATTTCTGATATAAGCTAGCCTAGAAAACCACCCCTAACGATTTGCGAGGCGGGTCACTACACGTCGATGCGAAGCCATCGACTCCTCGGGGGCGCTCTACCTCTGTACGAGGCCATCGACCCCCCCGGGGGGCTTTACCTTTACGCAAGATCATTGACCCTCCGGGGGCGCTCTACCTCTTCGCGAGGCCATCGACCCCCCGGGGTGCTCTATCTTTACACGAAACCATCTACCCCTGGAAGTGACCTAATGTAGCCACCTCAACACTTAGTAAAAAAATCTCAAGTAAATTGACAAAGTTCCATGACGGTTATTATGGGTACAACCTCCAGGCGGGAAGTTAGAGATCCCCCAGAAGAACGCTGGGTAGTGGAAAAGCCAACGTGGAACACGTGGCACCATGATCGCCAGGTACTCACCCGACTTCCATCATCTATAAATATCCCTGAAGGCAACACGGGTAAGGGGATTGACATTTTTTAGCTATCTGAATTCCATCCTTATTTCTCCTAAAACATATACTGATTCTCACGCCGGAGGTAAAACAGGGAGAAAGCCCCAGCCTCATTTTTCAGGTTACACATGCTCGTCGGAGTAGCCAGAACGCCAACGGCCACCAGGTAGATTAGGAGGTATTATTCCACCACCATTTCATTGGCGTCATCTTTGGAAAGTTTCTTCTATTGAACACCAAAGTCATGTCAAGAAGACGAACAAGAAGTGACACAAGCTTGAGAGCAGCAACGACGGAGACGGAATTGGAATCGTCGCTATGAGCCCCGACCCTCCACCGCCACTGCAGTATGTGACACAAAGCCAGTTCAATGCCCTAGAGACCCAGCTAGCGGCTATGATGACCCTCTTGCTTTCTCTTGGCATCTGTTCCATCCAAAGAAAAGTGAGGTTGAGTTAGAACATTGCTTTTGACGAGAAGGATTTGATAGGCGTAGCACACCCCCATGACGATGCCTTGGTGATAGTAGGTGACATAACTGATTCCGACGTCAAGAGGGTGCTGGTTGATGGGAGAAACGCTGCAAATGTACTTACATGGGATTTTTTTTGGGCATAAAGATCTTCCTTGACAAGTTGAAAATAGTAATCACCCCCTTACAAGGCTTTGGAGGGGCTACGATAATTTCGGAAGGGACCGTGGAACTCCCTGTCACGCTCGGCACATATTCGACCGCTGTGGTAATTGTGGCAAGCTTCTTAGTTGTAAAAACTCCCATGGCCTATAATGCGATCTACGATCGGCCATTATTGAACGCAGCTGGAGCCATCCCCTTGACCTGTCACCAAGTCCTGAAATTCCCAACCAGCAGTGGGTCGGGTATGTGCGAGGGGACCAACAAGCATTCAGGAAATGCTATGTCGACAGTATATTAGTGAAGGAAACACCATCGGTCATGATGTTGGAGGTTGAACCTCCGAAGGGGTGAATCGAACCACTTGACATGATTGAAAGAATCTTTATATCAGAAGAATGGGCGTTTAACATCAGGGACAGTTTGGAATTTGATGAAAAATGGAAGTCGGTAAGGTGCCTGGAAAATAACCTAGATGTTTTCGCATGGAGCTCGAATGACATTACTGAGATCAGCCCGGCCATCACTTAGCATCGCCTCGACTCCTCCCTGGAGCTAAACAAGTGAAGCAGAAAAAGAGGAACCTCGCCCTTGAAAAATAAGAAGTGACAAAAGCGAAGGTGGAAAAGCTACTGCAAGCTGGTTTTATTCGGGAGGTGCAGTACCTTGAGTGGTTGGCCAACATCGTGTTAGTGAAAAATGGCGCATGTGTGTAGATTACACCGAGCTCAACAAAGCATGCCCAAAGAACTCATACCCACTCCCCCGGATAAACCACCTGGTGGACGCCACGTCAGGTCATGAAATACTTAGCTTTCTAGATGCATTTTTCGGGTACCATCAAATCTCTATGGCTGAGCTCAACCAGGAAAAGACATCATTTGTCACAGATTCTAGAACATATTATTACACGGCCATGCCGTTCGGCCTCAAAAATGTAGAAGCAACCTACCAAAGGATGGTGAATAGAGTCTTTCGAGAGTTGATCGAAAATGTCATAGAAGCCTACGTCGACGACATGGTAGTGAAAAGTGTCAAATCTATCAATCATGTGGCTTGTCTACAGAAAGTATTTGATGTGGCCCGACACAATAACTTAAAGTTCAACCCGGAGAAGTTTATCTTCGGTACTGCCGACGGGAAGTTCCTAGGATTCATAGAGGAATTGAGGTAAACCCTGACAAGATACAGGCGATACAGGAAATGAAGAGCCCCACTAGTAAGAAAGAGGTTCAGCGGCTGACAGGACGCGTGGCGGTCGTCAATCACTTCATGAGTCTGGCGACGAATAAGTGCTACCACTTCTTTAAAACCATAGAGGGCTCCACCAATTTTTTGAGTGAACTCAAGAATGTGAAGAATGGCTGGAATCCTTAAAGAAGTCACTACAGTAGCCTCCTATTCTAACTAGCCCATACCCGGGTGATGTACTATGTCTCTACCTCGCGGTGTCACCACGGGCAATTAGCGCCGTTCTTGTGAAAGAACTCCCAAAGGCAAAAAAATCGATCTACTATGTCAGTCAGGTCTTCAAAGGCGCAGAGACAAGGTACAGTCTGGCTAAACAGCTGGTGCTTGCGTTGATTATTGTAACGAGAAAGCTTAGACCTTACTTTCAATCCAATACGGTACAAGTAATGACTGACCAACCTATCAAGCAGATCCTACATCGACCAAAAACCTTCGGGGGGCTACAGAAATGGGTGATTGAAATAAGTGAGTTTAACATTGAATTTAGGCCCAGGAGGCTCTAGTAGACTTCATTGCTAAGCTCACCATCCCGAAAGAGCCCCCAAATGGGCAGAAGGCAGATTGGAGGATCTTTGTAGATGGTTTCTCGAATGTAGAGGGATCAGGAGCAGGAATCATAATGATCGGACCAGACTTCGAAGAATTGAAATACTCATTACGCTTTAAGTTCCCTGCTACCAATAACGACGTCGAGAATGAAGCAGTCATCACAGGCTTGGGTTTCGCAGCAAGGCTGGGAGTGACTTTAGTAGAGGTATGCAGTAACTCATAGCTAATAGTAGGGTAGGTATCGGGAGAGTACGAAGCAAAAGATAGGAGGATGACAGCATACCTAATGAAAGTAAGGGATTTGAAAAGAGGGTGCGCAAGCTTTAAGGTGACGAAGGACTCGCGAAGAGATAATGAGCGCGCAGATGCACTAGCAAAGCTCGCATCGGCTAACCCAAAAAACTTACCTCGAACAGCGAGTATGCAAGTCCTACAACAACCTAGCATTCAGCACTGGGCTGAGGTGAAGAATATTGAACACGAGGAAAGTTGGATGGATTTGATAATCAAATATCTAGCAAAAGATAAGGTGCCAGAAGACCCCTAGAGGCGAGGAGATTGAAAGCTCGAGCAGCTTCATTTACCATCATCGATAGACAGCTCTACAAGCGGGGTTTTACCATGCCATATTTGAAATGCATATGCCCCACCAAAGCCAAAAAGGTATTGTTTGAGATATATACCGGAACCTGTGGCAACCACTAAGGGACAACATCCTTTGCCTTCAAAATTCTGCGACAGAGCTACTATTGGCCAACTATGAAAGAGGATGCCAAAGAGTTGGTACGGAAATGTGACACATGCCAGTGTCATGAAAATCTGATCCATGTCCCAACCGAATAGCAGGCAGCCATATTTGGGGTGTGCCCATTTTTTCAGTGGAGAATGGACATTCTAGGACATCTGCCTATGGCCAAAGGGCAGAGGAAATTTTTGTTGGTCGCCATCGACTACTTCACTAAATGGGTGGAGGTGGAGACACTGGCGACCATCACGATAGGAAAGATACAAGGCTTTGTATGGAAAAATATAATATGTCGGTTCGGAGTACCCAGTGTATTGGGGACGGATAACGAGACTGATAGGATAAAAGTCAAGCAACCGGATGACACTGCGACTAGAGGGAAACTCGACCTGCTTGAGGAGGTAAGGGAGAAGGCGGTGATCAAGATGATGGCCTATAAACGAAAAGCCGGTGGGTACTTCAATCGGAGGGTGAAACCAAGAATCTTTCAACCAGGAGACCTCGTTTTAAGGGATGTAGCAGCAGCAAGACACTTCCCGACAAAACTCGAACCAAACTGGGAAGGCCCGTATGAAGTAATCCACAGCCTGGGGAAGGAAGCTTATAGCCTGAATGACATGAGAGGAAGAACACTGAGTAGGCCATGGAACGCAGAGCATCTCAAAAGATATTACTAGTAGACTTCAAGTTAGGTGCACAGGCTATGTTCTTGTAAATATAGTAGAATAGGTTGCGTTTTTAATTCCCTTCATGTAACGCCTCACAAAGGTGCCTTTAGTTACAATTATTTATCGTGCTTAATGAAAGACCTTGGTAGTGGCGGATGATGAGGGCTCTAAGAAAGGGTCAGCCTAGCTGGAACGTCCTGGTGCGCCTACTGAGCTCACGAATCCAAGTATTTTTTATGTTAACATGCAATTTTGAATCTCCATGCTCATCCCATGAGGACATACGATTGACATAGTCTATGCAGCTAGTTAGGGAGCTTTGAAAAGGCAAAGCATTGGCTAAGGCCCTTAACTGTCAGACCACCTCCTAACGATTGATATAGCCCACATGGATAGGCGGAGAGCCTTGAAAAGCCAATTGACAGTCTACATAGCCCACGTGGCTAAGCAGAGAGCCTTGAAAAGCCAAAAAATTGGCTAAAGCCCTTAACCGCCAAAAGGAGAAAGGGCTGTGGACAGATGAGCTACCTAATGTGCTATGGGCGTATCACACGACTCCACGAGAAACAACTGGAGAAACACCATTCAAACTAACCTTTGGGATGGAAGCAATAGTTCGAGTTGAGATCCTAAGCGAGACTGGTAGGATAAAAGTTAAGCAGCCGGATGACACTGTGACTAGAGGAAAACTCGACCTGCTTGAGGAGATAAGGGAGAAGACGGCAATCAAGATGATGGTCTATAAATGAAAAGTCGCTGGGTACTTCAATTGGAGGGTGAAACCAAGAATCTTTCAGCCAGAAGACCTCATTTTAAGGGATTCAGCAGCAGCAGGACACCCCTCGACAAAACTCAGACCAAACTGAAAAGGCCCATATGAAGTAATCTGCAGTCCGGGGAAGGGAGCTTATAAACTGAAAGACATGAAAGGAAGACCACTGAGTAGGTGATGGAACGCCGAGCATTTCAAAAGATATTACCAGTAGACTTCAGGATAGGCGCACAGGCTATGTTCTTGTAAATACAGTAGAATAGGTTGCGTTTTTAATTCCCTCCATGTAAGGCCTCACAAAGGTGCCTTGAATTACAATTATTTATCGTGTTTAATGAAAGACCATGGTAGTGGCGGATGATGAGGGCACTAAGAAAGGGCCAACCTAGTTGGGACGTCCTAGTGCGCCTACTGAGCTCATGAATCCAAGTATTTTTTATGCTAACATGCAATCTTGAATCTCCATGCTCATCTCGTGAGGACATATGATCGACATAGCCTACGTGGCTAGATGGGAAACCTTGAAAAGCCAAAGAATTGGCTAAGGTACTTAACCGCTAGACCACCTCATAATGGTCGACATAGCCCATATGGCTAGGCGGAGAACCTTGAAAAGCCAAAAAATTGGCTAAGGCCCTTAACCGCCAGACCACCTCCTGACGGTCGACATAACCCACGTGACTAGGTGGAGAGCTTTGTAAAGCTAAAAAATTGGCTAAGGCTCTTAACTGCCAGACTCCTCTCCCAACGGACAACTTAGGCCATGTGGTTAGGCGAAAAGCCTCAAATGGTCAGAATGTTGGCTAAGGTCGTCGACCATCATAATCAAGCCTAGCGCGCACGGGACGAATGACATTCACCCATGCTATCAAACGACTGAACGTGGAAGACAACACTAGAAAAAACAAGTTAAAAGAACGATGCGTTCAACATTAATAATCGCTGATAACATAGCATTCATACAAAAGGCATATGATGTGCTCTTGCCCACACCCCGGACAAGTAGGAAATGATGCTACAAGTAGAAATAAAAGGTGACACAAAAAAGAGGGGAACTAATAAAAGGTGCTACTACTAAGCCATGCTTCAACTCGAAGGGGAAGCACCACCATTGCCGACCCACGACGAATGACCAAGTGACCTAGATGGTTGCGCCTTACTCTCCTTCCCTTTGTGCTACACAAGGAATTTATCAAAACCTGAGGGGTTAATAGAAAGGTGCTTGGTCGATATCCACTCATTGGTTAGTTTGATGGACGCCGCCATCGCCTTCTCTCCGTACAAATGCAAAGCCTTGGCATAATCAGACGATGACTTGTACTGCCCCACAGATGCCTCAAAGTCCCTAGTATACTCAATAGAGGTCTTATACCTCTCGATCACCTCCTCCGGAGCACGAGCTAATACAAATCGCAAATTGTCATTCTCTGTCTCCTGCTCACGAGCTCGAGCCTCCGACGCCTTTAGAGATTTCTTCAAGAAAGATATCTTCTTCTTATAATGATGAGCCTCTTTTTTCTTTCCTTCTGTAAGAGTCTTCAACTCTAAGGTTGGCGACGACTCGTTTCAGCAAGCCCGGTCTAAAGGGCTACCACCTAAAAGATGAGGAGACAATGTAAGAGTCAAGTAGTAAAACCATGCTCAAAAAATAAAACTCAGCGTAAAAGAGATATGGAATTAGAAACATACCCTTTGGAGATAAACCACCGCAGTCCTCTCGATGTCGTCTGGCGCTGCGTCTGCAATCATCCTGGCCCGAGTGGGTGTCACCAAAGACTTAAGCACCACCGTCTCATGATAGCCCCGGGTGGGAGGAAACCCAAAATTCAGAAGTGAATCCTCGCGCTTGCACTGCATACGGTTGGAAGCGCCTGGCCTAGGAGCAGGGACAACCTCGATAGGCTCATCCGAAAGCTGGGGGTCTCTTGGGCCATCTGAGACCTTCCTCCCTGGATGGCTATCTTCTTCCTTTTTAAAGGGATGGGAGATGGATCAACATCTCTCATACGCCCCTGCTCGGGCATAGAATCCATGGTTCCCTCCAAATCAAACTCCATCCCTGCGCATGAAAAGTAAGGTCCATTAAGTTTACAAAAAGAAACATGGGAGTATGAAGCAAGAAAGAAGACCTTGAGAGCTTACCGTCAATAAGAGCAAGGTCCTCGTCGCCACCTGGTAGGGTCTTCAATACCTGGTCAAGGTCAAAATCCATATCTATATACATATGCCAAAACTCATTAGCCCAGAAAAATAACAAGCAAAAAATATGTGCAAGCAAAAAATCGAAAAAACCAACGAAACCACCTACCAGTAGGACGACTCATCCCCACAATTAACATGTTCCTTATGGTCAAAACCGATCCTAAGTCAGGTGTGAGGGGGGTACATCGACCAACTCTTGGATTTGAGTTTTTAGGAGAGAAGTAATTTCTACTTGGCTATTGAAAAGGCGAATTTGGGGATGCCGCCAGTTGGTATTGAGGGGGAATCGGCCTTCTAGAGGCCAGGCAAAGAAGAACCGAGATTTCTACCCACTGTTCGAATTCCTAAACTTGGGAAAGAGCAAAGGGATCCTAGTAGTGAAAAAGACAAACGCATTACACTAAACCAGTTCGTGCATCTCAAAGACGCACCTAAAAAGGTCTATAGAAAGTGGAATTCTCCTCTTAAGGCAAACATATAAGAAATACAATGCCTTTCTCCATGCATTGGGGTTAATTTGACTAGGGGTAAGGTAGAATTTATTGAAAATCGACACCAAGAAGAGGTGAATGGGAAATCAAAAATCTCCATCCATAATGTCCTTATACACGGCTACCTCACGTGGATCGGATTCAGGAAGTCTTTCTTTGGGACCTGGGGCCCTATAGACGTAATTATCGACCCTATCATACCTAGCAAGATATTTTTCCAACTTAAGTAGGGAATTGTAGAGATTATAACTTTTTGGAATTTCAAGGGAGACGATCTCACCAGCCAGATCCCGCCCGATTTCTAAGTTTTAGTTTGGAGACTTGGTAGAGCTAATATGTCTCTTGGGGGAGTTCGAAATAAACGCCTAAGAATCAGCTGAAAGGGTTCGGCTATCAAACTCACAAGATAACCCACCAGACGAAAGGGGGAGGCCGAAAGACTTTGGTTAGTCAGGGCGGCGAGGGGCTGGTCGTTCGACCAGCCTCACCGGACGTCGACCTGTCGATCGACCTATCGATCAGATTTGTTTCGACGTCGACCGGCCCCCCATCACTACTTTCATTGGAAGAAGAAGAAAAAAGGATAGTCTAGTACATGATTTTACAAAAAATGAAGAAGAAAGAGGGAAGAGTTACCTTGGAAGAGAGGGAAGACTAAGATGTTGGGAGGAGGAGAAAATGATTCACATGTGAGGGACCACCCCCTTTCTATAAGCAATAAAATTCGATTTCTTTTCGGGGGAAAATTCCCTCCAAGTTAGGGGCCATTGGGTAGACGTCAAGTGTGCAGTGAAATAGGCCTCTAACTTTAAATTGTGCTGCTCGACTTACTTAGGCGAATGACACGAAAAAGCCAGGACAGGGAAATTACTACCCCTTGTCGAATAACATCAACAAGGGACAGGGGGCTAATGATATAAGCTAGCCTAAAGAACCACCCCAACGACGAACGAGGTGGGTCACTACACGTCGACGTTAAGCCATCAACCCCCCGGGGAGCTCTACCTCTGCACAAGGCCATCGACCCTCCACGAGGCGCTCTACTTTTACGCGAGGTCATCGACCCCCCAGGTGCTCTACCTTTACATGAAACCATCGACCCCTCGGGGCGCTCTACCTTTATGCAAGGCCATCAACCCCTCTGGGGCGCTGTACCGTTACACGAAACCATCTACCCCCCGGACGTAACCTATGTGGCCACCTTAACACTTGGTCAAAAAATCTCAGGTAAATTGACAAAGCTCCATGGCAGTTATTATGGGCACAACCTCCAGGGAGGAAGTTAGAGATGCCCCAGGAGAACGTAGGGTAGTGGAAAGGCCAACGTGGAACACGAGCACTATGATCGCCCGGCACTCACCCGACTTCCAGCTCCTATAAATACCCTCGAAGGCAACACAGGTAAGGGGATTGACATTTTTTAGCTATCTGAATTCCATCCTTATTTCTTCTAACACATATACTGATTCTCACACCGGAGGCAAAACGAGGGAGAAAGCCCCACCCTCACTTTTCAGGTTACACACGCTAGCTGGAGTAGCAAGAACGCCAACGACCACCAGGTAGATAAGGAGGTATTATTCCACCACCATTTCAATTTCTTTTTACTGAACCTATGATAGGCAGCTTAACCTGTAAGAAAGAAAAGTTGAAAAAATACCATTCACTATATTCTCTCCCTAGTCATACATTAATTCCTGACTCTTCAAATGAAAAAAGAGAATTTATCTCATACTAAACTGCAGTTTCTAAAGGTTATTCCTATCCGTTCTTTCTAGTTCCTCTCTTCTTTTACGTGTCATCTTTGGATAAATTCGGCAGCAGAAGAGACGCTAAGAAATACTGACAAGGCCAAAAACATTTCTGGAAAAAATACCGGTACTCATGCTTCCTTTTTTGATTCAGGCAATAAAGAGATCTTTAAAGGACCATCAGGCTTTTTTTTTCTTTCACTCACCCGTGGTCGCAATTGAATTTTCTAGAGCCATATCTCATAGCGAAGCATGTTTGAGAGAGTAAGAAAAAAGGTAAACTAAGAGCAGCAACTTGATTTTAACATTGCTATTACATCACTTCAATCATTATTACATGAGAAACTCATAAACTAGTAGAATAATGTTGTCATCATAACAAGTCATAATTTTTATCAAACTTGACCATAATTGTTGTCTTCCTGAGGAGACGATTTTCAACAAGACTGACTTCTAGCAGAAATCTTTAGTCAAATCGGACGCAATATGTAAGTTCTAGCATATACACAGTCATTGACTAAGAATTTTTTTTTAAAGTTGTAACGAATATTTATTTTAATAAATTTATGGGTGTCAAAGAGATGGACAAAATGCAATTGAAATTCATACATGAATTTGTTCAACAAGATTAATTACTGGTTACAACTTGTGTTTAGTTTTTCTAATGTGCAACTACTTGTGATAAATGAAATTCAAACCAAATGGCTGGTTCCATGGAGGGGATATAAAAAGGGAAAATTACCTAGAAACCTACATTTAAACATTCATTTTCAAAAAACTAGGGATTAAGTTCAATTTTCACAAATCAGTTGTTAATTAGGTTTTATAATTAAAATTAATAAAAATTTAATTACACGTAATAGACACAGATCATCCCACCACCACCTATCGTATTCTCTCTCTCTCTCTCTCTCTACGTACCTCATCCCCCACCTAACCTATTCATTTCACTCAATACACCAGTTGGAGATGCCTTCGAAGAAGGAAGCCCAGTCTCATCATCCAAAGCCTCCAACAAATATCCGAGATCCAATTAAGACTCTTCAGATCCCGACTTCAAATCCACCTTCGATGAAGGTGAAACCCTAATTTCTTACTCGAAACTCTTCATAAACGAGTCAAGATCCTGACTCGTTGTGCAGAGTTCCGACTCATCATCACCCAAAATTGTCCAAATAAATCCTCTTTCAGCCTCTTAACCTCGGACAAATCAATCACTAAATGGGTCAAATCAATCAAGTGTTGCTGCTTCAAGCAGCATTTGGCAGCGATACGGATACCAAGCTTCTCGTCATCGCCGGCATCGCTGTTACTACAAGCAGTGGCGAGGGCTACTCGAAGTAGTGATACGACGAAGCTTCTCATTGCTTCCATGGCGTCGCTGCTGCAAGAGGTGGAAGGTTAGTGCAGATCTGTGGTAATGCTGTTGTTAGATCTGGGTGAGATGGTGGTGCGATGTTGGGTGTAGGGGGGGTGGTGGTGGTGGTATATATCTACGTGGTGGTTGTGCGCATCTCTGAATTTGTGTGGTGTGTTTGGTGTATGGGTGTGGTGTTAATTTATATTTGATGTGGATGTGGTGGTTATGGTGGCGAGTTGTGGATTGGAGGAGGTGGTGGTGGTAGATTTTGGTGTAGGTGGTCGCAATGGGGGTGGTAACGGCATCGTCGGAGATGGTGTTGCCCAAAAGACATCCGTATCTACTGGGTTTGGCTTGATTTTTGGTGTGTTTGGGAAGGTATTAGACTTAAATGTTGGTCGAGAAGAGGTTGAGGTGGTCATGTTGGTGGTAGAGTCCAATAGCTTGGTCGATATTTGGAAGCTTCAAAGGAAACACGCTATAGCTTGCAGCTACGAGCAACAGATCTTTCATGTGATGGTGGTGGTTAGGATTTGTTGAAAGTATTGGTGGTGCGCACTTGGTTGACATTGTTGGGATTGATAGTAATACCATAGTGGTAGTGGCAACAAAATAAAGTGTGACCAAGTCTATCTTCATTATATTAACTGTGACTATATGTGACTTGTTTACATATAGTCACAAATTAGACTGATATGGTCACAGACAGTTACATTGAAGACAAAGTTGGTCACAATTAGTAACATATAAGACGTTAGTGAATGTAGAAAAGTTGGAGGTGAAGGTGGTAGATTGTGATACTAGTCTGCAGGTCACAATTGTGGGTCACAGTTACGAGTCACAATTCGCCATTAAGGCCACAGTGAAGGTGGCAGGTTTGAGTTCACAAGTCACAATCATTTCATATAAGTCACAAATCATTATAAACGGGTCACAGATCAATATTAACAGGTCACATGTCATTTTGTAGAAGTCACAGATCAAATTTATAGGTCACATTTTATATTATGAGTCGCGAGTAACAAATCACATGTTGAAAATCACATTTTATATGTCACAATGTACATAGGTCACAAGTTGTTGCTTAGAAAAGAAATTGTGAATTTAATATATTTAATTACAAAAATATTTTTTTGATTAATTATTTCATAACTAAAATTTTAATATTAATTGATTTTTGAAATTTCAAACTTTATTTCTTAATTTTGAAATTGATCATATGCATATTCATCTCACTTGATTAGGTCACAGATTCAATAGAACTGATCACAAATGACAATGTGCACGGGTCACACATCTAATGCAACTAATCACAGGTCATTGCCAAAAAAGAAGAGAAAAAGAAAAAAGGTAGTCGACGGAAAGGTAAGTGGTCATCAGAACAATCGTCGGAACGGTCAGAGAGGTCGTCGAAATATTCGTTGGAACGGGATAAGTCACCGGAGCCGTTGCCAGAATTTTCGAAAGTCGCCGGAGCCATCGCTGAAGAAGCTATCGGAGCCGTCGCCAGAGAAGCTGCCGGAGTCATTGCCGAAGAGAGAGAGAGAGAATGGTTTGATGTGATGGGTAGATGGGTTGGAGGTGGGCTAGAATAAGTAGATTAATTATACTATATTATAATTAAATATTTAATAAATTTAACTATCACCTTATTTTTGAAAGATTTTTAGAAGTTTGTTAGTTTTGAAATGTGATTTTTAAATAAAGGATTTATGTGGTGTTCCCATATAAAAATGCAAAAGTAAGACGTGTAATAACCATTGACACAAGATGTGCACAAAATAATACAAAAAATGGCAATTTGAAAGCAAGGTCTAGCACTTAGATGGACCTCCTTGATAGCCACCCAATGACCGGCCCATGTATCGTCCATGAGGCCTTTCATCAGGATATCCCTGCCTACCTCCCATCTCGCGATCATACCCACCAGGATAATCATATCTGAACCTGGAAAATAGAATGTTTATACTATTATAGTGAAGCATGAAATTAGTTATTTATATATGACAATAAACATAACTACTGAGTTGAAAGACATAAAATTTCACAGCACGTATGAATTTCTTGTGTATTCTTGATAAACGAGTCATGGTATTAATACTCCTGAAAGGTGTTCTATTATATATGTGTGTGTGACGATTAATCAACAATTCAAAGTGCTTTTCTTGTGTATTCTTGATAAACTAGTCATGGTGTTCTATATGCTCATAGCTCCCATTTGATACCGGATAAAGCAATGCTCATTCAAGAATCCTTTCATGCATTATGTTAGGTATCAAGGAAAATCAAATCTGAACCCAATTATTGCAATTGCTCAAGTGCCAATGAGGTTTTTTTTTCTTTTTTTATTTGAAAGAAAAAGGAGACTATGCCTTCGTCATATGAATATTAAGTAATAATAGCATGGCACTTCGAATAGCTAAAGTAGTGATGAATCCTGTGTGTGCGTATATATGTGTGTGTGTGTGTCCCACCCAAATCTCTCCCCCGAACTTTGCTTCTACCTTCTCACACTAGACCTTCAATTCAACTGCTAAAACCATTCTCCTGTTTCTGTAAGAATATTTTATTTGAGATCTCATCCCAATCGTCAACTTGTACTCGGTGCATAAATGGTCTCCATTTTTCTCATTTATATGTACATATTTTTCTTGATTCTTGAAGTCATAAACTGGTGATCCTACAAGTGAGGGAATTCGATTACTGATAATTTTCTTGATTTTCTTAAAAGTTTTACATTTTGTAAGATGAGATTCTGTTAGGATTTTTGAGTTCTTGATGGTTTGGCGGTAGAATGGATATAGTTTTAGCATAGCCCCCGACACCAACACACAAAGACAAGTTTGCTGCACAAACATGTCTAATCAGATATATGTGCTCTGTTTTAAAGTGCTCATTTGCTTTGTGTGTCACAAAATGTGTGGATAACAAGTGGTTCATGAATTGTCATCTTACAAAAGTGTGGATAAAAAATAAGATGGACCAGCTTAAATTATAATTTAAGCTTGCCGAACATGCTTATAGTTAATGCTACTCGTGTATAGAATTTTCCAAAGATACTCTCAATATTAAAGAAGCCCTGGTATGTACTCATTCAAAAATCGTGCATAATCACGTAAACTGTAAGTGACATTATTGAGCTTTTGAAATGAGAGGACAAGCGAAAATTAGGAAAGTAAACTACGATTCCAGGTCCATGCCCTTGTCCTCTAGAACTCCATCTCCGTCCCTCAAACCCATCATGTTTCCTGAATCTTTTATAAGGTGGAAATTGAATCTATCATCTTGAAGGAGGTGAGTGCACAGCACTATCTCCACGTCCTCGTCGGTCCCGCTTATGATAATCCCTTGCACGCGGAGGCAGGGATCGATTGTCGTCGTTGTGATCACGTTGAAGCGACCTATCAATGTCCCTATCATCGCGCCGCTCCCGAGAGTCACATTCTCAACGGCTCGGCCAAGGAGGGGGCGGCTATGAATTCGCGTTTGGTTTAGTGACAATGGATTTTTCGTTGTTGCTGCGGTCTCTGTGACTATCGATGTCCTTAGCGGCGGCGCTTAGTACTTCAACCATCGATGGAGCGATAGCGAACATAGTGATTTTCAGATATGAGAGTTTGGAGCTTACAGTGAAACAAAGAAATTTTTAAGTAGCGAAATGGAGTTAAATATTTCATTGGCGGTTGAGCTTTATACCTCGACCTATTCATTGAACTGGCTATAGAATGGATTCCTCTATGATTGTGTTTACGTGGAGGATGAAAATGTGACGTGGCTGTTAAAATTCTTCACATTTTAAAGAGACTTGTACACATGAACTCCATATCACCAAACAAACCTTAAAATCGATTTGAAATTAAAAAATAATTTCTACAAATTAACTCAAAATCACTTCCCTACGCCCACCCCACCCGACTCCCTAAACCCAAAACCAAATCTATAGCCACCTCGTCATCATCGCGCCGACCACTACCCCTAAAACAAAAACAGTACACATGAAGGTGTACTGTGAAATCCGATAAAATATGTGGCATGTAATTTAATTAAACATGTCATTGTCACAATAACACATAATTTATGATCATGATCACGTACCAGTCATAAACCACATGAAATGTAAATGTATTTTGAAATAGTAGATTGATAGAGAATGTGTGGTTAAAAATGAAAGAAAAAGTTTTGGAGTTATGTGTATTATAATTTTATTGAATAATGTGTGATTGAGAAGAAAAACGAAAAAAATATATTTTAAAAAAATGGAAACAAAACAAGGTTGTAATTTGTAAATCACGATCACATATTTAGCCCTTGTTTGAGCCACATTATTTTCATACGAATACATTTTTAAAGAGTGTGTTGATGGTAAATGTGTAATTAAAAAATAAGAAAAAAAATTGATTTGCGTATAATATTATTTTTTATTGTCAATTATCTAATTAACTTGTTAAAACACTATTAATTCTACTATACTATCTCATTCTTCACCCGATTTTATCATCCGCACCATCATTGGCAGCCAATGGTTTTCTTTGCACCCCGCACCCTACCCTTATCACAGGCAAACATAGAAAGACAGGTCTACATCCATTGTGAATGACCATAGAATGGTAGATCTATTACCACCTCAAAATCTGTTACCTCGTAACGACTAGATCTATAACCATCGCTTGATTAATAATTAAATATCTTCGTGATCAACCGATTGGCGATGTGGCACGATAAAGAGGAGAGAGGAGATTCAAAGGCTTTGAGGGATGAGGGCTTGTTGAGAAGTGGCTAGAGAGGACCTCTAGTCGATTGATGGATCCAAGGTACTTGTGAAAAATGAAAATGTGAAAAAGTGACGTCTGTTATTTTTCTCTAAAAAAAAAGTCATAGTATTTTATTGAAGCAGTTAACTAGGAGCATATGTGTGTATGTTTGAGAATTTAAATATACGAATTCACATCTAATTTTAATCCTTCCTTCAATTCATATTTTTTTAATCAATTCAATCAATACAACCAAAGTATTTTTGAAAATGAGAATTTGGAAAAGTGAGATTTTCAATGAAAAAGTTGCATCTCATTTGAGCAATTAACTAGATGCATACGTGTATATATTTGAAAATTTAAATATATGACTTGAAACATTGTTTTAATATTGCATTCAATTCATATTTATTTGGATCAATTCAATTGATACATCCAAGGCGTTTGCAAAAATGTGAATGTGAAAAGTGACATTCTGTTAGTTTTCTATGAAAAAGTAACATTCTCACTGAAAAGTTGCAGCATTTTATTAAAACAATTTACTGGATGTATGTGTGTGTATTTGAAAATTTAAAAATAAGAATTCAAACCTTGTTTCAATTTTATATATATATATATATATATATATCTCAAAAAAAAAAAAAAGTCACAGTATGTAATTGGAATAATTTACTAGACGCATACTGTGTGTGTTATTTGAAATTCAAAATATACGAATTCAATTCTTATTTTAATCTTGGATTCAATTCATATTTCTTTAAATCAATTTAATTTATGCATCCAACGTGTTTGTGAAAATTTGAATATGAAAACGTGACATTTTGTCACTTTTCTATGAAAAATGCATAGTCTAAAATATCAAAAAAGTGATGAAAGTACAAAAATTTCTGCTTGCTTGCTGTACTTGAGTCCATTAAACACCAATTTAATCAACTCACATTTTGCAGAGTTCTCATTTTCTATAGGTCAATCACGGAGACCATATTACTGATCTCTTGCACCTTGCACATGACCAAGCTAGATGTAACTTTACTTTTCATAATAAAATCTTTGACAAAAAGAACTTTACCCCCACTATATTAAATCACAATCCTACAAAAAGGAGAATAAAAACAAAGGACAATGTTTATATGATCTTGTTTAAGGTCTCTTTGGTAGGGATTCTACTTTTTGTAAAAGGGTTTTCTTAGGAAGTTATCTTAGTCCAACTTCCTTTATAAACTCTTATACTTCCAAAAAATTATTTACCACACAATCTTTACCACAATCCTACAAAAAGAAGAAAAAAAAAATCCCCCACACGACGCAACACGAGAAGTTGGACTCATTCGTTGAACTAATAAGGCATCATTAATTTGGATAGTGTGAATTAAAATTATCTTTCAAGAATGAATATTAAATCCTATGGTCTTATCAAACATTGATGATGTTATTATCAAACCTTATTAATATAATCAAGCTGTGTTTTTTAGTCACTTCACATGAAACCATGTTATAGGTAGTGAAACTATACATTGAAATAAAATTGCATGTCAAAACCACCAACACCAATTGCTACAGAAACAGGTTGATTTGTAATTGATTCAAGACAATTTCGTCATTTCTAGGTACATGGACAGCTGGAGAATTCATTTACAAAGACAAAAGGCGTGAACAAAAGGACAGATAATTTACCCTTTTCTCATTAACAGAAGTCATGTTAGATTCTTAAAAACTTGCTTTTATTTCAAATTTATTTTTTTGTCACTTAATTTTATACATTGTTTAAATTACAGTTTACATCTTCGGCTCTATAGGGATAAATTCTTTCTATTGTTTAGCCATCTTGTTTCTTGACGAACTCGAATGCGTGTTCTATGCATCCTTCGTTGCAGCCTTCATTACCCTTTTCACAATCAATTAGCTCTTGCTCAGGTAAGGAGACTAATTGACTAGTTTAATTTTTATTGTTCCCTTCAACTCCAACTACAACTACAACTGAAAATGCCTAACAACTACCTGCATAAAATTGATTCAATCCAGTTATTATAAACATCAATATAATATAATATAATATAATGTAAAATCTTGATGTTTAGACCATGTGTTGGTTTGTTATCTCGGAATTTCCCTCCGAAGCCAAATCATTTTCTATGAACTCCACCCCTTTGAAGGTCCAAAGACTATAACCAACAAATAAGAAGCCAAAAACACCCTCCAAATTCCCGCCTTTTCAATATCAGAATTCAGTTTTTCGATTTGTTTATACAAGACATATTGTAGAAAATACAAAAAGAAAAATCCACATGTAGAACTAACTTGTAGCGAAGGCATAAGTACCATTCCAAGAAACTCTTCAAACTAAAGAATGACACCAACTTTGTTCATCCATATAGACACAACGCATATACAAAGAACAAAAATTCCCTAAAAATCTTAATAAAGTCAGAATAGTGTCGATGTTTTCTTCACTTATAGTTCGAATCTCTAATGGTGGTGGCGCTGTGGTGACTTTGACGAAATTGGCTTATTCTTCAATATGGAGGGTTAGTGTTTTGTTATTTCAGCAAAATGACTTTTTTTTTTTTTCTTTTTCTTCTTCTTCTTATCAAGTTTGGGTGTTTTTTAGTCTTATCAAGTTTGGGTGTTTTTTAGTCTTATCAAGTTTGGGTGTTTTTTAGTGTATTAATTACTGTTAACTAAATGTTTAGTGGAAAAAATAATTAATTAATTTAGTGTATTACCCAATTTTCTAGTTTTTGGGGTTGTACTGGGCCTAATTTTTCCATTTTTCTTTAGGCATATATGCGTTTAGTTGGGCCAATCAAGTTTTTCAACTTTTTTCCAAGTGAAAATTACACTAAAGCGGGTATTTAAATATAAAAATTCAAAATCAAAAATAAAGTTTATTTAACCAAAAATCATGTGACAAATTCATATTTTAATATTATTAATTATATTATGAATTAATTTTCCCCATTCAAACCCTAAATCATTCTCGCTTTCGTCTTCCACTCCCTCTCTTCTTCGCCCGTCTCTCTACCCTCTCCCTCACAAACCACACCATTGGAGACCGTCCCTCTACTCACTTCACAGTAAGCGAAGTTCTTCGTCCGCAGAACCTTTCCATGTATCTATTATCTTCTCTACCTTTCCCTTAATGGAAGTCACCAGTATCTTCTCCTTCTCCAACACAAGATCCATCATCACTAGAATCAATGGCTCCAATAGCATCATTCCCCTCTCATCAATTTGGTGCCCAGCGATGACAGCGTGCCCATCGTCGTTGCTTCTAATATGACAACAGTTAATCCACAGTGGTGCAGATATGTTATTTCCTACTTTTTATTTCTGAGTCTAATTTCTTGGATGGTTACGATGGTTTGTGTGGTTGATGGTTGTTGTAATGACGTGCCTCTATAGTTGTTGTGGCATGTGGCGATGGTGAGGTGGTGGTGGTCATAAGTGGGGCTGTGTTACTGATGGTTGCCCTATTTGGATAGTGGTGGTGGGGGGGTGGCGACGATGACGGTAGTGGTGGTGTTGGCGGTAATGGTATGCAGAGCCGGTCCTGTGTCTAATGGGCCCCGAGGCGAATTATGAAAAGTAGCCCCAGCGACAAAATTCAAAGGTGTATTATGCGACTCATTGCTAACTTAAAAAACTAACATTAAAACAACAACGAAATATATCATAGAAACGATTTATATTATAAACCATCAAACCAAAAATTTCAAACAATTAGTTAAATACTATTCGTCTTGCTGTTTTAGAGGCAAAAATATCAATCAAATCTGAATAACTTAACTGCTCAACCATTTCTTTTTCTATTGATAACATAGCCAATCCGTTTAATCTTTCTTGCGACATAGTTGATCTGAGATAGGTCTTGATTAACTTTAATTTTGAGAAACTTCTTTCCGCAGATGCAACTGTAACCGGTATGGTTAACAAAATTTGGTAAGCAGTATAAGCATTTGGAAAATAAACATCCAATGTCTTCAAATATTGTAGCACTTTAATTGCTCTTGTTGCTTCACTTGGTATATAACATCTCAAGACTTGTAACTCCGAACATAAATCATCTCCACTAATATCCGAACGCCCATTATGTTGAAGATATTTCTCAAGATTCAAACAAGATTTCAACAAACTTGAAAAAGTTGTATCCCTTAACCTCTTCAAACTAAACAAAAATCCAAATGTGTCATCATATTGTTTGAATTGTTCAAATCGAGTCCTCATAGAAGATAGAGCTTGATCAATTATAAAAATAAAGTACTCAACTCTAAAAGATTCTTCTGCTGATTGTTTTACCTCATCACTACCGCTTTCATCAAATTGTTTTTTTCTTCGAATTATGCGTTTTT
>NC_036248.1:16117924-16121310 GCF_002742605.1 Olea europaea var. sylvestris | reverse complement strand
GAGGTCGATAGCATGATCAATATCCATGGATTCGGTTTGAAGAAATTTACTCACAATATTGACAGCATGCAACAATCTGTACCAGATTATCATGCCAAACAAAAACTCAAAATTTTGAAGTTCATGTGTTGCTAATGAAACTTATTAAGCCTTAGTTTGGTCTCTATTATTTTTAAAATACATTTTCGCTTTCTTCATTTTCAACTACACATTCAACAAATAAAATATTATTAAATGTAAACTAAAAAAATTCATATTTTTTAACTACACATTGTCCATCAAAATATTATTTCAAAATGCATTTTAGACAAAAAAAAAAAAAAAAATGAGTATCAAACATGCTCTAAATTTATGATTTAGTTAAAAAAACAGTTACATAATAAAAATTACAAAAATGTAAGATACAAAAAATTACATACAATGTATACAATTTATTCCAAATAAATAAATAAAATTGCACACACAAATTATACGTTATGTAAACTGATTATTAAACAATTTTTAAGTTACAATTAAAAAATTACGAACCATGTAACAAAATAAATAAAAGTGTAAGTTATATTCACCGTAAGTTGTAACAACTTGGACCCGAGTTAATTTGTTGTCAAATTGTTAAGCTCTAACCAATGATCTCGCTCTTCTCTTCTCTCTCTTTCTTTTTGGTAGATTGGAATTACATTTTATTGACTTATAAATTTAATTTCGCTAGGACTAATGATTTGGTGAGACTAAAACCAAATATGATTCGATTCTTGTTTTTTACATACAACCAATAGATTTATAAGAAAAAAATTTACATCCAAATCGATTCAACAATTCTCGTGAAAACTAAAATGAATAGTCCTAAATCCATACTGAAACTAGAATGAATAGCCTAAATATATCCAGCCTAATCAAATATATCAAAATAGAACCAAGAAAGAGAGACCAGAAGCATCAAGGAAAGAAAATAAAGATTTAACGATTCGTTTCTTATTTCTTGATGGGACAATTAAAAAGAACATGATTAATTTTTATACATAGAGTTTATAAGAAAGTTAAAATAGCGATGTATAAAATTGCATAGATCCCAAATTAAGAACCACCTTCATAACTGTGTACAACCGAAAGAATAAATAATTGTCATTCTAAAATCAAAATTATCTACCATAATCTCACACTATAATTACATTTTTTAGAAATAATTTTTGCCTTCTCATTTAATGCATCAACAATGACGTCACACTTGACTTCAACGTTAATTTTCCAAGTGTTAATGGACCCCACCTTGATCTTAATGGGCGTTTTTGCTCTCAAAAGAAACGGCACTGTTGACTTTTTCTGTTCATTTAATAACTCCGTTTTAGAGGTGCGTGCCAGAACAATGTTAGACCCCTTTAACGCCGTGTGAAATACCGTTATGTTATTCTTAGGTTGGTAAAATGTGGGCAAAACGCCGTCGCATAACCTAACGTCGTTGTAAAAAACGTTAGCGGTGCCGTCTTTTAAATAGTATATCCCGATCTTGTCGTTGGGGTTGTTCGCCTTGATGCTGACGTCAAATCGAGGCGTGATAGGCGCTGCTGACGTCAGGTTGAAGCCACTTATCCTGATTCGATCTACTGTATACTTTGGTGACTCAGGACGGAAGACGAGGTAGAACACCGCGGCCGCGATGCCAGCCGCGACAATGAGGAGGAGAAGGAGACAGAGGGTAAAGCAGCAACAGCGCCGGCAGCAGCTCCGTCTATTTTTCTTAACATTCAAAGTTTGGAATTTGCGGGAACTTTCAGGTGGTGGATAACGGAAGATTTGCTCTCTGGGAAGCTGAATGACATAAGTTGATGGTGGCGGAGGGACCGGCCTCGATGGCTCCGGAATTGGTGGATGCGGAGCTTCAACATTGCTTTTTGATGATGTTTCCGTCGAGGGTGAAGGCGGTTGCGCCGTAGGGTGTACTCGATCTGCCATATTATCACACTCCAAATTCAATGTTCAAAGCCTTTTCTGCATCAGATTAAAGCAATGTGTGTTCGTTTTTGTGTGAGTGAGAATCTAAATACACAGACAGTCGGGGGTTAGTGTTGCATATATGCGTGTAATGAAACGCGTAAGACGTTAGCCGCCGCGTGAACGCTTAATACAGTTGTAAAGATAGAAAATTTTGTTGGATAAGTTTTTAAAGGATCATTTGACAAAATTTTTATTTTTGACTTTTGCTTTTGATGTAAGAGTTTTCTGAAAATTTTTAGTAACCTCGGCTTCATTAAAAGCTCTTCTAATCAGACAAAAATATTTTCAGAAAATTATCGAAACGCGTCAAAAAAAAAAAATTTAGTCTCCAAAAAGTTTTTGATTTTCAAAAACCTTATCGAACAGGTCCTAAAAACTGTAAAAACGTGGTTAATCGATAAGATCGAGTTTCAAGTTTTTATGAACTTGTTTAAATTCACAAGCTCTCAAGTTCAATTCTTTTTTCCTTCTTTTTTTTTTTTTCCCCCTTTTTTTGATAACATTTTTATAGTGATGTTAGTTTTACGCCAGTGGAATCGAGCTAGTGGATTTAATTTGAAAACTTGGTCTAAAAGATGATCTAATTATACGTAAGAAATTGTAATTATAAAACTCACTAACATAATCTCATAATTTATTAGTTCACCCCGGTTTATTGTTTAAAAAATAGATTTTTTTTTTCTATTCTTCGACAAACCATTTGACCCTTGATATATTCGGAACAAATGTCTAAGTCAATTTTAACACGTTGATAGTTAAGAAAAAGAATAATGTTATTTATAGTTACTGTCGCAATCATCCTATGTGGTATACGTGCAAAATATTTTATTACTAATTTCGTGAAAATGATTTTGAAAAAAAAAAAAGAATTTTGTTTTAATGGTTATCAAACAAGGACTTAGTAAACAAAATGAAAAAGAAAAAAGACAAGATTATGAAAAATCATTATTGAATTGGATTTCGTGTAATAATGCATTAAACAATTTGGCAAACATTTCATAGAAATATATCCCTATTTGGAGGAAATTAAATTTTAGATTCTCTCTTTGAATATGGATTAATTTTTTTCTAGTAATGGGTCGAACAAAATGGCAAATAGTTCATACAAGCATAATATTTTGAATACAAATTTAATTTTTGTCTACTAATGAATTATATAAAATAACAAAAAAGTCTAAAACCAACCTCAAATTTTCTTGAAAAGCCTAGCTGTTAGAACTTAGTTGATATTTTTGTAAAAATTCATAGATTTTAATATTTTATTATATTCCTTCACTTTTTAATATTGTTTCGACTACACATGTCCCGTGCGTCTTGGGACATCCAGTTCATTCTTTGGTGTCAAAGGTTAGCATAATTTGGAAAACAACTTGAAGAATAGTTGGCTGACTTTC
>NC_036248.1:16071852-16106443 GCF_002742605.1 Olea europaea var. sylvestris | reverse complement strand
TCATCAAGGATGGGATATACTAATTAATGGAATGTTGATGATAAGATTTCGATGGAGAAAAGTTTAGAAAATAATTATTATAAAGTAAAGATTGAAAAGTTTAACTGCAATTAAAATGTGGTGTCAATATAACAATCCTAGATATAATTACACTAAAAATTGCACTATATTTGATGTATCATTGGAGCAACTTTTACACACAAGGCACTTATTTTTTTCTTCGTGAAGTATGCCATGTGAAATTAATTGAACACTTCAGTCCACGTCTTAATCTTACAGTGATTTATATTTAACTAACGAAAATATGAAATATTCTATAAAGCATCCAGCTAGCATATAGGTTATGCAACTTGGTCTAATTATTTTTATTGGACTAAGGTAGATGTTATCTTTCCTACCTATTATAATAACATTCTAGATTAAATAAACTTAATATAGACTATATCAATATTTTTAGAATAAATATATTCACATCATAAGTTATGTTGCTACGACGTATTTTAACTGTAATATCCTATTAAGCTTCATTTTTGGAAAGTCTACTTGTGAAAGAACGTCTATATCAACCACCTCATATCTCTGATTATTTGCTTTGTGTAGCTGTTATGTGGTATTTGTAAGTAGTCACCTCGCCTTTTTGTCCTAGAAATTTTTTGTTGTCCCCCTAATAGTTCATACTTGCAAAACTATTTACGGTGAAATTAGTAGATCTTCGACTCTTTCGATAAATCATGTGGGGAGCCTAGTTGGATTGTTGGGCCGTCCTGTATCAAACCTTCAGACATGGTTGTTGTGTGTAAAGTCAATCGTTAGGCTGTTGCCTTTCAATTCTCTCTATGTATCTAATGGTAAATGAGCTCATATAATTGGTTCCTCTGAGAGGTACATTTTATGAAATACAACTTACAGTATTCGAATTGTCAACTTAATGTAGGATATGAAGCAAACTTTCAAGTGTGAATATAATCTTAAATAGAATTCAAACACCACCTACTCTTGACTCGTATATTTATTTTCTATACAAGAAAATTATCCAATTGATAATCATTTCTATTTTCCTTTTTAAGCCCAGTCGACCCGACGGTGTATTTTTTTCTCAATTTCTCTAGAGTTTTTTTTCCCCCCTCTTACACCTCTATTCGAAAACCCATTTTTAATGGTGCAATGAACTATTTGTACTTTTGTAGGAGTTTGATAAGTTAATTTAGTCATTTTTATGATTTGATATTTTTCATTATTTTTTTGAAAATCATGATTAAGTTCTCATTTCTAAAATTTATGATAAGTTCACAAGGTGGGTTCGAACAATCTGAATCAGAACAGAATCACTAACACGTGAAGTTGTTTAACCTTCACTTACTAACAAAAATTCAATAAACTATTTAATTAATAAAAAAATATGTTGAACACGTATTTTACCAACATATATGAAATTAGGATACATAAGGGAATTATAAATATCCCATCATCGGGAGGAAACCGTACCAGCATCTACAACTAACAAAAAGAATTCAAAGAATAAGAAAAAGCAATCCGAGTTGGGTGGGTGTAAAATGGGATTCAAGTTGCTAGCAATGGCAGTTTGACGGGGACAACAATGGTGATGGAAGAACAATGTTGGGTGCCAAGTTTTTATTTTAAGAACATCTCAAATTGTGGTGTAAAGTGATTTAAATTGTGTTTAGATTTTTAAAGTCGTTGGAAACCTCTCCAATGCAGATATGCAAAGGAAATGTAAATTGTATTTTCAACATAAAATATCAAAACAGATTATAAACATACGCACATCCATGAGAAGCAAAAAGTAAATTTAATTATTCTCATTAGAACAAAATTTGAATTAGATGAGATGTAAATTAGGAATCGAAAGTGGTTTTGAAAATATCAATTTTCACCCAATACAGTGATTCTACTATTGGATTAAATTCCAAAGCCTTATCCCTTTGAGTTAGGCCTCAAAATACTCTAGTATTTCAAAGCCTTATCACTTATAATGCCTCGTCTATTTGAGCAATTTTTAGAAAGATTTCAATTGAAACCTTTTGATTTCTTGGAGAATGAAGGAACGAAAATAGGAAAGAGAATTGGCAATGGGAAATTTGTTTATGGGAAGTTAATGCAAAATAAGTGATTTCTATATAGAGGGCAAACTTATTGTTGTCCAAAAAGAGTATAAAATATCATATGGAGACGATGAAAAAGACGTTGTAGGACATTAGATTTTAATTCTTAAAGTGAAAAAAGCTAGTCTTTTAAGTTTTTTCTCGATAAGAATATCCATTTATAAGTTAAGTGATGAAATACGGTTGCTAATCATTAGACTTTCATGCTAAAAGTAAAAAATGCTCGTCTTTTAATATTTTATCAATTAAAATATTCATTTATAAGTCGCTTATTTAATTATACAGTATTAATTAGTATTTATCTTTTCATGTCTTTCAACTCAAAAAGGCACATTCGCCTCCATTAATTGATTGAATTTTTACGAAGAAATGAGATAGTAAAAATTTTAGAACACGAGAACAATCAAACATCTTAATAAGATATAATTAAAGTGCGAAAAGACACTAGTCTCGATTTTCATCATTCTTTAAGCGATAAAGCTTAATTCGTAAAAGCATAATAGACTACTTTAGAAAATTATTATAGACATTTTTTCTACGTTATTTTGAAAAATTAAGAATTTGTCAAATTACTCAAAAAATGATTTACCAAATTTCTTTTAAAATTCTCTTACAAGTCATTATTCTTTAGTCTATTCTTAGTAATAATAAAAGATATTTGAAGATAAGGAAATTTTGGCTTTATATTTCCAATTTCAATTCCAAATGTTATTACTTATTATCACGTGTGATGGTAAATTGACCGATGTAGTTGAGAGCGGAAGTAAGAAATAAGTTCGCAAGAGTTATATTAATGAGGGTTTATTTATTTATTTATTTTTTTTTTTTTAAGTCCCAATCAATTATATTATAGTTATAGATAAAGTTTAACAAAATTTTTATAGAACACTTGTGAATTTTTCATTGATTTTTGATACAACAATGACAGAAAATGCACTATACAGGTGCTGTCAACGTAACACCAAACAGAGCATAAATAACATATTCAACGTTATCATTATTCTTCAAAAAATATCTTATCGTTCCTTTTTTGTGCAATGAGAATAATACATCAATGTTCATAAATTAATTATGAAGCTTAATTTTATAAAACATAATATTAGAATCAAATTTAATAGTTAATTTTACATTGATGAATAGAAATTAGCTGTCCAAAATTTATTATCCAATTTACTATTCACCAATGAATGATTGACACATCATTTTACATTAATGTGTCATCTAATATTAAGCACTGTCACATAAATTAATTATGAAGCTTAATGTTATAAAACATAATATTAGAATCAAATTAATAGTTAATTTTACATTGATGAGTAGAGATTAACTATCCAAAATTTTTTGTCTAATTTGTTATCCACCAATGAATAATTGACAAATTATTTTACATTATTGTGTCACCTAATATTAAGTACGGGTGATGGTGAGAAAAAAAGTTGAATGTGTTAATTTAAAATGACGCGTCAGTCATTGAGAGAATGTGCAACAAATTGGATAGCAAATCATAGCAAATCTCAACTCTATATTGATGGATTAGTTCATTTGACTCAGGTGGTTCTTAAAAATACAAATAATAATAATAATAATAATAATAATAATAATAATAATTCTCACCCCTATTTTAGAGGTATAAAGGTGCAAAAGGTACCCTTAAATTTAGAGTATCTGGGCACTTTCATTTCTCTTCTTTCCAAAAATAGTCTAATAGCTTATTTTCATTTTTCTAAAATGAAACTCGGTGAAAATTTTATTTTTTCAAAGTCATTTTTAATCATATATTTTATAAATTCGTAATTTTTATCAACTATTCAATTACACATTTTATTAATTTTTATCAAAATTTACTTAAAATTTTATTTATCACAACCAAATAGAGAATTAATTTTTAAAAAAGATATGTCATTAAAGTCTTTCTTATTTGCTAAAGATAAAAGAATGATGCTGTGAACATCACTCTTGTATCATGGTGAAAGTTCACTATTTAATTGTTCAATAAATTAAAATTCTTCAGAATAAAAACTAATATAGTTTGACACAAAAAGTTGGGCTATTTTAACATTATCTTCACTTTGCAGTCTCTGGAAAATATCCATCGATTTTCTATTCATTTCACTCCATTCAAAATCATGGCTTTCATACACCTTTGACTCCACCAACATCCATAGAGAGAGAGAGATTTGCATGTAGACCTGCTAAAGTTACTCCACTTGGCATATTGCTTTAATCTTTATTCAATTGGTCCTATGATCGCTCCGTTCAGTATGAGGTTTCCCATCGTTTACTTCTTTTAACACAGACAGTGCACTCTGCACAATAGATATGGAAGCAGAAATAGTCTGTACAGAACCACCGCCACTGTCAAGAAATGAGAGCCTGGTTTTTGCAGTCAATGGAAAAAGGTTTGAGATCAAAGATATTGATCCTTCTACTACTTTGCTCCACTTCTTGAGATCCCAAACCCCTTTCAAGAGTGTCAAGCTTGGTTGTGGCGAAGGTAAGTAAATTTCTTGTTGTTATCCAAAATACATATAATTTTTGTATTTAAGATCACAGACCCCTTTCAATAGTGAATTATTGACATGGGTTTTACTTCTTTCTATATGTGTATGCCAAATAAGTACTGAATTTCGTTTATGAGAAAAATAAAAGAAATGAAGCTAAGCAAACATTTTGATTTGTTAACCTCATCTCGAAGGTTGAGTTGTGGTCAAGAGAATTAAGTGGAACAATATGATTAGGCTTCACACAGTTCTACATAGCTTCACGTAGGATAATTGCAAGATTAAATTTTAGGTAATTACTGGTTAGTTAATAAACTATTCGGATGTGTATTTAAGCTGACAGTTCATCCGAATGGTTCTACTAGTCTGATCTACTGATTAATTGATTACAGTACCAAAATATTGCAGCAACTGAAATTCAAATGCAGAACATGCTATATGACATGGTACACCCCTAGTGGAAAATCTACGGCTCCCATGCCACGGTAAATATTCCACTGTAGGAAAAGGATGCATGTTGCAGAAAGTAAATTTAAAACTAAACTAAATTAAAAGTGAAAACTTCTTTCGTCTTAGATCTCTTGATTTGTTGAGGAATGGAATCAAGTACGTGATCATCTTCCCTCACGACTTCTCCACAAATAGGAATAAGAATCCTGTTATTATTTTGCGCCAAAATACAACTATGTGTGGGTTCTATTTAACATAAAAAAATGTCGTCGATCTCTGGATGAACAAAGGCTGCCAAGAACTCCTGCACCCATTATTTTGGTGTTTCTTTGTCCATTCCTCCCCCAGCACCCCTTATTTTGGTTTTTGGCATTCTCCATCGGTGGAATCTTACAAGATCAACACCGATGAATGCGTCAAGTATAGATTTGCTAGTGGTTGCATTAGGGCCTTCTTTTCATCATATGGATACCATTTTATTCTAGTGGATGAGTTATGGGCTATCTTGGATGTGATTTTTCTTGCTCGACGACTTGGATCATTTGACATTTGGATGGAGGCAGACTCATTTGTGTCCCTTTAGTGCATCACTAGGGATGGAGGACCATGGACGATTCGATTCACCGAATCGGCTAACTTCTCTTTTTTTACCGTGATACTTTTTTTGCACTTATCGAGAGGTAAATCAGGTTGCTGATTCACTTGCATCCGAAGGTTGCGACCAACACTATTATCAGGAGTATGACCCTCTTGACCTACCATGACGACATAGCCCTTGAACGTATTGACAGGCATGAACTTCCTACTATTAGAGGATGTTTGCTTGTTTCTCATTTTTTTTTTTTTTATTGAAAATAGTATTTTCCCTCATATTCATTTTCTTCATTTTTTGCATTTCTTCGCCTTCGGGAATGTTGATAAACAGGTATAGTGAAACTTTTGGAGAGAAGAAGATAATAATCTTCATTTCCTTTACTTCCATTAAATAGGAAAAAACCAAGAATTCAAGTATGGAAATAAAGTAAAAATATGTAAACACAATAAATCAATCGCACTATTGCCTAATCTACTTTATTTTAATTTATTTATTTCCTTAACACTCCCCCTCAAGTTGGAGCGTATATATCATATACGCCCTCTTGGAACAAGGAAATCTCAATCGATTGTCATTCAATGACTTCGTTAACACATTAGCAAGCTAGTTTTCGATCTTCATAAATGGTTTACATATATCACCACTCACTATCTTGTTCCGAACAAAGTGACACTCAACTTCAATATGCTTAGTCCTCTTATGAAAGACTGGATTGGATGCAATATGTAGAGTAGCCCGATTATCACAGAACATCGGCATTGGAGCAGAAGGTGAGAAATTGATTTCTTGAAGAAAGTGCTGCAACCAAGTCAATTCACTAGTAGTATGGCCGATTGACCTATATTCTGCTTGTGCACTTGACCTTGCTACTACAGTTTGTGTCTTACTTTTTCAAGAGACAAGATTACCATCGAGAAAAGTACAGAAACCAGTAATGGATCGTCTATCTGATGGAGACCTGCCCTAATCTGCATCTTTAAATTCTTCTACTCTGATTTGCCCATTTGGTTTAGACAATAATCCAAGACTTAAGGCATTTTTCAAATACCTAATAATACGTATCACAACTTCCCAATGAAAACTTCGAAGAGCGTTCAAGAACTGACTAATGACACTAACTACACAAGAAATATATGTTCGTGTGATGGTAAGATAATTCAATTTCCCAACCAGACGACGATATTTTCTTGATTCTCCAAACGATTCGCCCTCATCTTTCAAAAGCTTCACATTAGGATCCATGGAGGTATCAACTGGATGACTTCCAAGGAAGCTTATCTCATCTAATAGGTTAAGTACATATTTTCTCTGAGATAAGTTGATACTTACTCGAGACCTAGCGACTTCAATACCCAAGAGATATCAAAACTTGCCTAGATCTTTGGTCAAAAAGTATTTTTGTAGAAACTGTTTCAACCGGACAATCTTATCTGCATTATCACCAATGATTTCATTATCATTCATATAAACTCTAATGATAACATGTCCTACTCCAGTTTGTTGATGAAATACTGGATGCTGTGATATCTCTGAAGACCGCATTTCAAAATAATCTCAGAAAATTTCCCAAACCATGCCCTTATAAAATAGTTCTGGTACTCCTCCTTAGCAACAAATCGAGGAGGTTGTTCTATATAAACCTCTTCGTGTAGGTCACCATGAAGGAATGCGTTTTTAATATTCAATTAAAATAGCTGCCAATCAAGATTAGTAGCAATAGAAATAAAAACACGAGTAGAAACACGAGTAGAAAATATTTTAGCAACCGGAGAGAATGTCTCATCATAATCAATACCATAGGTCTGTGTGTAACCATTAGTAATTAGTCGGGCTTTCAATCGATTAACAGTCCCATCATAATTCAACTTCAGGACATAGACCCATTTCTTGCTAAAATGATGTATCCAAGGTGGTGATGGAACGAGTTCCCAGGTCTTATTCTCGTGCAAGGTTGCAATTTTGAATTCCATAGCTTTTCGCCATTCAAGATCAGATAAAGTTTTGATCACCATCTTAGGTACAAAAACACTAGAAAACTGTGATGTGAAACAAGAAAACGAAGGTGACAATGAATAAAAAAGGTGACATAGTAGCGTACAGGATGTTTAGTTACGCAAGTACGTTTACCTTTATAGAAAGCAATGGGAAATGACTCAGGAATAGAGGAAATGACGGACCTAAGATCTGTAGATGGCAAGTGACGGATGGGGACGCTGGCGTTGGTGGCTTAGATCATCGAGTATGAACTTGTAAATGAGGAGGTGGTTTCTCATGAGAGGAGGACAACTCTGGTACAGTAGACGGAGACAAGGTTTGTTCTAGAGAAATACCAACTGGAAGATATGGAACGGGTAAGGTAACGAACTCCCGAGTGGATTCTAGTAAAGTACCATGATTAGAAAATAAGGGTGTGGACTCGTCGAAAGTGACATTTACACTTACACACAATAGCGTTGTAGAGAATGATTATAGCAACGATATCCTGTCTGTGTTTGAGAGTAACCAAGGAAAGCACATTTTATAAAGTGGGAGTCAAGTTTGTCATGACAAGTTCCAAAGTGATGAACATAATAAACACATCTAAAAATCTTGAGAGGTAACGAATACTATGGAGATGAGTGAAACACAATACAGAAAAGGGATGCACCTTCCAAAATTGAAGATGGCATGCGATCGATTTTTGCATTATGCAAATCCATTTTGTTGTAGAGTATATACGCAAGATGTGTGATGAGTAAAGCATTTGAAAGAGAGATAGGATGCAAGAAGCAGACATACTTTATGGCATTATCGGACGGCAAAATACGAATTTTCTGATCAAATTGAGTTTTGATGAAAGCATGAAAGATTTGAAATATAGTAAATAACTCAAAACAATTTTTCATCAAGAATAACAAAGTCATATGAGAATAATCATCCACAAAGTGACAAAATATTGAAATTTATTAGAGGAAATATTGATTAGTCTCCATATGTTAGAATGAACCATCTCAGATAAACTAGAAACACAACAAAATTCTTAAAGGAAAAAATACACGATGATGTTTGCTAAATTGACAAGCTCCACAATCAAGGGAGGACACATAATGAAGACTTACAACTTGACATTTTAAAGTGGAAAGAGAAGGGTGACCAAGACGGGAATGCCACTACATGGGTGAAAAAGTAGACTAGAGAGTTAGAGGAGGAGAGACCGGTGAAAAATTCATGTAATATAGGCTATCAACTTCATGCCGCAAATCGATCATCTTCTTCGTCTTAAGATCCTGAAAACACATAAGGAATGATAAAAGATTACAAAACATTGAAGAGATGTGGTAATTTTATTAATAGACAATAAACTAAAGGGAAACTCGGGAACATGAAGAATCGCCGACAGATCAATATTAAGACTAAGATGAACAATGCCTGAGTCCACAACACTAGTTTGGGAACCGTTAGCAAGAATGACATTTTTGGAAGAAGTAACTGGATGATAATCAAGAAGAAAAGTAGACGAACCAGTCATGTATTCAGTTACTTCGAAATTGATAATCCACGGGTTATGATAGGACAATAGACAGTGAGAAGATACAGTACCTGATTGAGGGAAAGTGGCCATAGAAGTGGAAATGACCAATTTATGAGGTAAGAACTCGGCATTGGAAATGACCAATTTATGAGGTAAGAACTCGGCATACTTTTCTCGTGATATATATAAGAAGTCAAACTCTTGTGTTGAACGAGAGTGAGTCATTGGTTCAGATACCGGGTGATGGTCCTTATTAGACAAGACCTGATTAACAAAACGAGATGGTTGTAAGTCCTCATCTCATAACGACCACAATAAGTACATTATCGAGGTTTACGATTTATCGAACGATCATTGCCTCTAATGTCTTGTCCACCCAGAGAGCTCAAACCATATCCACGATTACCATTGTGTCCATCCCTGAATGACATGATACCATCCACATTAGCTAATCAAATAATAAACGGTAACCACGTAACAACTTACTCGTCCAACAATTAAAGAACTCCAAAAAAAGGGAAAATATAACTGGCCCAAAAGAGTTATCCACCAGATTACTAGATCCTAAATCACCTTCAACCCACAATGAAGAGGTAACCTAATAACAACGATGGCCCAGCGAATTGCAATCATTAAACAACCCAATTTAACGATAGAGACTTCTATCTTCACTTCCTCTCGTCACCGAATACGCACCACCAACACCTTAACACATGGCGACGATGCAGACACAAGCACATATAAACGCATCTAAGGAACTCCACAATTCTAGAATTCAACTATTGGACTACCCAATTGGTACCCACAATCGACTTACTACGCAGGAGGCAGTCAATGCTCCTACGCGACACCTGGAAATTCTTGATTGAAATTGGTGTCGTCCTAAATTGAAATCGCCATCGGCAGTCATAGTGACAGACTCTTGAATCGACACACAGAGCAGACGTAGGTAGCAAGGGAACTTCACAATTCAACCACAGACACACGACTGTACGAAGAAGAAGAAACTACCATACCCAAGGAACTATTGCTCTGATACCATGTTGATAAATAGGTATGGTGAAACTTTTCATCTCCTTTACTTTCATTATATAGAGAAAACCAACAATACAAGTAAGGATAAGTAAAAATATGGAGACACAATAAACACAATTTCATATTGTCTAATCTACTTGATTTTAATTTATTTATCTCCTTAATAAGGAGGTTAGATTTATGCCCCCCTTCCTCTTGTTCTCTTGAATTTGATTTTTATATATACGGTTGGAGAATCCAAACCTCCATCAACCTTCCCTGGTGGAGCCTAAAACCCCATTGAGGTTGTGCTAGTGTTTTCCTAAAAAAAAAAAAAAAAAAAAAAAAAAAAAAAAAAAAAAAAAAAAAAAAAAAAAAAAAAAAAAAAAAAAAAAAAAAAAAAAAAAAAAAAAAAAAAAAAAAAAAAAAAAATTCTAGGCTCCAACATATTCCCTAATCAATTTTTTTGTGGAGTGAAGGGATCAAGAAAAATGTCCACCCCCTTTATTTTTTCTTGCACAAGAAAATTTTCTTAATTTGTCTCCTAATTGAGGCACAAGTATCTCAAGGAAAATATTAGGCTTTACCTTACTTATTGATAAGGAAGGTAAATATAGATCTTACACACCAAGTATGTCTTACTAAATCTCTTGTATAAGGAAATAAGGAAATCCATGCCCCTATGGGCATGGCGTAGTAGTAAAGTAGGAGGGTTTTTTGCAAAGCATCGGAGGTTCGAATCCTCGTGGCGGTTGGAAGGCAAATATCTTGTAGATGCAAAGTTATGGTGCGCTTTGTTGTCCTTCCGGGGGTGTTGTCCGCACGTCGTAAAGGGAGGTCCATAGAGAGGAGAACTGCATCCCGAATGTCCAGTCGAAGTGTGTATAAGCTGTGACTGCATTCGGATTTACTCGGGTGGCGAACTAAAGGGAAAGGCCACCACTCCTCAAGAGCTTCGCTCACCTGAGTCATACAAAAATGGAAATCCCTGATTGTTCTTCAAGTATAGAAAGATTTGAAGATAAGCAATTCAAAAATATTCAACATTTAGTATGTCTATTTTACTACACGTGTTGACAAGGAAATTTGTGAACTTAAAAAATTTACCCTTTTGGTTAAGGTAACTTCGTGTAGTAGATGAGTTTGATTCTGTCGATGAACACTCCTCGTCAGCGTGAACCACTAACTCAATCATGATCACTGACTCAAACTAGATTAACAATCAAAGCTTGTCTAAAATTCACCAATTACACACTAATAAAAAAATCAAATACAATTAATTAGCAAAGCCAATATTAATCAATAATATGTCTAAGGCATATTTTCCCAACAATGATATTGTGCTATTGTATAATTACTGGGAAATATAAGAGTGTGGCAGTGCCTTTTTGGTTGTTTGATCTTGAATTTTACTTGTTTGTTTATTTTATTTGGATGGTTTGCAACGTAGATTTTTTATATATCAACGTGTTTTGATTCCTAAATATTTGATTTCTCGAAGTGAAAATTTTTATTTGAGAATTGTTGGGACAATAGGAGTTAGAATTGTTTAGTATGGAATAAATGTGGCAATGTCTAGTCAACATCCAAGTGAATGAGAACCGAAAGGTTGCATAGTTATGGGGTCAGTAAGCCAACTCAGCCGTCATACATCAGGGGAATGCTTTGGCTGAAGAAACTTTGATGACTAAGTCAAATGTGTAATAAAGGAAACGAAAACTAAAACTAAAATTGTAAAGGAACGCATACACGGAGTCTGGCCACTTAGAATTTTTAGGAAATAGCTTCGTTGGTTGTCAACTTTGGCTGATGGTGACTGACAGTGGTATTTCGTTGAACTTTCTGCGGTCAGTTCAGATTGTTAGTTCTAACTGCATAGAAGAGATGATTATCAAACTTCTTGGGACTTATTTGTTCGATTTGCACAGTCCAAGTCTTTTAATAGCTCCAGATTTGTGGGATGTAGACTTTACATGCTTCTGTCAGTTTATAATCCCTATGGTGGGCACTGCTTTCTTGGGAGAGGTAAGCTTAAGAAGCCGAGCTCAAGGCTGATCTTGCCGTCCCAAGGACAGTCAAAAAAAGGCTCTTAATGAATATCCTTTATAATTTCTCAGATAATAGTACATCAAGTTGAAGCTTGCGTTTGTCCCTTATTGAGTTGTATAATATGAACAGTTATCTATCTCTAAACGATTTTCCATTCTTGTCGATATTAAGCTGAACAACATGATTTTGATTTGTCGCCTAATAGCAATAATTGACTTTTCAATGGCTGATCTGACAGCCATATCAATCATACGTTTGGCTATTTCTGCTGTTAAGGGATGAAATTTCACATCAAATAAAGATGAATATATAAACCAACTTATGAAAGATCGTGCTACTTCTCTTAATAAGGTTGACCTTTTAAGATGAAACCCCAAATCTTAACATCTGCCACGTGTATGAGTATGATAAGATGCAATAGAAGGAATTGGGGAGTTTGCTTTCCACTACTTTAGAAAATAAAGTTTGGCCATTGAGTCATGCTTTCATTAGTTATTTGTCTAACTTTGGGTTGAAGATTCTAGATGATCTTGTTCTGTCTTAAGTTCTAGTACTCAATTCTTCTAATTCTACATGCTTATTTTTTAATCTTTTTACTTTAGCAAGACCATTATGCTCGAAAATTGGCTGTTGCAGGTGGTTGTGGTGCTTGTATCGTTCTTCTATCTAAGTACGATCCTGTACTTAAACAGGTTGAACATTTTACCATCAGTTCATGTCTTACGCTTATTTACAGTATAAATGGCTGTTCAATTACTACAAGCGAAGGCCTTGGAAATAGTAAAGATGGTTTCCACCCAATCCATCAAAGGTTTGCTGGATTCCATGCTTCTCAATGTGGCTTTTGCACTCCAGGAATGTGCATGTCCCTTTTCTCGGCTCTTGTCAATGCTGAAGAGAAACAGACGCCCGATCCCTCACCTGGCATCTCGAAGCTGACAGTTTCTGAAGCTGAAAAGGCTATAACGGGAAATCTTTGTAGATGTACAGGATATCGACCCATTGCTGATGCCTGCAAAAGTTTTGCTTATGATGTTGACATGGAAGATTTGGGGTTCAATTCTTTCTGGAGAAAGGGTGAAACCAAGGAACTTAAAGTAAGTAGATTGCCATCCTATAGTCCGAAGGAACACAGTTGTATATATCCTCAATTCTTGAAAGACAATGTTAAGTCTGTAATGCTTTTGAATTCTAGAAGAAATTCTTGGTACACTCCTGGAACTATTCAGGAGCTTCTAAGCTTGCTGCACTCTGACGTGGTGCAAAATGGTACAAAGATTAAGCTGGTAGTTGGTAATACAGGGACTGGATACTACAAGGAAGCAGAAATATATGATAAGTATATAGATTTGAGGTATATTCCAGATCTATCGGCGGTTAGAAGGGATAACTCAGGGATCGAATTCGGAGCAGCTCTGTCAATTTCAAAAGTGATTTTCAGCTTAAAGGAAGAACAAAAACTTAACTCGTGTTTGGATGGAAATATGGTGTTTAAGAAAATCGCTGACCATATGGAGAAGGTTGCTTCAGGATTCATTAGGAACTCAGCTAGTCTAGGGGGTAATTTAGTGATGGCACAGAGAAATTATTTTGCTTCAGATATAACTACGCTACTTCTTGCTGTTGGTTCGAGCGTCAGCATACTGGAGGGCCATAAACATGAAAAAGTTACATTAGAAGAATTTTTGTCGAGGCCGCCATTGGACTCCCAAACTGTGCTTATAAGTGTTCATATCCCATTTTTGGAACCAATAAGAAATAATGATTCTGTCGAAACTAATTCTGGCTTGTTGTTTGAATCCTATCGTGCTGCAGCCCGGCCTCTTGGAAATGCATTACCATATTTAAATGCTGCTTTCTTGGCTGATGTTTCTTGCAATAAAAATGGAGTTTTAGTGAATAATATTCAATTGGCTTTTGGTGCTTATGGGACAAGACATGCTACAAGAGCAAGGGAAGTTGAGGAATATCTGGCTGGGACTGGGAAAACACTTAGTGTTGGCATTCTAAATAAAGCAGTTGAATTAATTAAAAGTTCTGTGATACCTGAAGAAGGCACTTCTCATGCTGCTTATCGGTCCAGCTTAGCTGTCAGTTATCTATTTTCATTTCTTTTTAGCTTTTCAAACAGTGTTGATTATGCAATTTCTGGTAGTCCATTTGATGGAAATGATGGCACTTTGCTGGAAGAAGCTTGCAAAAGGAACAATGATGATGATCGTAGTCAAATTGTGCGACCACCATTGTTGTCATCTGCAAATCAGGTCATCGAATCTAGTAGGGAGTATTATCCCATTGGTGAACCAATTATAAAATCTGGTTCTGCCATTCAAGCTTCTGGTTTGTCATGTCCTTTACTTCTTATTATTTGACTTTTTTTGGATTAATCACGTCCCACTATTAGCTCTTATTGAAGTTCCCAATCGTCTGTTTGGCCAGTTTCACAATATCCATGCTGACTACGAGAGTGGTTTAGCTGTTCTTGAAAAGGCATATTGAAAATGCGTCCCCTTTCTTAGTAAATTTTCACTTTTTCATTTTATTTATTGTTCAAAGTATCTTAGCTGGTAAACTCTATTCTGGGGGAAAATACATTTGGCTTGTTCAATAAATCCAAAGTTTTTTTTTTTTTTTTTTTTTTTTTTTTTTTTAAAAAAACCAAAAGTTTTTTTTTTTTTTTTTTTTTTTTTTTTTTTTTTTTTTGTGAATAAGATTGCAACTTACGAGAAGCCTTGTTGGAAATATTTACAGCATGTTTGATAGAGATGATTTGGATCTTGTTGCTTTAGATCTTCCAGAAGAGTTGCAAGGAGAATGCATATAACCGATCCCAAATTTATTGATAACAAAGCTTAGTTTGTTGTTCTTGTTTACCACACTTATTCTGGTCTATTCTGCAGGCGAAGCTGTGTATGTAGATGACATTCCATCACCACCAAATTGTCTTCATGGAGCATTTATCAATAGCACCAAACCTTTAGCACGTGTGAAGGGCATTTCTTTTGGGTCTGACTCGCTACCAAATGGGGTTACTGCTATTATCTCTTTCAAAGATATCCCAGAAGGAGGGGAAAACGTTGGAAGCAAGACAGTGTTTGGTTTTGAACCCTTATTTGCTGACGATCTCACTAGATGTGCTGGTGAGCCCATTGCTTTCGTGGTAATTCTGTGCTCCCAATATTTCCTACTAGGATTGGGTTGTTTGTCCAATTGATTGCAGACTTGCAGTTACACTTTCTCCATATGAAAATTCTGAACTATGATCTCAAATTTAATTCTGTCGATGAAATCCTCTGTAGCTTGCGGAAACACAAAAGTATGCTGATGCGGCTGCTAAAATGGCCATGGTTGATTATGACACCAAAACTATAGATCCACCCATTCTAACCATTCAAGAGGCTGTAGATAGAGCAAGTTTTTTTGATGTTCCTTCTTTCTTATACCCAGAAAAAGTTGGCGATTTCTTGAAAGGAATGGCTGAAGCTGATCATAAGATTCTCTCTACTGAGGTACTTCAATTAGTTTGTATACTTTGCATTTGTTTCCAAAAGGTTTTATCCATTGTGTTCTAAGTACCTACACAATCCTTCCACGTTGATCTAAGAAACATGGACAAAGAAACACAACATGGAAACAACATGGACATATTGTCACCACGTGATTTTTTCAAAAAAATAGGAAACGGACACGTGGATTTAAATGTAGGGAATGAAACAAGACTTGTTGAAGACTTGCTTGAGGAGTGTCCGTATAGTAATACTCAAGTGTTGAGAATTTTAGAAATATATAAAATATTGGACACGGGCATGTGGCTTGTCAAACACGTCTTGGAGCGTCCAAGACTGTCCGACGCGACACAATATGTGCTGGACACAGACACTGGCTTCCTTCATAGACTTTGACACTAAGGGTTAAATTTACTTTCAAAACAAGTATTTTTTTTTTTAACTTAAAAAGTAAGAAAAAGTAATTTTTCGAAACATATATGGAACGAATGGTTACATAAAAGTAACTTTATTTATTTTTAAGCTTAGCCAATATGTGACCATGTAAGTTTTTGAGTCAATATATCTTATGTCCTTTTTTGTACTTGTAGATCAAGCTCAATTCGCAATACTATTTTTATATGGAGACCCAAACTGCTTTAGCAATCCCAGATGAAGATAACTGCATGGTAATTTATAGTTCAATTCAATGCCCGGAGTTCTTGCATAGTGTGGTGGCGAAATGTCTTGGTATTACCGAGCATAACATCCGTGTGATTACAAGAAGAGTAGGTGGAGGCTTTGGTGGGAAGGCAATAAAAGCAATGCCTGTAAGTATCTAGCAAAATGCCATTCAATTCTCTTTTCCTCTATAATTTTTCAGATCTAACTGATGCACTTATCAATTAACCAATATTATTTTTAACTTGCATCACTATCCCTTGAGCTTCTATAAAGCCAAAATCTCGTCAATTAGTTTATCATGACTATTTCTCGGGTGTGACTATTTCTCGGGTGTGTCTGAGGAGGAGCGTATTTGAATAAGCTTTAAAGAAGTAACTTTTTGTTTTCAAAATGTTTGGATATGTTACTTTTTCTTACTGAGTAACAAAATTTGTTCATTTCGAAAGTAACTCACCTACTGTCAAGTTACGTAACTTGCTCATTTTTATCTTTAAAATCCACTTGTTAATTTATAAGTTTTAATCTTAGGCAAACATGCTCAAGTTATCCAAAAAATTTAATGTTCTATGAAAGTCCAACTGTTCAATGTACAACACGAAGATCATCTATTTTTGATGACTTTGCTCAAGTAGATACAATAAATCTACTTTATGAGGGTAAAATCTCAATACAAATGCCATATATGTGATTTTCAGGTTGCTACAGCATGTGCACTTGCTGCATACAAATTACGCCGTCCAGTCAGGATATATCTAGATCGCAAGACTGACATGATAATGGCAGGAGGAAGGCATCCGATGAAGATAACATACACTGTCGGATTCAAATCAAATGGGAAGATAACAGCATTGCACCTTGACATATTAATAAATGCTGGAATAAATCCAGATATTAGCCCTGTAATGCCGAGTAGTGTGGTAGGTGCACTCAAAAAGTATGATTGGGGTGCTCTGTCTTTTGATATAAAGGTATGCAAAACAAACCATCCTAGCAAATCTGCTATGCGGGCCCCGGGGGAGGTGCAGGGATCTTTTGTGGCTGATGCTGTAATAGAGAATGTAGCTTCTGTGCTGTCAATGGAAGTGGACTCTGTAAGAAAACGAAATCTTCACACATATGAAAGCTTAAAGTTGTTCTATGGGAGTGTCGCTGGGGACTCCATAGAGTATACTTTGCCTACTATATGGGATAAGCTGGCCAGATCATCAAGCTATGTCGATCGGATTGCAATGATAGAACAGTTCAATGGGTCTCACAAATGGCGGAAACGGGGAATTTCTCAAGTGCCAATTGTGCATGAAGTGTTAGTAAGACCGGCCCCAGGAAAAGTGAGCATTCTTTGGGATGGATCTATTGTTGTAGAAGTTGGAGGTATAGAGTTGGGCCAGGGGTTGTGGACAAAGGTAAAACAAATGACGGCTTATGCTCTCAGTACAATTCAATGCGATGGAAGTGAAAATCTTGTCGAGAAAGTACGAGTCATACAGTCTGATACCTTGAGCTTAGTTCAAGGAGGGTTCACTTCTGGGAGCACGACGTCTGAGTCAAGTTGTGAAGCAGTTAGACTATGCTGCAATATTTTGGTCGAACGACTAGCCCCTCTTAAGAAACAGTTGCAAGAGCAAATGGATTCCGTGAACTGGGATATCCTGATTCTCCAGGTTCCTTCCTTCACTATCTTAATTTCCACCCTACCTTTATTTCAGAATCAGCACGTGTAGTTATAATTGAATATTCCTTATCTGCTATGGACCCTTTTTCAACTCACTAATGTGCCTTAGCTTAATATCCTTTCTTCGTAGGTGGTAGCATTGGAAACATGTATGGTAAATTAGATAGTTAAACATGTGTAGTGGTGCAGAAAAATCTGAGTAGGAAAGTGGGGTATAAATTAGTCAGTCATCTGCTTGTTTATATCAGAATTAAGCCCTGATCCCTACTTCTGAGAACAATTATGAACAGAAAAGCTAGCAGATAACGAGCAGAGAACACACATTTATAGTGGTTCACATTATGGAGAAGAAATTTCTCATCCTCTCATTTTTTTCTTACACCAAAATGGCCTCCTAATGTATCATCTACATAGTAGGAATATTAAGTCGATGGCATGCGGTATGATTAGGCTCCCTCAACATTAATGGAGGATTACTTTATAATTATGATGTGTAGGGGTGGAAGATATGATTAGGTTCCCTCAATATGATTGAGTAACAAAGCATTGATGTTTTATTCTACAAACTTTCTCGATTATATTGTCTTTAGAAATCATTGTGTTCAATTTTTTGACTTTTCTGAATTTAGGCTCATTTACAAGATGTAAACTTAGCTGCAAGTTCTTATTATGTGCCCGAGTCCAGTTCAGTACGATATCTGAACTATGGAGTTGCAGTAAGTGAGGTAAATTCTTCTGTTTGAATCATTTCTTGTTTTCCTTAAACAGATTGAACAAACAAGTTTACCCTTTTGAGCTACATAAATTACGGCATCAAGTTTATATTGTTCTTTCCCCGTGCTATCTCCTAACTAAGCAGTAATCTGTTACATTAAATGAGTTCAAGAAATAGACAACTCTCATACCACTAATGTAACTGTGCTGAACCCATGGATATTGCAGGTAGAAGTGAATATTCTGACAGGAGAAACAAGAATATTGCGATCAGATATTATCTATGACTGTGGACAAAGCATGAACCCTGCTGTGGATTTGGGACAGGTACGTGATTGAAAAATCCGTTGTCTAGTTAATTGTGTTGTTGGAACATTGCACCATTGGTCCATGGCCTATTAGCTTTCTTGCAGTTTGGTCTCCAGTCTATTTTTTTGAAAGTGTTGTTCTCAACTTCTCAATTTGTAACATCATTGGCTAGTGTATGGAACCTTTAATGTTGCTGTTAAAAGTCTTGTCTTTCATTAAAAAATACCATTATATTCGAGTGGAGGTGGGTTTGGTTAAAATCACTTAGGGTGTGAAGGTATTAAGGTTTTTCTTTTTCACAAAAATTATTTGTATTGCTTCTTGTACCTTTTAAAACATTGCTCACTTGCATTGCATGTGAACTGTTAATATCCAAATAGAAAGAAACTTTCCAGTACGACCGACAAAGACTAAAAGGTTAGGGGACTGTGCTACCTAAATAACATTCCATAGGTTGGAGACTAGTGCTGAATTTTTCCCAACAGTCATTTAGTATGCAATGGTGTTGATCTTCTTCTTGATCAGTAGAATTCTTGTTTTATTCTTCTTGCAGCTCATGCAATCAATATTGACTAATGTTTTCCGTTATCTGCTTTTTACAGATTGAAGGGGCTTTTGTACAAGGAATTGGCTTCTTTATGCTAGAAGAGTATCTTTCTAATACAGAGGGGTTGGTGGTTGCAGATAGCACATGGACTTACAAAATTCCAACTATTGACACTATTCCCAAACAGTTCAATGTTGAGGTGCTAAACAGTGGATGTCATAAAAACCGTGTTCTTTCATCGAAGGGTATGTTGTTCAAGTTTCAGCTTATTGATTTTATCTTGAATAAATTTGACTTCTGCATGATCACTATTTTGTGTTAAAAAGAAAAAAAAACGCTTCTGAAACCAAGACTAATACGAGTTGATGGATCATAAATCGATCTACATAAACCAGAAATGTGTAAACTTGGTAAAATACTACATTCAAAATGAACCACTGTTTTACCAGAAAGCCCATTACTGAAATAATTTTTTTTTTTTTTTGTTCGTAGCATCATTAAATGACAAGATAATAGGTTTATATGAAAATCCCGAGTCCCAAGAAAGCCTTACAGAACTTCCATGAAGTTGAGAACTTTGAACCTCGTGGAACGGAAAACCACTATAGACCAGTGTATTCTATGCTTGTTTTTCCTAATTCCTCTTTGGCTGATTATTTCTTTTGGAGTTAGATTCAGGTTTAATCAATAACATTTAACATCGTGTTGCATTTGCAAATACACACTAAATCCAATGTTTTACATTTTTGCAGCTTCAGGTGAACCACCATTACTTTTGGCTGCTTCAGTTCACTGTGCCACTAGAGCAGCCATTAAGGAAGCCAGGAAACAGCTCAAATCTTGGGGCAGTGTAGTAGATGGTTCTGATTCTACTTTCCAGTTGGAGGTCCCTGCTACCATGCCTGTCGTTAAGAAACTCTGTGGGCTCGACACAGTCGAGAGGTACCTACAAAGCTTGCTTACCTGTTGATTAGGAAAGCGTTTTTAAGTTTTTATGCACCCATAGCTGCGTGGTAGCTCAGTTCCTTTGTCTTTGGACACAATTTCTAATGCAAAATGAATCTCTAGAAAGTACTTGATATCTGTACATACTAAATACGTTGCTTGAACCAAAGCCCTGACTCGTGAGCAAATTCTTTGTTGTGATATGCCTTATAAAAGGTTTGCATACATGAAAAAGATCTAACACTAGAAATACACAAGGAATTATAACTTTAAAAAATAAGAACATATCATATATACTTAAAAATTGTAATGAACGAAATAACTTTTGATTACACAATATCTTCAAAATCAAATATTATCTACATCTGAATATACTTATCACAAGGGGGAGCTCTTAACTTCCAACTGATTGCCCCAATTACAACTAAAGTTTCACAAAAAACTTGAAACTTACTTAATGTAGGAGAACAAATTTAATCAAACAGTAAACAAACAACTGAATAATGAGTGTTCAACGATTTACTGGGCTGCTATTAGTTCTCTAGGTGTGGTTGTAAGACCATAACCAAATGGAAATAGGGGATCATAATGTGCATCACCAACATTCATTGGAAGCTGTTCTACCGTTCTCATCCAAGTACGGGCAAGCTTCCCGGTGAAACCATAGACGCCATAAAGAACATCGGCGACACCCTGGCCTTCCGTTCCTGGAAGCCAAGCAGCCACCAATGCATCCATTTTTTCAAGGTAAGGTTCTATTATGACTGGGCGCCCAGAAATGACAATGACAACGCATTTCACAGATTCACACACATTAGTTATTGTACTATATCCTGGTTCAGCAATTTTCAGATCTTTGCTATCTCCAACAGATTCTGAATACGGTAGTTCACCCACAATAACAATAGCATAAGAGAAGTCATTGGAGTTTAAGAATTCCTTGTTTGGATTTTCATTGTATGTAACTTCTGTGCTGGGATCTACAGTGTTCTTGATAGCTGTCAAGATTGTAGTACCTGTCAAGCAACACGAACCAGATGTATTCTGAATAAATTCTTGATTGTTGAGTAAACGAAGGATTATATTTCGTATATGAAATTATTTTGGGATATAGAACATACCGACTGTAATGTTACCCGATTGGCCATTCCATTCTATTGTCCATCCTCCACATTGATTCCCAATGTCGTTAGCATGAGTTCCTGCCACGAGTATCTTTTGTGCTTTCTTTGGAAGAGGAAGCAAAGGCTCGTCACCAGTCTTTCCATTCTTGAGAAGAACGAGTGATTTCCTCACAGCTTCTCTAGCCAATTCTCTATGCTCCTGTTTGAAGAAAAATTGATAGTATGAACATTTTCCATTGTTATCAAAGGACAATGAGATAATACATGAGTAAAAAGTGTCTTTGACCATTGACCTGACTTCCAAGTTGACTCGCCAAGGATCGATCAGCCATTGGATTCTCAAAGTGTCCTAACATGAATTTGACCCTCAATATCCTCTCCACAGCATCGTCAATTCTGCTCATTGGGATTACATTTTTCTTCAGTAGTAGGGTCAGGTCATCAATGAACTCAACGAACTTGAATGGAACTATGACCTACGAAAAAATAATCAAGATCATTTCTTTTAGTTCACAAATAACAAATTAATCGGTTTTCCCAATAAATTTGGATCGGCTACATATGAACACGTTTTACGATACTGACCATATCGATTCCAGCTAGAATACTAGCTTGAACTGAATAAGTATAGTTAGCATGTGGCGGGGATGTTATTCGATCAATAGCCTCTGAATCTGATATGACAAAACCCTGAAATACAACACAAGGAAGCAGTCTAAATTGACAAAATTAAGGAAAGAGTTGCATAAAATAAGCACTTTACTAAGAAATGCTTACTTTGAATTTTAGCTTATTCTTGAGGTACCCTGTGATGAGATCATAATTAGAATGCATCTTCTTCCCATTCCAGCTTGAATAGGATACCATAATAGTTGCAACACCCTTTCTCACAGAATCGTGATAGGCAGGCATATGGATGTTTTTTAATCCATTCCAGTCTATGATAGTATTATTCTCATCAATACCATTAATTGTGCCACCATCTCCCACAAAATGCTTTGCACACCCTGCAACTTTTATCCTTCATAAACCAAAAATTAATCAGAATAGATGAATGTACAGTCGGAATGCTATATAAATTCCATCCATAATTCTTGAAATCACCAATATATTCCCAAAGTATTCTATAAATCAACAATAAACTAACTCTCGTTCCCCCTATATTTGGTTTCAGCTATATGATTCGTATTTCTCCCTTCTTCTCCGTTCATAGCTAAATCTATTGAAAGATAAGTTTTACCTGTCATTATTGATATATGGAAAATTCATTGGATAATTGGCTGGAATATCTCCTTGGAGACCAGGTATTATCTCAGTCATTGTTTGTACAATTTTGGGATCTTCACTGTAGCTTTCATAACAACGTCCCCATCTAGGATCCCGACAAACCTGTAAACCAAGAATACAAACCATTAATTGTGGTGTTATTTTCTAACTATAGATGGTTGGAATGTAGTAGAATTTCAATGATTATTTCGTTTCAAATGATTAAATTTTGCAGTAAATGAGGTGATATAGTAGAAGGAACATTTATTTACCGCAATACAAGGGGCAAAACTATAAGGGATTCCTGTAGCTCTGACTTCAAGAGCAGTTGCAGCCCCAATCTTTTTAATAAGTTGGGGATCCCTATAACAGGAGGTTTAATGCATGTAAGGTTGCGTGTTAAAGACATAAGGCCCGTTTGGAAGGGCTTCTATTTTTGCTTTTTGTAGAAGAGCTTGTGAAGAAATCACCCTGCCTTAGTTTTTTTTAAAAGCTCTTCTAATCACAAGCAGCACTTTTAGAAAATTATCACAGATTCAGAAGTCCGCTTTTTGCTGTTTAGAAGCCCTGCCAAACGTGTTCATAATCTGTTTGTTTCGTCTTTATGAGTTTAAGGTTTTGAATGAGATAGTTGAACAAAAAGCTTACCAGGTAGCTCCAAGGCCGACATTGTGAGGGAAAATAGTGGAATTGTAGACATTGTTATGGCCATGAATAGCATCAGTTCCTACAATAATTGGAATTCCAAGACGATCGGAAAGAGCCCACTTTTGGAATTCATCTGTCATATCCATCCATTTCTCAGCAGAAGCATGGGGAGCTGGTGCACTCCCTCCAGCAATCAAAATATTCCCTGCAATATGATTAATTTTAGGGTCTGAACAAAAAAATTCAATCCATCCCAAAATCTTCCCAAAAACTCAATAAATTAAAATCTTTGAGAAATACTTACCTATATGGTATTTCCTAATGACTTCTGGGGATGTGACGTTCAGCTCAATCATTGTCATCTGGCCAATTTTTTCTTCAAGGGTCATTCTACTCATGAGATCTTTGATTCTGACATGCAATGGCTGTTTTGGGTCTTTGTATTTTGGATGCTCTGCTGCTTCTATAGCAGTTGTCGACGAGCACAAAAAAGCCAAAACCATGAATACTGATAACCTCACCATTTTAACTGATTTTACCGAATTAATTGATTTGGACCTGCAAATTATAATACAAAACATTGTAAACCAATATATATATAAAGGGAAACGCACATGGGACGGTGGACAGAGAGATTCCATTAGTATACTTGAGGAATAAGTAATTATGTAGATTTAAGTTGCTTTTAAGGGCCTGTTTGGCAATACTTTTAAAAGTAAAGAAAGCTTCTTTGGAAATTAAGAAGTTTTTTCAACTTGTTTGGATAATTTTTTTTAAAGGGCAATTATATTACCCCCTACAACTTTTTATGTATGCACAACATTTTAATTACAAGGAAGGTTTTCAATATTTACTCACTTTTGCTTTTGTGTCCTTAACTTTTTTTTTTTTTTTTTTTTTTTTTGTCACGTTGTCATTTTTAATTTTCAATTAATTAACATATTTTATCTCTAATCAAGATTTTCATCCGAACTAGCGTGCATTGAAAAGATGGACAAATATTTTATTTTACTTTTGTATTCGTTATTTATTTTGATTACATAAAAATACGATAGATAAATATATCTTTTTGGTCCTCATAACAAACATTTTGGACGAAAATCATCTTTATGGATAAGATGTGAAAATTAATAAAGGGTTGTTGATATATATATGTGTGTGTGTGTGAATCTTAATAGTTTTCGCAGCCCTAATACTACATACGTGTTTCGCACCTATATAGAGCAGAGTTTGACATAAAATTACTAATATATTCAGATATATAAAGTAAAGTAAAAAGCTTAAAAAATAGACATAATACTTAATTTCGATAAGATAAGAATAAGTGACTGTGAAAGAGAGAATGAATAACTTTAATGTAAGTAGTCTTTCCATCCTTGCAAATATAAAAGCAATATTGTAAGATCGATATACTTACTCATAAATTTTCTTTATCGAGGCGGAGAATGTGCGTATACCAATCCTCTTTGTCCCGTCTTCGTGGAGCCTAGGAAATACACCGAGACCGTGATGGAGTTTTTTTTTTTTTTGGTTGGGGGGGTGGGGTGGAAGATAGTTCCCTATTTGGTGTACGTACATATAGAATGAACTTTAGAGTTTGATTAGGTATGAAGCAAAAATGGTGCTTTTATAATGGAAAATTAGTATTCTAGAATCACTTCCATTTTAATATTGGACCAATCTGCATCATTCTGACATGGATAGTCTTATCCTTTTTCCACCATTGAATTAATAATTATTGTGCTCGTTAGAAGGTTCATATTCGTTTCAACCGTGCTGTAGAACTCGGGATAAATCCCGGGTTCCGACCAGGGCCGAGGTAGCATGACCTCGCGCCCTCGATCTTGCAGCACATGGGGGCTCGCAAATTACAAATCGGGGGCCGAGGCTGCTGGCTAAAAACCTGGGATTTTATCCCGGGTTGAGCAACATTATTGTATTCGTTTATAGCATGTTCAATATGTGAAATCAGATATAATAAAGAGCAATGCTATTTATGGTCGTTCATTGCGATAATTGTCCTATGTAACATCTTACATAATAGTTTGTAATTTGATATATTAATATGATAGTTTTTTATTGTCGCATATATCAAATCACCAACCACCACATGTATGCACTGCAATAATGAGTGACTGTAAATAATATTGTTCTATAATTAAATATAGCCCTTGTTTGAGCCACATTATTTTTATAAAAATGTATTTTTGAATAGTGTGATGATAGGAAATGTGTGATTACAAAATTAAAAAAAGAAAGTTATGAATTTGCGTGTACCACTATTTTATTGAAGGATGTGGTTGAAATAATGTCAAATTACTATTTAAGAATGTATTTTCAAATAATTATGCTCCTTTTACATAAAATGGTATATAAGGGGTTCCATAAAATAACGTGGAGGAAAAAGATTGGATGAAAAAATTGACTGTATTTTAAATTGATTAATGATAAAGTGACACGCGACATTATGTAACCTAATACATAAAACTTAATGTACATGTAGTAAGATCCTTTTCAAAAGATTATGCTTTTTGTACATAAAAATAGTACATAAGAGGTTACGAAAAATAATGTGGAGGGAGAAGATTGAAAGAAAAAATTAATTGTATTTTAAACTGATAAATAATAAAGTGATATATGATCTTATGTAACTTATTATATAAAGTTTAATGTACATGTATTAAGATCATTTTTCAAATAATGTAGATCAAACAAGGCCATATTTAAAGGTCCAGGTCATGACCTAATAATGCGCATGTCTATCCAATCTCAGTTAATCTGACATGGAACCTTATCTAGTAATTTGTCCACTTTTCCACTCCACGTCTTAATTTTAATAGGGCTGCTTGATGTATAGGTAGGACTTCTATCGACACCTCACATGGGGGTCGGTGGATTAATTTTTGGATATTATCTATTCAGGTGGGATCTATGCTTTTATGAGTGCCCTGTAAATATTCTGTCAACTATAAATCTGTACACAGATTTATTTTAATTTTAATCATCCTGTCCTAGGGCATCTTTCGCATAGTTACAAGTGAAATTTATTTTAAACAATTTAGGGGTGGCGTGTTTAATTTTGGGGGCGGCAGCACTTTGAATAAATTAATGTTGAATCATTGTATTAAACAATAGCCTGTCAATATATACATTGTTGTTAGTCCTGACGCACGGAACAATTTTTGGATTAATACATCACGGCCAATGCCTTTGAGTGAAAGTTGAGGAAAAAGTTGCTTTCAGATTGAATAAATAAATAAAAGCGAATGAATTTACGCGCTTAATTGAAAAAATAAAAGTTGTTTAAGTAAAAAAATTCTTCATTGCGTATTATGGATTTTCTTGTTTTTGTAATTAATTAGTTATTATATTATATATTGTACCCCAAAAATTTTAAATAAAAATTAGTATCTTATGCATTTAAGGAGGTTAATAATTTAGTACACTCTTGCTAGTTGTGTTTGGAAAATTTTGCTTATTTAAATGAGATTATTAATCTATTGATATTAACGAATCATGCTACAAGTACATAATGTTTTGACAAAAAAATCTTACAGACAACACACGGCGCGATATCATTGGAAGATGGAAAAAAAAAACAGTCTACTAACATTTTGTCATATCAACGTCGGTACAAGTTGTGTTAAATTTTTTTTTTGTACTTATGACTTTATTGTTAACTATATAATATTATTTATATTTTTGATGCGATCACGAGAAATTTAAGGCAAGGGTGACTTTCAATGTCCAAAAAAGTGGGTAATTTAAGATGAGGGCCACCTTATCACGTCTTATTTTAATTTTCAAGCAAGCATCCGTCCTTTTCGGCATATATTTTGATTTGTGTGTAACAACTAACTTTTGGTTGACTAATTAATTGTATAGGTTTAAAGAAATTTAAATGAAAAATAACTTGGAACAGTTCGCATGAGTGAGCCTAAAGAAGTTTGATTACTTAAACACTATTAGTCGAGAAAGTAGAATCTAATCAATGATGATCGAACTTGTAACCTTTTATGCTCAATTGGTCATGCCTCAATTGCTCAACACACCATCTTCACACCAAATACCCATTTGTGAGGCTTCCAAGACGATTGAGACTATAATAAGTATGTCTTGTCGACAATAAGGACGACAAACAGGGCGAAGCACTCGCAATCTGCCAGCTCGGCTTGATCAAACTCTGCTGATGGGAGAGTTGGGCTTGTTTTGAGACTTAAATCTCGTTTGACTCGTGAATAGTTTGACTCGAGACCCATGAGCTAGGATCGAGTCCATAATTGCCTGAGGTCAAATCAAAGGTCCAAACAAGCTTGAAGGAGCTGAGCTCGTTGTTGTAACCGACTCAATCCTAACTGACCACAATATGACAATTGACTTGCTACCCACTCTTCAACCAACGCATTAAAAGATAATTTTAAAAAATAATAATAATAAATAAAATCACTTCAAATCTTTTCTTCTTACCTTCTTTTCATTCTTTCCACCTTTAAAAAGTGGAGAGGTCACTACCGTTCCATATTTTATGGCAATAGAAAATATTCGCATCGATAAGAAATACTCATAACAAATGAAACGTGGTAAATGGTGCAATAGAGTGATCGATATTATTTATCAACCTTTGACCCTTTACTTTTTTAGATCAATTCTCAAGTCGATTTTAAATATTGATAAATTGTGAGTATATGAAAATAAATATGTTGCGAAAAGAATATTTCACTTTTATATCATTTTTCGCCTTACATATCTATATGTATGGTGATGACACCTAATTCGCTTATAATTTACAAGAAACGCCCTCTTTACAAGTCGATGAACACGTTCGATACATAATACTATTAAGTTCTACTCTCCAAAGAATCAAAGTATATAAAATTTTATCTCATTTTTCTTTCCCAATAGTATCTAGCATGGTCCAAAAATGTGTCATGGATTAGTACGTGTCTATGTGCACGTGTGTGTTTACTAATTTAATTTGTTTAGAAAAAACGTAGGAATCCTCGAGAATCCACAATTTCTTCAAAGTCTTGCCGCCCCGAGGGCCTAAATGGACGCCGCCCTTGAATTCTGCAACTCAGTCCCATTGCTTATATCAAAGACAAGTAGAATTTTTATTAATTAAGGCACCTAATTTTCAAATGTATTGGGATGTCAAATGAGTTATTTAATTTCTTGATTTGAAATTATTAATGTTTTATTTCAGGAAGTGCTCAAATGTGGGTCTTTTCATCTTTCTACCTCAAGTGAATTTCACTTATAATTTTCTTTTTTTTCTAGAAGTTACAAGAAGTAGGCTAACTTAAGCTCATAAGGTCGAAAATTCGTGTGTCGATAATAGATTTAGTTAGACAAACTTTATAAACCCTTGAACGTTCTATTGTATATGATCAATTTTATTAATAGGAGTAATTCAAATTCTTTATATGTTCCATAGGTCAAAATTTTATTTGGAACTTTTTGAAAATGGTCGAAATAAAATTACACTCAATAACTAATATTTTCGAAAGTTCATTTTGAACTTACTCTTCCGATTATAGGTGAAAAATCAACAACTAAATTGCCTCCCGGGGCATATCACAGTGGTGTAAAGGACAATGTTGAGGTATATTCAATCTTGTTGGTAGTCGCAGTGTGAGGGTCCGATTCTTGAAATATGGATTGAGACTCTTTGTGGGCACCAGTGTAGAGGCAGTTCTTGTTTCCTGACTTGTTGGGACATATCCCGCGATTAACCTCTTTCACGATCTCCAGGGACAGGGCAATGGGGGACCTTAAGGTTGGGGTTCAACTTTTAAAATCAACAACTAAATTATTGAAATCAACCTGTTTCAACACATATTTTTCAATCAGTTTTGATGTTTTACCAGAACCCCTACTGACCCTCTTAGTAGGTGGGTCCCATGCAAGACTCACTTGCATAAAAAATTGGCCAAAAACCCACCCTAGGCCAATGACGTGAGTGGTAGGTAGGGCCCGAGTTTCGTCCTTTTTCAATAGACATTCGCACATCCATTAATATTGTTTGAGATTAATGACTTTATCCACAATTATGTTATAAAAGTATTTGGACTTTTATTTTTAAAAACGGGCCTTAATTTTTTGGGCCCCTAGGCAGCTGCCTAGCCCAGGCTAGCTCTGCAAGTCTTTGGTTCCAATTTCTACAATCAACCTTGTTAACAGCAGCTATCCAAATAAAAAATAAAAAATAAAAAATAATATTATATAACTTCTCATCGTTATATTTTAATACAGAGTCCACTAATGTTGTATTTTCCTTTCCATACTTGTACATTGAAGTCTGTTTGGTAAGTTACATTAAAATAAATAAAGAAATTAAAATCATGTTTATTGTACTACTATTCAATACAAATAAATATTATGTTCCAGAACATGCACCGAAAAGTCGTACTCTAACCCAACTTTATCTACAAGCATGATTTGAACGCAACGAGGAAAAATATTTAGAGGTTGTGTAATTATTAATTAAGCGGCTTAGAGCAAGCAATTTTTTACCCTAATACGTGCGATCGTCATCATTTCTTAAATAAATTCGTTTCTTGCATTAGGTTAATCCAAGCCTAACAACTGGCCACGTGGCATACCAATTAAAATTTTCCACCCATGATCTCGACTAATTAGCCTAATCCAAAAATAGATTTGGACAATGAAATTCTCGATTTCTTAGTTTGGCAGTAAATAACTCCCCAAGATACATTACTCATTCAAGAAATGTTTGTCTCTTTTACCTTTCAATTTCCAAAGGTTTATGAACTTCTAAAAATTTATCATCTTACAAGATAACATATTTGTTAAGCGGAATGTTATTCGCCCTTGTTTGAGCTATATTTTCAGTCATAAAAAATGAGAATTTCAATCGTTGGAGATCAATTTCAGCCACTATATTTGACTTCATCTCTCTTACATGGAACCCGAGTTTGAAAATAACGGTCAAAATTTTTCTACTTTCTTCTTTAAATAAATCAAACAATTAATATGACAAATTATTTAAAGTCATCTTAAAGTTACAGCATGGTATTTATTATTTTAAAAAATTATAAGATTAAATAGTACAGTCATCAAATTTATTGTAAGTCTTTTTTTAGTTAAGTAAAGTGAATTATATTTATATCTAGTTCAGTATATTATAATAGTATTGAGTTTTATATTTCCGTCATAAAATATTAACTTTGTGAAAAAAAAAAATCAACAGCACAAGCCCTTATATGTTAATTATTTTTTAAACTGTTTGGAAAGGATTTTATATACTATTTAATTTATAAGTAGATAAAAATGAACGATAGAAAATACTTGTAGATCAATTGAAATATATAGTTGAAAATGAAATTTGACCATTTATAAAAATTTATAAATGATTTATAAGTTTATCAACAGAGGTTTGATACTTGAACGATATTAGATTTTATTTTTAACTTGTCCTTCAAGACATTAACTCGTTTCTTAACAACAATATCAAAAGTCAATTGTTTATTTAAGCTTTAGGCGAAACAATCAAGTCTTAATGTTTCAATTTAAAATATCAACTTTGTTACGAGGAATAACGTAATGACGTGATAATTTTTACTCTTAAATAAACTATGTACATAATTAATATGAACATTTTAAAAGAAATATATGAAAAAATGAAGTTAATGAAGACCCAAGACTTAATTAGTATTCGAAGAATTCCAAGAATAGATAAGGTAGGTACCTACGTCAGATTAATGGAGATTAGAGCAACTGTCTGAGCTAGGAATTAAACTAGAAGTGATGGTAGAATAGAAATACAAGTAATTTCCATTATTTATGTCTTGTTTGGTAGAAATTTTTAGAAAATAAGCTTAGCAAAAATTAATCTTTTGAAGTATGTATGATTAAAAAGTAGGAAAAAAAATTATAAATTCACGTTTTCAAAATTATTTTACCGAGATAATGTGATTGTAAATGAATTTTTAAAGAATGGAACCAAACAGCATAAATAGTACAATTTCTACCTTCATTTTTTTCATGACCATCTTCAAGTTTGTACAATACATACATACAATTATGGAACAACTAAAAACTCTATTACAAAACTACGTGATATGCAAGAATTTAAAATTTTAATTCAACGGGATTGCGTAAACATTAATTTATGGGAAATGCTATTCTACCAGAGTCCAGAATACTCTCGTGCAAGGAGGCCCACCCCATTTTTTTAATGGCCAAAAAACAATACCCATCCCCCCTTATATGCGAAGAGTCTGACCAGTGTCTATATAAATGACCCTAACCCTAGCAGAATAGCATTTCCCTTAATTTATATCCATTTAGGATTAGGGAAATACCACCAAGTCGCCAATGGAAGACGTCCTTTAAACATATTGCAACTTTCATGGAAATTCGGCAAAATTGACCACTTGTAAAAGAAACTATTGAAATACTCGAATATTACAATTTTCCATAAAATCTAACCATTACTTGGTATGTGTACAATTTTTGAGGTAAAACTTGAAAGTTTCCCAAATAATATTCATTTCGCGAGACAGTTGGATGGTATTTGTGATATTGTAGAGAGTATTTCGATTGTTGAAGGGAGTGCACCCGTCTTCATTCTCTACTAGTAATATTGATAAGGTTATAGACTATCTCGGAAATTATCTTCCCATAGATTTTGCAATGAATCCTAGCCAGCAAAGATTAACATCCACATAACAAAAAAAGGATCGATATGAAAGACTAGTTACATTGCATTGCGAGAATCCATATTGATATTCGAAAGAAGTTGACCTCCTTGCTTCATTAATGTACATGTCGAGCTCTTTTTCTCCTCAGTACACAGAGACAAAATGTTAACAAAATGGATAAAAATGATTTGTATAACCGATACCAAATCTATGGCAGCTTCAAGATTTATCAATGAATTTTCTATTGCATTCTGATGGTAAATTCAACTGATATGATTGATTTTCGACCAAGAAGGATAATAGTTACAGGGTTTGCGAAGCACTTTGTGGGAGATGGTGGCACAATTAATGGTATTGATAAGTAAAATAATATCATACACTGGAATGGATTAAACAAACATCCCTGTGCCTGACGATCTTGATTCTATTCAAAAGGGGGTTGCAACTAGTATGGTATCCTAAGACGCATTCTAATTATAATCTCATCAGAGGATACCTCAAGAACCAGCTCAAATTCAAAGTAAGCATTTCTTCATAAATTGCATTTTTTATGCAACTTATTCCTTAATTTTGTAAGTTTAGACTGTTTCTGTGTGTTGTATTTCAGGGTTTTGTCATATCAGATTCGGAGGTATTGATCGAATAACATTGCAGCCATATGTTAACTATACTTATTCAGTTCAAGCTGGAATCAACGTTGTCGGTACTCTAAAATGTGTTCATATGAGGTATCTATTTGTGAACTAAAGACATGATCTTGTCTGATCTTTCGAACGTCATGCTTCCATACAAGTTCGTTGAATTCGATAATGATCTGTCCTGACTAGTGAAGGAAAATGTGATGCCAATATGCAGAATTGACGATTCTGCAGAGAGTATATTGATGGTCAAATTTATCGTAGGACTGCGAGAATCCAATGGCTGATCGATCCTTGGTAAGTAAACTTGGAAGTCAGGTCGATAATCAGACACTTCTTAGCATGAATTTATCCCATTTCCCTTTGATAATCACTGGAAAATGTTTACTTAGAGCAAATTTTCTTCAAACATGAGCATAGAGAATTGGCCAAGGAAGATGTGAGAAAATCATAAGTATTTCTAAAGCATGGTCCTCTTTCCGTGAAAGCACAAAAGATACTCGTGGCAAGAAGTCATACCAAAGATATTTACGAACAATGTGAAGGATGGAAGATAAAATGGAAATGGCCATTCTGGAAACTCAACAGTTGGTATGCTCTAAACATTAGAATCATAAATCTTAATTTACATAAAATCAAGAGTCTATTAAGAATTCAGAACCAGATATGGAAAATTCATCCGATTCGTCTTGTTTGATAGGTGGGGTACTACAATACTAACAGCCGTCGGGAACACTGTAGATCCCAGCAGAGAATTTATACACGATGAAAACCCCGACAGGGAATTCTTATACTCCAATGACTTCTGATATGCTATTGTCATCATGGGTGCGGTACTACAATACTAACAGCCGTCACGAACACTGTAGATCCCAGCAGATAATTTATATACAATGAAAACACCGACAGGTAATTCTTATACTCCAATGACTTCTCTTATGCTATTGTCACCATGGGTGAACTACCGTACTCAGAGTATGTTGGAGATAGCAAAGATTTGACAATATCTGAACCATTGAACCAGGTTACAGTACAATAACTAAAGCGTGTGAATCTGTGAAATGTTTTCATAATCATTTTCGGGCGCTCAGTTGTAGTCGAACCTTAAAATGGAAGCACCGGTGGCTGCTTGGCTTCTGGGGACTGAAGGCCAAGGGATTGCTGACATTCCTTACAGCAACTATGGTTTCACAGGAAACTTGCCCGCACTTGGATGACGACTGTCTATCAGCTTCTGATGAATGTCGGCAATCCACAAAATGATCCCCTATTTCCATATGGTTATGGCCTTGCCACCAAACCAACAGAACTAATAGCAGCCCAGTAACTCATTCCACAATTTTTCTTCAGTTTTTAATATACCATTTGAGTAAAATGGTTCTCCCACATCAAAATAAGTTCCAGTCTTTTTTTCTTCTCAAAAAACTCTAGTCGAAATCGGTTGGGAATTAGAGGTTCCCTCCTTGTGATAATTTAAAAATATTAGCAGATGTAGATATTTTACGATAAAAAAACAGAGTGCATATCAATTGTGAAGTATAAATGAAATGGGTTATTTTTACTTCTAAAGTATTATCATAAATTTCCTTAGTGCATATAATTTTTTAAGTGTTACTATTTTAAATGGGACCCCCCCCCCCCCCCCCTAAAAGC